>NC_034178.2:36786269-37100019 GCF_002021735.2 Oncorhynchus kisutch
TTAAACTTAAGGTTAGGGTTAAGTTAAGGGTTAGGGTTAGGGTTAAGTATAGGTATAGGTTATGGAAAATAAAATCAACTGTTATTTCCCCACAAGGATAGTAAAACATGGTGTGTACAGATACTGGCATGTGGGAGGCTGTCACTCAGCTGTAATTAGAGGTAGTCTCCTACTGTCCTCCAGTACCATCTGAATGTACCCAACCAACAGTCTGCATTTTTTGTGTGCCTGTGTTTGTTTTGGCTTGTTTGATCTGACTGTTTGAATCGGTTCCTGCATCTATTAATGATGATGTGTTTTTGGTGTGTACTGTATGAATGCAAGTGTGTATATTCTTGTTTGGTGAGTGTGTATGGGATTCTCTGTGCTTTTGTCTGCTTCTTATGTGTACATTAGTTACTGTGTCTGTGATATTCTGATTTTGTATGTGGCGTGATGCTCTCTCTCTCTCTCTCTGTTTCTCTCTCTGTTCTCTCTCTCTCTCTCTCTCTCTCTCTCTCTCTCTCTCTCTCTTTGTGTGTGTGGTGTATTTCTCTCTGTGTGTGAGTGTGTGTGTTTGTGTGGTGTGTTTGAGCTCACTGCCTGCCTCTCTGCTGGATTCTTCTCTCTGAAGCTATGTGTGATGTAGAGGGGATCACGTAGAGCCTGGGGGTAGGTTAGCCCACTGTAAACAATGAATCTGTGACAGAACCCTGGCCCTCACATCTCCTCTCCAGCATGGTCTTTAGAGAGGGTTAGGGGACACACACACACAAGGGCCACTAGGGGCCACCTTAGGGAATCTCCCTCTGACCGCCCCCCTCTGTTTCCCCAGGGGCCGTCGCTGTGTGAGAGGAGGAAAAGGAGGTGCAGGGGAAAGAGGAAGAGAAGGAGGACGTGTGTGCAGTCATGACATTGACCCTCGTCCCATAGAGCATCCTGCTCCGATCAAGACTGACCAGAAAGGAGAAGGACAGACAGGACAAGAAGGTAAGACTGGTTCTATTTCATTGTCTCCTCCTTTTTGAAGACACCTCTCCTCTCTTTCCTTTCAAATACTTTTTTTTTTACCCCCCCTCTCTCCCTGTCACTCTGTCTCCCTGCCTCTCTTTCTCCCTGTCTATCTCTCAGGATGAAGCTGTGGGGGAGGTCAGCTTGGCCTTTGCAGGTGGCCCTCCTTGTTGCCGTGGTGATGTTCTGTGGTCGCCAGGTGTCTGCTGGCAGCCGTAACCATCGGGGACAGACAGGTACAGTAGGCCCTGCTCTCGCCCTAAACCCCACATGAGGTTAATTAGATTTTCACTGATGCCACATGTGTGCTATGAGTCTGTCATTAAGCATGCCTCCTCAGTGACACTTCATTTGTCCCCATGACAGCACACTGGGACCTAGGACCTGTTTTTGAGGCTTGCGTACTAACACCACTTCATTGGATAACACAGCCCACAGCAAATAGCATTTTAACTGTCATCTGCCAACTATCAGAAATTAGTGAGTTTGTGATCTGAGATCCATTCAGGGTAGATAGACGGTGAGGCTATAATTCCTACACCATTTCCCTTTGCTTGACTCATAGATGGTTTAGTGCTACTGTAGGACATACATGTATAGACTTGTAGTGATGCCTGCCTTAGTAGGAGAGTGTGAAAACTGGCCCAGTAATAAGTATATTAATATGCATGACTTAAACTGGCCCAGTAATATGTTCTCCTCCCAGAACTGACCCCACCCACCCTATTTCCATTATCACTCCCCTCAGAGAGAGACCCTGGCCAGGGCTAAAACATGTCCGCCACCCAACACTAATTGACACCCACAAGCTAAGGCGCTGTGATTTGCATAATTCATTACCATGGTTCCCCTCGTGGCCACAAAAGTGACCAACACAACCCCATCAATATTTCAGAATGCCAGGAGGTCGCCATGGGGACAGTAATGCTGAGTCATAGCCTCCCGCGGCATGCCCGGTCCCAACTCCCTCCTAGCACCCTACACCTCCCTCAGGGTCACTGTTTCTCACTTAATTAGGACTATTTCCTTAATTATCCCTTGCCATTTTTTCTCTCTTCCTCAAGTTTTTGCCTGGGATCCAAGGTAACCTTTAGCTGGCATAGAAATGCCACCAGCATCTAGTGCCGGTGACTGATGCAGGCGCTGGCGAGGCAGTGTTTTTGGCGTCAGGGCGAGCACAGCGCTAATTGCAGTCCCAGTCTGTTGTGAAGGTCAGATGGGGTCTTCTCTCCCCTCTGAATTCGCACGTTGCTTTTCTTTCCCCAACAACAGCAGCCAGAAGACTCAGTTCCTACACTGCAGCAATTCGTTAGAGCTTTTCTACTAATTGGGGGAAGTTTAGGACTTGTTTGCTGTTATGCTGCATGTAATACAGCAAGGAATTTTAAGGGAGAAAAATAATTGGTCTGGCCTACAGCAAATAGTATTTTCACTGTCATCTGCAATGCATTTGTTTCCCTCTGTTTTTCACTTAGTTTCACTGTTCCGTTATTTATAGTATTATACGCTGTGCCGTTTCTTCTGGTTCCATGTCCTGTCCTATCACATGTGGCCACATGGTGGCTCCAGAGGTGAAAAAATACCTCACTGAAGTGATGCTGTTTTTTCCCTTAGGCTCATTTACACAATGTCATCCACAGTGGCACTCTGTTACTTAGAAGGTGCTCACCAGGAAACAGTAACACACAGGAAGGGAGAGACTAAATCTCATCCATCCATAGAGGGAAGCTTTGACTGACACTTGTCAGGAAGAATAGATAGGAAACATAGCAGCAGCTTTTTCTCTTGTTTCCTGTTAATGTTCGCAGGGCGATGAAAGACAGCCGTTTGGGGGCAGAATAGTCTTAATATTTTGTCTGTATAATGTCCCAGGATCCGTGTGTACATTCACCATAACTCACAAATAAAACCATGATCTGTGAATACATTGAAATGTTTCACAAACAAAACTATGATCTGTGAATATGTCAAAATATTTATTTAAAATAAAAAATGAAATATCACATTTACAGTATTCAGACCCTTTATTCAGTACTTTGTTGAACCACCTTTGGCAGCGATTACAGCCTTGAGTCTTCTTGGGTATGATGATACAAGCTTGGCACACCTGTATTTGGGGAGATTCTCCCATTTTTCTCAGCAGATCCTCTCAAGCTCTGTCAGGTTGAATGGGGAACGTCGCTGCACAGCTATTTACAGGTCTCTCCGGAGATGTTCGATCAGGTACAAGTCTGGGCTCTGGCTGGGCCACTCAAGGACATTCAGAGACTTGTCACGAAGCCACTCCTGCGTTGTTTTGGCTGTGTGCTTAGGGTCGTTGTCCTGTTGGAAGGTGAACCTTCACCCCCAGTCTGAGGTCCTGAGCGCTCTGGAGCAGGATTTCATCAAGGATCTCTCTGTAGTTTGCTCCGTTAATCTTTTCTTCGATCCTGACTAGTCCCCCAGTCCCTGCCGCTGAAAAACATCCCTGCAGTATGATGCTGCCACCACCACACTTCACCGTAGGGATGGTGCCAGGTTTCTTCCAGATGTGATGCTTGGCATTCAGGCCAAATAATTCAATCTTGGTTTCATCAGAGCAGAGAAACTTGTTTCTCATGGTCAGAGTCCTTTAGGTGTCTTTGGGCAAACTCCAAGCAGGCTTTCATTAGCCTTTTACTGAGGAGTGGCTTGTGTCTGGTCACTCTACCATAAAGGCCTGATTGGGGTGCTGCAGAGATGGTTGTCCTTCTCAAAGGTTTTGCCATCTCCACAGAGGAACTCTGGAGTTCTGTCAGAGTGACAATCGGGTTCTTTGTCACCTCCCTGACCAATGCCCTTCTCTCAATACCCTTCCCTGCTCAGTTTGGCCGGGCGGCCAGCTTTAGGAAGATTCTTGGTGGTTCCAAACTTCTCCCATTGTGTTCTTGGGGACCTTCAATGGTACACTTCCCCAGATCTGTGCCCCGACACAATCCTGTCTCGGAGCTCTACGGACAATTTCTTCAACCTCATGGATTGGTTTTTGCTTTGACATGCAGTGTCAGCTGTGGTACCTGATATAGACAGGTGTGTGCTTTCCAGATCACGTCCAATCTATTTAGTTTACCACCGGAAGGATTACTATCAAGGATGATCAATGGAAACAGGATGCACCTAAGCTAAATTTCGAGTCTCATTGGACAGGGTCTGAATACTTATGTAAATGTAATCTTTTTTTTTTGTTGTTGTAATACATTTGCAAACATTTCTAAAAACCTGTTTTTGCTTTGTCGTTATGGGGTATTGTGTGTAGATTGAAAATATTTAATACATTTTAGATTGAGGCTGTGAAGTAACAAAATGTGGAATATTCAGGTGGTCTGAATACTTTCCGAATGCACAACTTTGCTATTTTTTTGTATGAGAAATGTATTCTGAATGTAATCGTTTAGGCCTGGGCATAGCACTATTACAGCAACCACTTTAGTTGTTAATGATCTTGTCAATGCTTTACACACTAAAATCAAATGTGCTGCTTTGTTTGTGGACGTGTCAAAAGCTTTTGATTTTGTTGCATCATGTTGTTTTATTGAATAAGTTGTCCTCGATAGGCCTGAGTTCTGATGCCTCTTCATGGTTTCATGAATATCTTAGTAACAGAACAAAGGCCATCGTGACTGAAATACAGTGCCTTGCGAAAGTATTCGGCCCCCTTGAACTTTGCGACCTTTTGCCACATTTCAGGCTTCAAACATAAAGATATAAAACTGTATTTTTTTGTGAAGAATCAACAACAAGTGGGACACAATCATGAAGTGGAACGACATTTATTGGATATTTCAAACCTTTTTAACAAATCAAAAACGGAAAAATTGGGCGTGCAAAATTATTCAGCCCCCTTAACTTAATACTTTGTAGCGCCACCTTTTGCTGCGATTACAGCTGTACGTCGCTTGGGGTATGTCTCTATCAGTTTTGCACATCAAGAGACTGAAATCTTTTCCCATTCCTCCTTGCAAAACAGCTCGAGCTCAGTGAGGTTGGATGGAGAGCATTTGTGAACAGCAGTTTTCAGTTCTTTCCACAGATTCTCGATTGGATTCAGGTCTGGACTTTGACTTGGCCATTCTAACACCTGGATATGTTTATTTTTGAACCATTCCATTGTAGATTTTGCTTTATGTTTTGGATCATTGTCTTGTTGGAAGACAAATCTCCGTCCCAGTCTCAGGTCTTTTGCAGACTCCATCAGGTTTTCTTCCAGAATGGTCCTGTATTTGGCTCCAACCATCTTCCCATCAATTTTAACCATCTTCCCTGTCCCTGCTGAAGAAAAGCAGGCCCAAACCATGATGCTGCCACCACCATGTTTGACAGTGGGGATGGTGTGTTCAGGGTGATGCGCTGTGTTGCTTTTACGCCAAACATAACGTTTTGCATTGTTGCCAAAAAGTTCAATTTTGGTTTCATCTGACCAGAGCACCTTCTTCCACATGTTTGGTGTGTCTCCCAGGTGGCTTGTGGCAAACTTTAAACAACACTTTTTATGGATATCTTTAAGAAATGGCTTTCTTCTTACCACTCTTCCATAAAGGCCAGATTTGTGCAATATACGACTGATTGTTGTCCTATGGACAGAGTCTCCCACCTCAGCTGTAGATCTCTGCAGTTCATCCAGAGTGATCATGGGCCTCTTGGCTGCATCTCTGATCAGTCTTCTCCTTGTATGAGCTGAAAGTTTAGAGGGACGGCCAGGTCTTGGTAGATTTGCAGTGGTCTGATACTCCTTCCATTTCAATATTATCGCTTGCACAGTGCTCCTTGGGATGTTTAAAGCTTGGGAAATCTTTTTGTATCCAAATCCGGCTTTAAACATCTTCACAACAGTATCTCGGACCTGCCTGGTGTGTTCCTTGTTCTTCATGATGCTCTCTGCGCTTTTAACGGACGTATATACATATGAGATAAGTAATGCAAGATATGTAAACATTATTAAAGTGGCATTAATAAAGTGACTAATATTCAATTTATTAAAGTGGCACATGATTTCAAATCTGAATGTAGGCAGCAGTCTTTCTGTGCTAGTGGTGGCTGTTTAACAGTCTGCTGGCCTTGAGATAGAATCTGTTTTTCAGCCTCTCGGTCCATGCTTTGTTAAACCTGTACTGACCTCGCCTTCTGGATGGTAGCGAGGTGAACAGGCAGTGGCTCGGTTGGTTGTTGTCCTTGATGATCTTTATGGCCTTCCTGTGACATCGGGTGCTGTAGGTGTCCTGGAGGGCAGGTAGTTTGCCCCCGGTGAGGCCTTGCACAGACCGCACCACCCTCTGGAGAGCCCTGCAGTTGTGGGCGGTGCAGTTGCCGTACCACACTGTGATACAGACCGACAGGGTGCTCTCAATTGTGCATCTGTAAAAGTTTGTGAGGGTTTTAGGTGACAAGCCAAATTTCTTCAGCCTCTTGAGGTTGAAGAAGCGATGTTGTGCCTTCTTCACTATACTGTCTGTGTGGGTGGACCATTTCAGTTTGTCAGTGATGTGTTCGCAGAGGAACGTAAAACTTTCCACCTTGTCCACTGCTGTCCCATTTATGTGTATAGGGGGGTTGCTCCCTCTGCCGTTTCCTAAAGTCTACGATCATCTCCTTTGTTTTGTTGACATTGAGTGAGAGGTTATTTTCCTGACACCACACTCTGAGATCCCTCATCTCCTCCCTGTAGGCTGTCTCGTTGTTATTGGTAATTAATTTTTATTTATTTTATTTTATTTATTTTACCTTTATTTAACCAGGTAGGCAAGTTGAGAACAAGTTCTCATTTACAATTGCGACCTGGCCAAGATAAAGCAAAGCAGTTCGACAGATAAAACGACACAGAGTTACACATGGAGTAAAAACAAACATACAGTCAATAATGCAGTATAAACAAGTCTATATACAATGTGAGCAAATGAGGTGAGAAGGGAGGTAAAGGCAAAAAAGGCCAAGATGGCAAAGTAAATACAATATAGCAAGTAAAATACTGGAATGGTAGTTTTGCAATGGAAGAATGTGCAAAGTAGAAATAAAAAAATAATGGGGTGCAAAGGAGCAAAATAAATAAATAAATAAAAATTAAATACAGTTGGGAAAGAGGTAGTTGTTTGGGCTAAATTATAGGTGGGCTATGTACAGGTGCAGTAATCTGTGAGCTGCTCTGACAGTTGGTGCTTAAAGCTAGTGAGGGAGATAAGTGTTTCCAGTTTCAGAGATTTTTGTAGTTCGTTCCAGTCATTGGCAGCAGAGAACTGGAAGGAGAGGCGGCCAAAGAAAGAATTGGTTTTGGGGGTGACTAGAGAGATATACCTGCTGGAGCGTGTGCTACAGGTGGGAGATGCTATGGTGACCAGCGAGCTGAGATAAGGGGGGACTTTACCTAGCAGGGTCTTGTAGATGACATGGAGCCAGTGGGTTTGGCGACGAGTATGAAGCCAGGGCCAGCCAACGAGAGCGTACAGGTCGCAATGGTGGGTAGTATATGGGGCTTTGGTGATAAAACGGATTGCACTGTGATAGACTGCATCCAATTTGTTAAGTAGGGTATTGGAGGCTATTTTGTAAATGACATCGCCAAAGTCGAGGATTGGTAGGATGGTCAGTTTTACAAGGGTATGTTTGGCAGCATGAGTGAAGGATGCTTTGTTGCGAAATAGGAAGCCAATTCTAGATTTAACTTTGGATTGGAGATGTTTGATATGGGTCTGGAAGGAGAGTTTACAATCTAACCAGACACCTAAGTATTTGTAGTTGTCCACGTATTCTAAGTCAGAGCCGTCCAGAGTAGTGATGTTGGACAGGCGGGTAGGTGCAGGCAGCGATCGGTTGAAGAGCATGCATTTAGTTTTACTTGCATTCAAGAGCAATTGGAGGCCACGGAAGGAGAGTTGTATGGCATTGAAGCTTGCCTGGAGGGTTGTTAACACAGTGTCCAGAGAAGGGCCGGAAGTATACAGAATGGTGTCGTCTGCGTAGAGGTGGATCAGGGACTCACCAGCAGCAAGAGCGACCTCATTGATGTATACAGAGAAGAGAGTCGGTCCAAGAATTGAACCCTGTGGCACCCCCATAGAGACTGCCAGAGGTCCGGACAGCAGACCCTCCGATTTGACACACTGAACTCTATCAGAGAAGTAGTTGGTGAACCAGGCGAGGCAATCATTTGAGAAACCAAGGCTGTCGAGTCTGCCGATGAGGATATGGTGATTGACAGAGTCGAAAGCCTTGGCCAGATCAATGAATACGGCTGCACAGTAATGTTTCTTATCGATGGCGGTTAAGATATCGTTTAGGACCTTGAGCGTGGCTGAGGTGCACCCATGACCAGCTCTGAAACCAGATTGCATAGCAGAGAAGGTATGGTGAGATTCGAAATGGTCGGTAATCTGTTTGTTGACTTGGCTTTCGAAGACCTTAGAAAGGCACGGTAGGATAGATATAGGTCTGTAGCAGTTTGGGTCAAGAGTGTCCCCCCCTTTGAAGAGGGGGATGACCGCAGCTGCTTTCCAATCTTTGGGAATCTCAGACGACACGAAAGAGAGGTTGAACAGGCTAGTAATAGGGGTGGCAACAATTTCGGCAGATAATTTTAGAAAGAAAGGGTCCAGATTGTCTAGCCCGGCTGATTTGTAGGGGTCCAGATTTTGCAGCTCTTTCAGAACATCAGCTGAATGGATTTGGGAGAAGGAGAAATGGGGAAGGCTTGGGCGAGTTGCTGTTGGGGGTGCAGTGCTGTTGTCCGGGGTAGGAGTAGCCAGGTGGAAAGCATGGCCAGCCGTAGAAAAATGCTTATTGAAATTCTCAATTATGGTGGATTTATCAGTGGTGACAGTGTTTCCTATCTTCAGTGCAGTGGGCAGCTGGGAGGAGGTGTTCTTATTCTCCATGGACTTTACAGTGTCCCAGAACTTTTTTGAGTTAGTGTTGCAGGAAGCAAATTTCTGCTTGAAAAAGCTAGCCTTGGCTTTTCTAACTGCCTGTGTATAATGATTTCTAGCTTCCCTGAACAGCTGCATATCACGGGGGCTGTTCGATGCTAATGCAGAACGCCATAGGATGTTTTTGTGTTGGTTAAGGGCAGTCAGGTCTGGGGAGAACCAAGGGCTATATCTGTTCCTGGTTCTAAATTTCTTGAATGGGGCATGTTTATTTAGGATGGTTAGGAAGGCATTTTTTAAAAATATCCAGGCATCCTCTACTGACGGCATGAGATCAATATCCTTCCAGGATACCCCGGCCAGGTCGATTAGAAAGGCCTGCTCGCAGAAGTGTTTCAGGGAGCGTTTTACAGTGATGAGTGGCGGTCGTTTGACCGCTGACCCATTACGGATGCAGGCAATGAGGCAGTGATCGCTGAGATCTTGGTTGAAGACAGCAGAGGTGTATTTAGAGGGGAAGTTGGTTAGGATGATATCTATGAGGGTGCCCGTGTTTAAGGTTTTGGGGAGGTACCTGGTAGGTTCATTGATAATTTGTGTGAGATTGAGGGCATCAAGTTTAGATTGTAGGATGGCTGGGGTGTTAAGCATGTTCCAGTTTAGGTCGCCTAGCAGCACGAACTCTGAAGATAGATGGGGGGCAATCAGTTCACATATGGTGTCCAGAGCACAGCTGGGGGCAGAGGGTGGTCTATAGCAGGCGGCAACGGTGAGAGACTTGTTTTTAGAGAGGTGGATTTTTAAAAGTAGAAGTTCAAATTGTTTGGGTACAGACCTGGATAGTAGGACAGAACTCTGCAGGCTATCTTTGCAGTAGATTGCAACACCGCCCCCTTTGGCAGTTCTATCTTGTCTGAAAATGTTGTAGTTTGGAATTAAAATGTCAGAGTTTTTGGTGGTCTTCCTAAGCCAGGATTCAGACACAGCTAGAACATCCGGGTTGGCAGAGTGTGCTAAAGCAGTGAATAGAACAAACTTAGGGAGGAGGCTTCTAATGTTAACATGCATGAAACCAAGGCTATTACGGTTACAGAAGTCGTCAAAAGAGAGCGCCTGGGGAATAGGAGTGGAGCTAGGCACTGCAGGGCCTGGATTCACCTCTACATCGCCAGAGGAACATAGGAGGAGTAGAATAAGGGTACGGCTAAAAGCTATGAGAATTGGTCGTCTAGAACGTCTGGAACATAGAGTAAAAGGAGGTTTCTGGGGGCGATAAAATAGCATCAAGGTATAATGTACAGACAAATGTATGGTAGGATGTGAATACAGTGGAGGTAAACCTAGGTATTGAGTGATGAAGAGAGAGATATTGTCTCTAGAAACATCGTTGAAACCAGGAGATGTCATTGCATGTGTGGGTGGTGGAACTAATAGGTTGGATAAGGTATAGTGAGCAGGACTAGAGGCTCTACAGTGAAATAAGCCAATAAACACTAACCAGAACAGAAATGGACAAGACATATTGACATTAAGGAGAGGCATGCTTAGTCGAGTGATCAAAAGGGTCCGGTGAGTGGAGAGGTTGGTTGGTGATTTAGACAGCTAGCCAGGGCATCGGTAGCAAGCTAGCATAGGATGGAGGTCTGTTGTTAGCTACCTCTTGCGTTCCGTCAGTAGATTAGTGGGGTTCCGTGTGGTAGAGGGGATTAATCCAAATCACACAACAACAACAAAAATAAAAACAATAGATATAGTTATAGAGGCCCAAGAAGAAAACATAATGATAATAATAAAAAATAAAAAAATAAAAATATATATTAAAAAAAAATGGTCCGATTGTCTATTCAGATAGCAGCCGGTAAGACAGCTAACGGTTAGCAGGCCGCAGATGGGCGTTCAGGTAACGTCGCGACGGAGGAGCCAGCCGAATAACTCCTTCGGGTAGATAACGTCGGCAGTCCAGTTGTGAAGGCCCGGTGGGGCTCCGCGAAAGCAGTAAAACGGGTCCGGATAGGTGACTGCAGCCCAGGTGTGATTGATGGAACTCAGGAGTGATTGACGGAGCTTGCTAGCTCCGGAATAATTGATGTTTGCTCCGGAATCGACGAAGGCCGATAGTCACACGGATAGCAGCTAGCTAGCTGTGAGATCCGGGTATGAATGTCCAGAGAGCAGTCGAAATCCAGGGACATGGAGAGAAAAATTGGTCCGGTATGTTCCGTTCCGAGCCGCGCTGCGCCGTACAGAACTGGCGATAGATTTTCGAGCTAAAGGATAGCTGATGACCACAAACCGTGGTTAGCTGAATACTAACGATTTGCCAGTAAAGGAGCTAACTAGCTTCTGAACTAGCTTCTGGATTAGCTTCTGGCTAGTTTCAGGCTAGCTTCTTGGAGTTTCTGGCTAGCTTCTTGGAGGATTACAGATCTGAGGTAAATAATACTTTTTTATAAATATACATTGGTGAGGCGGGTTGCAGGAGAGTGTTTTGAAGATGAGTTGATGGAAAATAAAAATAAAATGTATGTGAAAAAGTTGTAAATATATATATATACAGGACACGACAAGACGAGGACAAAAGACGTCTGAACTGCTATGCCACCTTGGTTTTGCCTACTACTGTTGGGTCATCTGCAAACTTGATGATTGAGTTGGAGGCATGCATGGCCATGCAGTCATGGGTGAACAGGGAGTACAAGTGGGGCTGAGCACACACCCTTGTGGGGCCCTAGTGTTGAGGATGAGCGAAGTGGAGATGTAGTTTCCTACCTTCACCACCTGGAGGCGGCCCGTCAGGAAGTCCAGGACCCAATTGCACAGGGTGGGGTTGAGACCCATGGCCTCAAACTTAGCTTGGAGGGTACTATGGTGTTGAATGGTGAACTATGGTCAATGAACAGCATTCTTATAAAGGTATTCCTCTTGTCCAGATGGGATAGGGCAGTGTGATGGCGATTGCATCATCTGTGGACCTGTTGGGGCGGTAAGCAAATTGAATTTGGTCTAGGGTGACAGGTCAGGTGGAAGTGATATGATCCTTGACTTGTCTCTCAAGGAACTTCATGATGAAAGAAGTGAGTGCTACGGGGCGATAGTCATTTAGTTCAGTTACCTTTGCATTCTTGGGTACAGGAACAATGGTGGCCATCTTGAAGCATGTGGGTACAGCAGACTGGGATAGGGAGAGATTGAATATGTCCGTAAACACACCACCCAGCTGGTCTGCGCATGCTCTGAGGACCCAGCTAGGGATGCAATCTGGGCCGGCAACCTCGCGAGGGTTAACACATTTAAATGTCTTACTCACGTCGGCCACGGAGAAGGAGAGCCCACAGTGCTTGTTAGTGGGCTGCGTCGGTGACACTGTATTATCCTCAAAGCAGGCAAAGAAGGTGTTTAATTTGTCTGGAAACAAGACGTCAGTGTCCGTGATGTGGCTGGTTTTCCTTTTGTAGCCCGTGATTGTCTATAGACCCTGCCACATACATCTCGTGCCGTTGATTTGCAGTTTTTTTTGTATGATTGCCTTGCAGAGGGAATAACTACAATGTTTGTATTTGGATATATTCCCAGTCACCTTTCCATGGTTAAATACTGTGGTTTGCGCTTTCAGTTTTGCAATGGCAGTCAAGCATCCAAGCTAACTGGCTAACATTGGCTTGCTTTTTAGCTACTTCCAGACACAAATGTGAGAACACCCCACTCTGACCATTTTACGCTCCCTAGCTGAGCTGGTTAGGCTGTTTTCATGTTATCCACAGCATTAGTGACTGTAACTGTGCTGCTGGCTACATTTTAACACTGGTCATATTCAACGGATGTTGAGCATTCGTAAATTCATCAGTTATTCTGCGCTCTTGCACACTCAGACGAGAGTGCTCAGGAATCAGAGTAGATTGCCAGACTGAATTTACGAATGCACCCGAAATGGTTACTTGCATAGTGGAGTCTTTTGTAATGACATGTAGCTAACTAGCTAGGTAAACAATGAACCATAATCCCAACTCATAATGTTACTATCCTGCATGAATCTGCAGGTAGCTAACCAGCCAGGTTCAATTTTAGCTGGCTAACATTAGGCTGTAACTAGAAAAGCAAATGGCTCTGAGATACAAATAATAAGATCATACACGTAATGGTATCTAGCAAGCCAACAGCTAACGTTACCTAGCTGGATAACAGTGCACTTCAACCTGAAATGAAAATTACTTTCTGTCAAAATTAGAAATGTGTAAGTGTGTCTAGCTAGACTATCTTACCCGTGCTCTGAAATCAGAGTAAATAGCCAGAGCGAATTTACCAGTTATGTCTATCAACAGTTGATGCAGTGACATTCTATTGAAATGGTTACTTGCATAGTGGAGTCTTTTATTAATATTAACTTCTTGCGTCGAGCAATCCCGTATCCGGGAGCGTAATCATAGCCTCAAGCTCATTACCATAACGCAATGTTAACTATTCATGAAAATCTCAAATCAAATCAAATCAAATTTATTTATATAGCTCTTCGTACATCAGCTGATATCTCGAAGTGCTGTACAGAAACCCAGCCTAAAACCCCAAACAGCAAGCAATGCAGGTGTAGAAGCACGGTGGCTAGGAAAAACTCCCTAGAAAGGCCAAAACCTAGGAAGAAACCTAGAGAGGAACCAGGCTATGTGGGGTGGCCAGTCCTCTTCTGGCTGTGCCGGGTGGAGATTATAACAGAACATGGCCAAGATGTTCAAATGTTCATAAATGACCAGCATGTTCGAATAATAAGAAGGCAGAACAGTTGAAACTGGAGCAGCAGCACGGCCAGCTGGACTGGGGACAGCAAGGAGTCATCATGTCAGGTAATCCTGGGGCATGGTCCTAGGGCTCAGGTCCTCCAAGAGAGAGAAAGAAAGAGAGAAGGAGAGAATTAGAGAATGCACACTTAGATTCACACAGGACACCGAATAGGACAGGAGAAGTACTCCAGATATCACAAACTGACCCTAGCCCCCCGACACATAAACTACTGCAGCATAAATACTGGAGGCTGAGACAGGAGGGGTCAGGAGACACTGTGGACCCATCCAAATGAAATGAAATAAATATATTCACTCACAAGTTTAGCCTTTTGTTAACAACACTGTCACCTCAGATTTTCAAAATATGCTTTTCAACCATAGCTACACATGCATTTGTGTAAGAGTATTGATAGCTAGCATAGCATTAAGCCTAGCATTCAGTAGGCAACATTTTCACAAGAAAAGCATTCAAATAAAATAATTTACCTTTGAAGAACTTCGGATGTTTTCAATGAGGAGACTCTCAGTTAGATAGCAAATGTTAATTTTTCCCAAAAAGATTATTTGTGTAGGAGAAATCGCTCCGTTTTGTTCATCACGTTTGGCTAAGAAAAAACCCAGACAATTCAGTCATTACAACGGCAAACTTTTTTCCAAATTAACTCCATAATATCGACAGAAACATGGCAAACGTTATTTAGAATCAAACCTCAAGGTGTTTTTCACATATCTATTCGATGATAAATCATTCATGGCAGTTGGGTTTCTCCTCGGAAGCAAATGGAAAAATACACGCAGCTGGAGATTACGCAATAATTGCGACAGAGGACACCAAATGAGCACATGGTAGATGTAGTGTAAAATGGTCAATCTTCCAATGATATGCCTACAATTACGTCACAATGCTGCAGACACCTTGGGGAAACGACAGAAAGTGTAAGCTCATTCCTGGCGCATTCACAGCCATATAAGGAGACATTGGAACAAAGCGCCTTCAAAATCTGGCGCACTTCCTGTTTGAAATTTCATCTTGGTTTCACCTGTAGCATCAGTTCTGTGGCACTCACAGATAATATCTTTGCAGTTTTGGAAACGTCAGAGTGTTTTCTTTCCAAAGCTGTCAATTATATGCATAGTCGAGCATCTTTTCGTGACAAAATATCTTGTTTAAAACAGGAACGTTTTTTATCCAAAAATTAAAAGAGCGCCCCCTATATCGAAGAAGTTAAGACATATAGTTAGCTAGCTAAACAATGAACCATAACCCAACACATGACGTTACTACCCTGCATGAATCTGCAGATAGCTAACCAGGCAGGTTCAATGTTAGCTAGCTAACATTAGACTATAACTAGCAATGCAAATGGCTCTGATATAATGTTAGCTAGCAAGCCAGCCAGCTAACATTAGCTAGCTAACAGTACACTTCAACTTGAAATGAAATCACTTTCTGTCACAATTTGAAATGTGTAGCTATCTAAAAATCGCATTTTGATTAAACTGCACTCCTGTGTGACCCGCGACTGCTCTCAAACTGCTCTCCTGTGTGACTGCTCTCCTGTGTTTCCAGAAATGAGTCACACTTATCAAAGTGCAGCTGCCTCTGCTCTTAAACACTTGGATGCTGTTTATCATAGCTCCCTTCGTTTTATCAAGGGAGACAATTTTATTACTCATCACTGACTTCTTTACCAAAAGGTTGGCTGGACCTCTTTGAAGTCCCCTAGATCACATTATTACGCTCTTTTTGTTTACAAAGCCCTGCTCCACAAACCTCCGACTTACCTAACCATCACTGTTAAGATTTAAAATGACAAGTTATTAAACCCCTTCACAGGGTTGGACATTCCGGGAGACTCCTTTGGTGTCTAGTTAGGTAAATCAGCCTTTAATTTCCTTGCACCTTACGTGTGGAATGATCTACAATACACCTGGAAATAGGAGGAATTGATGCCTCTAGGGCAGTTGTTCCCAAACATTTATAGTCCTGTACCCTTTCAAACATTCAACCTCCAGCTGTGTACCCATTCTAGCACCAGGGTAAGCGTACTCTCAAATGTTGTTTTTTTGCCATCATTGTAAGCCTACTACACACACACACTATACAATACATTAATTAAACATAAGAAGGAGTGTGAGATTTTGTCACAACCCGGCTCGTGGGGGAAGTGACAAAGAGCTCTTATAGGACCAGGGCACAAATAACAATACAATAATAATCAATCAGTTAGCTCTTTATTTAGCCTTCTTACATATAAAACCTTATTTGTTCAACAAAGATTGTGAATAACTCACCACAGGTTCATGAGAAGGGTGTGCTTGAAGTGATGCACATACCTCTGCAATGTTGGGTTGTATTGGAGAGAGTCTCAGTCTTAAATCATTTTCCACACACAGTCTGTGCCTGTATTTAGTTTTCATGCTAGTGAGGGCCGAGAATCCACTTTCACATAGGTATGTGGTTAAAAAGGGCATCAGTGTCTTAAAGGCGCGATTTGCCAAGGCAAGAAACTCTGAGTGCAGCCCAATCCAGATATCTGTCAGTGGCTTCTGAAAAAATGTAACTTTCACATAAACGCTTGTTGCAATTTGGATGAGGCTCTCTTGTTCAGATATCTGTAAGTGGACTGGAGGCAGGGCATGAAAGGGATAACAAATCCAGTTGTTTGTGTCGTCCGTTTCGGGAAAGTACCTGCGTAATTGCTCACCCAGCTCACTCAGGTGTTTCGCTATATCACATTTGACATGGTCCGTAAGCTTGAGTTCATTTGCACATAAAATATCATGCAATGATGGAAAGACCTGTGTGTTGTCCTTATTAATGCAGACAGAAAAGAGCTCCAACTTCTTAAAAGTGGAACATGAATTGCATCATTCAAGTCATGAGTGAAGTTGTTTGGTTTATTGTTCCCTGGCCACTCTCTGAAAGTCAACCTCAGAGTTTCGTCAGCAACACATTACAACTGTGGTTAGGGATTCACCATTGCAGAATTTTCCAGCTGAAAAATTATCTCAAAATTCCGTAAACAAAGATTAGAGATCCACACCCAGATTTTGAGGCTGAAATGTACATTCCACAGTTGTAGATGTTAGGAATTTAGGAATATTTGCACACAAATCATTCTACATTTGTTTAAATTGCTGATTTATTTGTGAGCTATGTTGAATAAATATACAGCTGAATATATATACAGATCATGTTTTTTTCTTAAATAGATAGACATATTCACAGATCATGGTTTTATTAGTAGAACATTTGAACCTATTCACAGATAATGGTTGTCTTAGTGAAATCTTTTGATATATTCACAGATCACGGTTAACGTGGTAAACGTACACATGGATCGTGGGACATTATACTGATAAAACATTGAGACTATTCTCCCCTCAGACAGTCAGGGCCGAGTCGCCGTCTTTGTTCGCTCACAGTAATGGTCTCTATGCACCAACAACAGTATCTGCTTGTGTGGTACTTTGGCCTTCTGGGTGTTCAATGCACTGAAAATACACAGGTGCACGCAAACACACACACACAAACACAGACACACACAAACTTTTAGTCCTCTATGGCCCATCAAACAAACTCTTGCACTGCACATATAGGTCAGTGCAGGTCTCTCAGGCTGAAAACCAATTTGTGTTGTGTGTGCTGTTTTGGGGTCTTGATCAAGCTAAACATTAAGTTTAAGGACATAGAGAAGCCAAATCATCCACCCACCTGCCGGTGCTCTTAAATGTTTTTTTTTCCTGGGGGTTCACCTTATTAAAACAAAGAACTGAGAACACAGTGGACTTTGTCATCTTCGCTAATCACTTTAAACAGGACATGTAGGGCAGCTACACTGTTCCCTGACATCATTATGGTCCTCCCACTGGGTAAGAGCATCTCTCCTCTCCTCTCCTGAACCTTAGGTTAAGGCCCCACCTTATTAAAGTCCATTAGCCCATAACTGGAGATATACTGTACACCTTTCTGCAAGGTCACTTTCAGCAGACCAGACCCTCACTCCAATAATGTCTGATCCTCTAAGTAAAGATGCATCACAATCACTCTAAACAGATGCTGTTGGAACATACATATTGGTAATAACAGTGACTATCCCCTCGTATAAGCGGGACTAAAATATCACGTGTGTGAACGTAACCGCGTGTGACCATGTGCGTGTACGTGTGTGAGAGGGTGTGTTTTTTCCTCCTTGACAAACACTGATTTGCTGTCACAGTGAGTGGGTTTTATTGGGGATAGATTTGTGTATAAATGAGGTCTCTGCATAGGACCACTCAGCCGTACAAACAACCTGTGAAATTAGAATAAATCTGTGGATGGGGCCTGATCTGGGCCTGTGAAACACAGATAATGTCAGCCTGATTGATGGGCTGTGCAGTATAGGACCGTCACAACTGAGCTGGAGAGAGATTGGAGAGGAAGAGTGGTAATGCAGGATAAGAAGGTAGGGAGTGGGGGAGAGGAAGGTAGGGTGTGGTGGGAGTGGGAGTGGGGGAGAGGAAGGTAGGGTGTGGTGGGAGTGGAGGAGAGGAAGGTAGGGTGTGGTGGGAGTGGGGGAGAGGAAGGTAGGGTGTGGTGGGAGTGGGGGAGAGGAAGGTAGGGTGTGGTGGGAGTGGGGGAGAGGAAGGTAGGGTGTGGTGGGAGTGGGGGAGAGGAAGTGAGAGTAGGGTTGAGAATGGGGATCAATGGGTAGATGGAAAACAGGAGAGATGGTAGAGATGGTTAGAGGTGTGGAAGAGGAGGATGTGGATGTGACGGGGGAATGGGGAAGATAATAGCATTTACTCTAACAGGGTTAGTTCATATGGAAGACAAGGTAAACGTGTGAGGCAGTGGAGCCATGTTGTGATGTTCCTCCATTTTACAGGAGAAAATATATCTAGACCTGTTCTGTTTATCGAAAACAAGATTTGTTTTCGTAGTCATTCTGATTTTATGAATTAAAATCCTTATCATTTCAATTCTGTAATTTTCTTGGATGGAACTGCAGTCTGTGTCTGTCCCTGGAATTGACTGAACTCCCTTAGACAGATATAGCAAATGTCTGGCCTTCCATTGCAGACATGCTTGTCAGTTATTGACAGGGTAAGGACAGGCTTTTTGATAAATTGCACATGGTCTGGGCCACTTCTGTCTGTCAGAATACATCAGTTGACTGGCTGCTCAATCAGTTCAAGTTAGAGCTGCTTAGTTTGCCGCCCAGAAAACGCTTGCTTGGCTGCCACAGGAATAGAACCAAATAGCCATGCTTGAAATGTATTTTTCTTTCAGCCTGAGCTGAGGTTTATTACATTAAGACTGCCATAACACCACTTTGTGTAAAATGGCGCTGGAGAAGAAGGCAGACGTTCAATGTGTCCCCAGCCAATTGTGTTTTTTTGTTTGTTTATTTGCGTTGTTTGTAACTTATTTTTTGACTTATTTTGTACATAATGTTGCTGCTATCATCTCTTCTGTCTGAAAATAACTTCCAGACATCAGGACTGCGATTACTCACCACAGATTAGCAGAATCCTTTTTTTCCTTTCATGACTCTGACAAGTCCGACGAGAAGGATAAACTGCTTACTCGGGAATAGGCCCCGATCCCCGTGATCTTGTTGAAGAGGAGGTGGAAAAAGAGGGGCCGAAGGTTGGGCCGCCTTCTAAGAATTCATAGGCGATCTAATAAATCCCCACTTCCATCCGTTCTGCTAGCAAATGTGCAATCTTTGGAGAATAAAATCAACGAGTTACGCGGAAGATTAAACGACCAACAGGACATTAAAAACTGTAACATCTTATGCTTCACGGAATCATGGCTGAACGACGACAACATCAACATACAGTTGGCTGGTTATACGATGTACTGGCAGTATAGAACAGCGGCGTCTGGAAAGGCAAGGGGCGGTGGTCTATGTATATTTGTAAACAACAGCTGGTGGATGATATCTAAGGAAGTCTCGAGCTATTGCTCGCTTGAGGTAGAGTATAGAATGATAAGCTGTAGACCACACTAGCTACCGAGATAGTTTTCATCTGTATTCTTTGTAGCTGTTTACATACCACTACAGAGAGGCATTACTAAGACAGCATTGAATGAGCTGTATTCTGTCATAAGCAAATAAGAAAACACTCACCCAGAAGAAGCGCTCCTAGTAGCCGGGGACTTTAATGCAGGGAAACTTATATCTGTTTTACCAAATTTCTATCAGCATGTTAAATGTGCAACACGAGGAAAAAGACCTCTGGACCACCTATTCTCCACACACAGAGATGCGTACAAAGCTCTCCCTCGCCCTCCATTTGGAAAATCTGACCATAATTATATCCTCCTGATTCCTGCTTACAAGCAAAAGTTAATACAGGAAGCACAAGTGACTAGATCGATAAAAAAGTGGTCAGATGAAGCAGATGCTAAGCTACAGGACCTTTGCTAGCATAGACTGGAATATGTTCCGGGATTCCTCCGATGGCATTGCAGAGTACACCACAGTCATTGGCTTCATCAATAAGTGCATCAATGAAGTTGTCCCCACAGTGACCATATGTACATAGCCCAACCAGAAGCCATGGATTACAGGCAGCATCTGCACTGAGCTTTAAACCGGAAGCTTATAAGAAATCCCGCTATGCCCTCCGACCATCAAACAGGCAAAGAGTCAATACAGGACTAAGATCGAATCATACTACACTGGCTTTGATGCTAGTCAGATGTGGCAGGGCTTGCAAAACATTACAGACTACAAAAGGAAGCACAGCCAAGAGCTGCCCAGTAACACGAGCCTACCTGACAAACCAAACAACGTCTGTACTCACTTCGAGGCAAATAACACTGAAACATGCATGAGAGCACCAGCTGTTCTGGTGATCACGCTCTCCTCAGCCGATGTGAGCAAGACCTAATGGGCCACCCCCAGGTGGTAAGGGTAGGTAACAACACATCCGCACGCTGATCCTCAACACAGGGGCCCCTCAGGCGTAAGTGCTCAGTCCACTCCTGTACTCCCTGTTCATTTATGACTACACGGCCAGGCACGATTCTAACACCATCATTACGTTTGCCAATGACACAACAGTGGTAGCCCTAATCACCGACAACGATGAGACAGCCTATAGGGAGGAGGTCAGAGACCTGGCCGTGTGGTGCCAGGACAACAACCTCTTCCTCAACGTGATCAAGACACATGAGATGATTGTGGACTGTAGGAAAAAGAGGACCGAGCATACCCCCATTCTCATCTACGGGGTTGCTGTGGAGCAGGTTGAGAGCTTCAAGTTCCTTGGTGTCCACATCACCAACAAACTAACATGGTCCAAGCA
The DNA here is from genome assembly GCF_002021735.2 of Oncorhynchus kisutch. NCBI lineage: Eukaryota > Metazoa > Chordata > Actinopteri > Salmoniformes > Salmonidae > Oncorhynchus > Oncorhynchus kisutch. The sequence continues at coordinate 36,807,214 of NC_034178.2, forward strand.
CACCAGTCGTGAAGAGGGCACGACAAAACCTATTCTCCCTCAGGGGACTGAAAAGATTTGGCATGGGTCCGCAGATCCTCAAAAGGTTCTACAGCCGCACCATCAAGAGCATCTTGATGAGGGTAGTGCGTAGTGCGTACGACCCAGTAGAGAGGGTAGTGCGTATGGCCCAGTACATCACTGGGGCCAAGTTTCCTGCCATCCAGGACCTCTATTCCAGGCGGTGTCAGAGGAAGGCCCTAAAAATGGTCAAAGTCTCCAGTCACCCTAGTCATAGACTGTTCTCTTTGCTGCCGCACGGCAAGAGGTACCGGAGCACCAAGTCTAGGTCCAAGAGCTTCTGCCCCCAAGTCATAAGACTCCTGAACATCTAGTCAACAGGCTACCCAGACTATTTGCATTGCCCCTTTCCCCCTTTACACCATTGCTACTCTCTGTTGGCATCTATGCATAGTCACTTTAATAACTCTACCTACATGTACATATTACTTCAACTAATCGGTGCCCCCGCATATTGACTCTATATCGGTACCTCCCTGTATATATAGTCTCGCTATTGTTATTTTACTGCTGCTCTTTAATAACTTTTTACTTTGATCTCTTACTCTTATCCATAATGTTTTTAAACGGCATTGTTGGTTAGGGGCCCGTAAGTAAGCATTTCACTGTAAGGTCTACACCTGTTGTATTCGGCGCATGTGACTAATACAATTTGATTTGATTTGAACAAGATGGTTGAAGCAGAGTGCTTCAATACTGCTGTGATACTCTGCTGTGATACTGCTGTGATATTGCTGTGATACTGCTGTGATATTGCTGTGATACTGCTGTGATACTGCTGTGATACTGCTGTGATACTGCTGTGATATTGCTGTGATACTGCTGTGATACTGCTGTGATATTGCTGTGATATTGCTGTGATACTGCTGTGATACTCTGCTGTGATACTGCTGTGATATTGCTGTGATACTGCTGTGATATTGCTGTGATACTGCTGTGATACTGCTGTGATACTGCTGTGATACTGCTGTGATATTGCTGTGATACTGCTGTGATATTGCTGTGATACTGCTGTGATACTGCTGTGATATTGCTGTGATACTGCTGTGATACTCTGCTGTGATACTGCTGTGATACTGCTGTGACTTCTCTGACTCAAGCCACTATCCCAGAATCATCCTTATAGATCAGGGACGGTCAAGACAAGAGGTTACTTTACAGTTACCGATCATCAAAAGATATGCATGCATTATGGAATGCTCTACTTTGTCTCTATACACTGGGTAACACTCAGAAATTCAGGTTGACTTGTCGGATGTAGACTCGTCCAGTATAGATTGGTGGATGAGGAAAACACTGTAGAGAGAAAAATGAATGGATTAAAGAAGAGAGACGGAGAGAGATGCTGCTCTGACCCTGTGACCTCATTATGCCACCAGGAGACAGCAGGCTCTTTGTTCTCCTTTCTGCCTATGACAGATCCCCCCGCCCCTGCCTCCCCAGCTCCCTGCATCACACACACACACATGCGCAGACACACACACACACACACATGCACATGTGCATGCACACATGCACACGCACACATGGTCTCCCTCTCTCTCTGTTTCATTTTGCTTGTGGTAGTCTCACACTAACAAGACGCTTGTTTTCTGGATGGGGGCACTAGCTAACCCAGTCTTACCCAGGCATTGGTATGCAGACTGTGGTACAGGATGCCACACTAACAAGAGGATGGTTTTTGAAGGGAATTTTGCTTTTGAGATAGATGGAAGAAATTGGATGGTGTGTGACCGCATTATTAAGTAGATAGTGCATACTGACAAAGATTCTCTCACTGTTGAATAGATCTCTCTGTCTCAGCAGCATTCCTTATTTCTTCAATATCTCCATGCTCCAAGTAGGGTTTCATTTTTTTCTCCCTGCCTCGGATATATGTGTGTGTGCATGTGTAGGGATAATCCACCAGTTCCCTGTGCCCCTGAGGAAATGAAAACAGAGGGATGAGGCCAAGGGGTCATTGAGAGGGTTCTCTGGAGAAGAGAACAAGCAAACTTTAAATCAGTGAGAGGGGCCTCGGCCTGTCGAAGCGCGCTCGCGCGCGTGTGTGTGTGTGTGTTAGGAAGGTTAGCTTACTAAGGTCATTCAACTCGGGGTTGAACTTTTAAACAAATCTGACTAACAGTAAATGTAACATACCGTAAGTGGGTTTCTTTTGAACATTTACAGACAGTTTGTTGTGCATGTTTAAACGTATTGAGTGTGGACTACTGTAAACCCACACAAGGCATCTGTGTCGAAATGAAAACTGCTGAAAGTTACATTCATCAATAAGAAATAGCCCCCAGGAAGTTAAATCTAGAGAGTTAAACAGAAGAGTAAAACTGTTAAGCTTCATTATGTGGAGAGTTTGGGGTATTGTGTTTTGGGTGGAACTCCAGCAGAGAGCAGGACAGAGCTCCAGATGCTTGTTAAATGCTGCCTCACACAATATGGACGCGGTTTCTCTACTGCTATCAGGTGGTTAATAATTTTTACTTAGAGAATTCCACTGAAAACCAACCTTTTGTTTGTTTATTTACTTAATTAAATAATGTTAGTGGGATTTTCTTTACAAGATAACCCTGCACACAATGAAAGGGCAGGTGTTTAATGTTAATGATGCTGTTGAGCTAAGAATGGACCAAAATATTGGCATAAATGCATAGTCTTATATTGAAAGTGAAACTGTCTGCATCTTTAGAATAATTCCTGGTGTTTATACAACTGTAAATAATTCAACAGTTTTTTCTATTGTATAAACTCTGAATACTCAAGGGTGGCTTTTTCCTTTCTTGTATTTCAATAAGATGCTTTTTAAATGTATATGTACTACTGCAACCACATTGAATACTCTCTCTGTCTCCCTCCCTCTCTCTGTCTCCCTCCCTCTCTCTGTCTCCCTCCCTCTCTCTGTCTCTCAGCCTCCTACCAGGTGAAGCAGGGGACCTGTGAGGTGGTGGCCATCCACCGCTGCTGTAATAAGAACAAGATTGAGGAGCGCTCTCAGACCGTCAAGTGCTCCTGTTTCCCAGGCCAGGTCGCTGGCACAACCAGAGCCAGGCCGTCCTGTGTGGAAGGTAAACGTACATTGTGTGTGTGTGACCTGAAGAAGATCCTTGCAGGATTGATATGTTGTTTGTTTATCAATACAGGTACGTGGTGGAGCCTATGAGTGTGCGGGCTCTATTTATTTCATACCGGCCCTACAACCCCCTAAAGGATATGTGTGGGATCACACTTGACTACTGTGTGTGTGTTTGTGTGTGTGTCCATGTGTGCATATGGCACAGGAGGTTGGTGGCACCTTAATTGAGGAAGACGGGCTTGTGGTAACGTCTGGAACAAATATAGTGTAATGATATCGAATACATATAACACATAGTTTCCATTTGCTCTGTTCCAGCCATTATTATGAGCCGTCCTCCCCTCAGCAGCCTCCATTGGTATGTACGTGTCATTTATTTTAATTTGCATATACATGGATGTTAGCAATGTATACCAACGTAGTCTTAGAAGCTGTTCTGACAGTGTAGATCCCATCAGAGCTGTGTTTGAAGGACTTGTTGAAATATTTACCACACAGCCAGACTAAGCCACTTCCTGCATGGACAGGAAGCTGGCACACACACTAATAGTCTCACAAAGTGCTTTAGTTCTCTACTTCATGATAAAGTGGGTGTGGATTTCTCTATGGTGCAGCCTGTCCCCCATCCTGTTTATAGTAGATCATGTAACATTAAAGGCTCGGGCCACAGCAGGCTAATGCAGGTAATGGAAGATCACTCTGCAGTGTCGCCTTCCTTCTCTTATCCTCTAGAGGAATACGAAAGGAGAGGGAAATATAGCACATCTGGCAGCCTCCGAAGGTTTGGCCCAAGGCCTGAAAAAAAAAACACAATTTAAAAGGGCTCATTTAATTTGGGAAAGCATTCCATTTCACATCAATTCAGGCCTTTCGACCATACAGTATGTCAGATGGTAATAGAAAAATAATTTTCTGCTCCCTCGCACCCTGTCATATCTCTAGACTCAATATTGTTGAATCAGGTTTCCACAAATAAAACCCTTAGGAAAATAGATTACATTTCATTATAGAAAAAGATTGCGGGACAAAAGTGTGTGTTTGTGTGTGTGTATGTGAGAGAGACAGAGAGAAAGAGAGAGAGAGAGAATGATGGAGAAATGGAGCAAGAGAGTGCAAGGCGAGGAGTTATGAAGGGAATGGTGTTGTCTTAGCGACGATAGAGAGAGAAAACCCAGGAGTCATTTTGATCGACCTTGCATTGCCTGTCTATGGAGTTGAGGGTTTCCGCTCTTGAGGGAGAGACAGAGCCTCTGAGTGTCAACTGACCCTCATCAGACAGGCCTCCCCTTCTCCCTATCCCCTGGCACATATACACACACACCCTAACTCTGTCGCACAGCCAATCCAGATGAATTACCCCCCCCCTCCAGTGGGAAACAGATAGTTGTCCCATATGTGAACGGAGAGGATGAATCAAACAGAACCGAGACAGACCTGCAGGGACTGGTGAAGTAACCTCAGGCTCTAGCTTTAATGTCTCTGTTTAGCTTCTTCCATGTTTTTTTTCTCTCCAGTTCTAAGAAAGAGGTTGTTCTGCGCTGGTCAGCTCAGTTCCAGTGCAGACTGAACTTCCAGTCACATAGCTGCTTCATGTCTCAGATACAGATGTGGAGACCTTGGATGGGGGCTTTTCCATTGTACTATATATGAATAACAAGCGTATAGTAATGATGGGAGATTTTTATAGTAAAGCATCTTGCAGTAAAGTGCTGTTGTTATTTGGAAATTCTGTATTTTTTTTCTGACAAACTACTGTAACATTGTCAATGTTCAACAATACGAAACTATTGCATAGGGAACACGCTATGTACGGTCATGTGAATGCATTTTCACAGACTTTCTGCTAAAGAGTGACTAAAATGTAAATGTATCCCTTTTCCCTCACCTTAAACATATGAGGTACAGTTCCTATGACTAACCAATAGAGGGCACTGTTCAACAGCCATTTGTCTTATAAGTGCCTGCTGGTACCCAAGGCTAGTTTTCTCATGTATCTTTTTTTTTTTACCCGATGGGAAACATAATAAATATAAATAATATACATATCTTTTTAAGTATCTTAGATATTGGTTTAGAGCCAAAAATGTCATAAATGAGAATTCTGGAGAAAGCTGCAAAACCCTGAAAAAATACAAATACAGTACATTCAATACACAGAAATGCCCTTACCCCTCACTACATCCCACATGTCTAACCCTCCTAATATAAGAAATGCCCTTACCCCTCACTACATCCCACATGTCTAACCCTCCTAATATAAGAAATGCCCTTACCCCTCACTACATCCCACATGTCTAACCCTCCTAATATAAGAAATGCCCTTACCCCTCACTACATCCCACATGTCTAACCCTCCTAATATAAGAAATGCCCTTACCCCTCACTACATCCCACATGTCTAACCCTCCTAATATAAGAAATGCCCTTACCCCTCACTACATCCCACATGTCTAACCCTCCTAATATAAGAAATGCCCTTACCCCTCACTACATCCCAAATGTCTAACCCTCCTAATATAAGAAATGCCCTTACCCCTCACTACATCCCACATGTCTAACCCTCCTAATATAAGAAATGCCCTTACCCCTCACTACATCCCACATGTCTAACCCTCCTAATATAAGAAATGCCCTTACCCCTCACTACATCCCACATGTCTAACCCTCCTAATATAAGAAATGCCCTTACCCCTCACTACATCCCACATGTCTAACCCTCCTAATATAAGAAATGCCCTTACCCCTCACTACATCCCACATGTCTAACCCTCCTAATATAAGAAATGCCCTTACCCCTCACTACATCCCACATGTCTAACCCTCCTAATATAAGAAATGCCCTTACCCCTCACTACATCCCACATGTCTAACCCTCCTAATATAAGAAATGCCCTTACCCCTCACTACATCCCACATGTCTAACCCTCCTAATACACAGAAATGCCCTTACCCCTCACTACATCCCACATGTCTAACCCTCCTAATATAAGAAATGCCCTTACCCCTCACTACATCCCACATGTCTAACCCTCCTAATATAAGAAATGCCCTTACCCCTCACTACATCCCACATGTCTAACCCTCCTAATATAAGAAATGCCCTTACCCCTCACTACATCCCACATGTCTAACCCTCCTAATATAAGAAATGCCCTTACCCCTCACTACATCCCACATGTCTAACCCTCCTAATATAAGAAATGCCCTTACCCCTCACTACATCCCACATGTCTAACCCTCCTAATATAAGAAATGCCCTTACCCCTCACTACATCCCACATGTCTAACCCTCCTAATATAAGAAATGCCCTTACCCCTCACTACATCCCACATGTCTAACCCTCCTAATATAAGAAATGCCCTTACCCCTCACTACATCCCACATGTCTAACCCTCCTAATATAAGAAATGCCCTTACCCCTCACTACATCCCACATGTCTAACCCTCCTACAATAAGAAATGCCCTTACCCCTCACTACATCCCACATGTCTAACCCTCCTAATATAAGAAATGCCCTTACCCCTCACTACATCCCACATGTCTAACCCTCCTAATATAAGAAAATGCCTTAGAGAGCTATTCCACTGCGGACATAGCTATTAAACATCATTAGAGCTGTGCGAGGCACTGTGTCCTCTCAGGCAATGGACAGAGAGAGGCTCTTTCCAGTATCCTCCATTTTGTTCTGGTTTAGTCCCTCTTGGGGTACCTCTCTATATGAGAGAGCTGCCTGGACTGAAGAGGAGCCCTGAGGACTCCACTGTGCTGTTGTGTTTAACGGTGACCCTCGGGAGAGGTCAGGGGTCTCAGAGATATCCCTTTGGAGAGAGCCTTCTGGGGGCCATCTGCCCACTGAATAATGCACTGTTGTGACAATTTATAAACTGAAAAATAGCCATATGCTTTAACAGTACAGTTCTTTTTTTTTTATCCCTCAATCTCATTCCCTCCCTAAATGTATGTAGGCCTATATGGTTAGATAGATAATGACTGTAAATGTGAAAAGCAGTAAAAATATATCTTGTTTACCACAGTCACACTGTCTCCACTGGGCCTAACAGCTCAGAGTTATAAAGTATCCCAGGCAGAATGATGTCCCTACTGTCACCAGCCAGATGGCCGTCCCCTCACCTTTTAATTTAATACCAGTGATGAGTGTGGTAAGGTTTAGATGAGGGACATTATCCATTATCTGTAAAATACTGTACATCAATTTCCAACAGCTCTTCATTGCAAAGACATTCTGAAAAAGCATATTATTGAGACAGGTGTGATGAGTCACAGCACCCAAAAATGGAGCACACCATTCATCACACCTCTCTCGATAAATATGCATTTTGAAAATGTGTGGCTGTACAGAATTTTGGTCAATTTTGATCAAAAGTGTAGTTACGGCGGTTTGCCTTTGTAGGGCAGAATGTTGTGCTCCATTACCGGGTATCATTAAGCCAGCTTGTTAAAGACCAACGGCTGACATTTTCCTGTCTCACTGTATCAGAATCTCACACTTTCTTCATCTCCTCTTTTCTTCTCTTCTTCGGTTCATCTTGAAGCACATTCCCTTCAGGCTTTATATGGGAATTACTGGAGACTGTCTTTAGCTGTGTGTTGGTTAATAAAGGCGGTGTTGGAGTTGGAAGCAGAGAGTGGAACGCCCACTTATGACTTCCTTCTTGCTGGGCAGCTCTTAGATCCAGTCTATGGGGTTGAATTCATAACGACCAATAAGCAGAGGTCAAGAAGATCACTTCCATTTATCAGGACACACCGTGGGGATGTCCACGTGGAGAAATTGGCGGTCGGTGCCAGCACTGGATTATACTGCATTATTATACAACATTAACCCGTGTCAAAGTCAGCTTTACCAGCGTGAGTCAATATGGGTGTAAATCAAGCCATTTCATTCTAACAGAACGGCGTGAATGGATTTAGATTGTTATCGCTGAGTTTGGCTTCCGATGGCGGAGAACTCGTCTTAAGGCGCTGTGTTTTTGAACCCTCCACCGGTGGGGGGTTAATTCACTTGTATTGGCTGTGTGACAGGGTTAGAGTTGTGTGTATGTGTTTGTGTGCGTGTGTGTGCACATATGTGTGTGTGTGTGATAATGTGAATGTAGATTTGAGCAAGTATCTACAGTACCCATCAAGTTTGGACACACCTACTCATTCCAGGGTTTTATTTTTTTTATTTTTTTACTATTTACTTTTCTCTACATTGTAGAATAATAGTGAAGACATCAAAACTATGAACTAACACATATGGAATCATGTAGTAACCAAAAAAGTGTTAAACAAATGTAAAACATATTTTCAATTTGAGGTTCAACAAAGCAGCCAGCCTTTGCGTTGATGACAGCTTTGCACACTCTTGGCATTCTCTCAACCAGCTTCATGAGGTAGTCACCTGGAATGCATTTCAAATAACAGCTGTGCCTTCTTAAAAGTTAATTTGTTGAATTTCTTTCCTTAATGCGTTTGAGACAATCAGTTGAGTTGTGACAAGGTAAGGTTGGTATACAGAAGATAGCCCTATTTGGTAAAAGACCAAGTCCATATTATGGCAAGAACAGCTCAAATAAGCAAAGAGAAACAACAGTCCATCATTACTTTAAGACATGAAGGTCAGTCAATGTGGAAAATGTTAAGAACTTTGCAAGTTTCTTCAAGTGCAGTCACAAAAACCATTAAGCGCTATGATGAACTGGCTCTCATGAGGACCGCCATAGGAAAGGAAGACTCAGAGTTACTTCTGCTGCAGAGGATAAGTTCATTAGAGTTACCAGCCTCAGAAATTTCAGCCCAAATAAATGCTTTACAGGGTTCAAGTAACGGACACATCTCAACATCAACTTTTCAGAGGAGACTGTGTGAATCAGGCCGTAATGGGTGAGATGCGGCAAAGAAACCACTACTAAAGGACACCAAGAAGAAGAAGAGTCACGAGCAATGGCCATTAGACCGGTGGAAATCTGCCCTTTGGTCTGGAGTCCAAATTTGAGATTTTTGCTTTCAACCGCCATGTCTTTGGGAGACGCAGAGTAGGTGAACAGATGATCTTCGCATGTGTGGTTCCCACCGTGAAGCATGGAGGAGGAGGTGTGGTGGTGTGGGGGTACTTTGCTGGTGACACTGTCAGTGATTTATTTAGAATTCAAGGCATACCTAACCTCCATGACTACCACAACATTCTGCAGTGAAATGCCATCCCCTCTGGTTTGCACTTAGTGGGATTGTCATTGTTTTTCAACAGGACAATGACCCAACACACCTCCAGGCTGTGTTAGGGCTATTTGACCAAGAAGGAGAGTGATAGAGTGCTGCATCAGATGACCTGGCCTCCACAATCACCCGACCTCAACCCAATTGAGATGGTCAGGAATGAGATGGGCCGCAGAGTGAAGGAAAAGCAGCCAACAAGTGCTCAGCATATGTGGGAACTCCTTCAAAACTGTTGGAAAAGCATTCCAGGGGAAGCTGGTGAAGAGAATGCCAAGAGTGTGCAAAGAAAGCTGTCATTAAGGCAAAGGGAGGCTACTTTGAAGGATATAAAATATATATATTTTGATTTTTTTTAACACTTTTTTGGTTACGACAGGATTCCATATGTGTTATTTCATAGTTTTGATGTATTCACTATTATTCTACAATGTAGAAATAGTAAAAATAAAGGAAAACCCTTGATTAATAGGTGTGTTCAAACTTTTGACTGATACTATACTTTCTATACCTGTGTGAGGAGTTATCTTTTTCTGTGTTGTGTTTGCTGTTTTTGTTGCTTAAACAGTATGTTAAGTTCATCTTGGTATCTGGCAAGTCTATTGTTCAGGTGTCTGTGTGTGTATGTGTCTGTGTGTGTGTGTGTGTGTGTATTTGTCTGCATGCTTGGTGCGTGTGGGGCACTTGAACACAGATAGGTTTTTACTTAATCATTTCTGAAAGAGATGGATGCCCCTTTTCTGCTATGACTGTACAGAGAGTCCAGTGAATGGAACGACTCGTACGCCACAGGGGCTTCTGCTGCTGAATCCTATTTTGGAAGTCAGCCAGTTGTCTCACCCTTTCTGTCCTCCCCTGTTGAGTGGAGCAAATTAAATCCATGCCCTCCGTGTGTGCGTGCATGTGTGCGTCCGTGTGTGTTTGAGCATGCAGGTTCTCCAGATAGCCTTTAAATGATGTGTAAGGACGTAGAACCATTAGTGTTAAACTTTTACGTCCAACATGTATAGTGCCTCCCACATGCATGCAATGCTGATATACAGTACACATGGGGACTGCTCATATACAGTACACATGGGGACTGCTCATATACAGTACACATGGGGACTGCTGATATACAGTACACATGGGGACTGCTCATATACAGTACACATGGGGACTGCTCATATACAGTACACATGGGGACTGCTCATATACAGCATAGTACACATGGGGACTGCTCACATATAGTACACATGGGGACTGCTCACATACAGTACACATGGGGACTGCTCTATACAGTACACATGGGGACTGCTCATATACAGTACACATGGGGACTGCTCATATACAGTACACATGGGGACTGCTCACATACAGTACACATGGGGACTGCTCATATACAGTACACATGGGGACTGCTCATATACAGTACACATGGGGACTGCTCACATATAGGACACATGGGGACTGCTCACATACAGTACACATGGGGACTGCTCATATACAGTACACATGGGGACTGCTCTATACAGTACACATGGGGACTGCTCATATACAGTACACATGGGGACTGCTCATATACAGTACACATGGGGACTGCTCATATACAGTACACATGGGGACTGCTCATATACAGTACACATGGGGACTGCTCATATACAGTACACATGGGGACTGCTCATATACAGTACACATGGGGACTGCTCATATACAGTACACATGGGGACTGCTCATATACAGTACACATGGGGACTGCTCATATACAGTACACATGGGGACTGCTCATATACAGTACACATGGGGACTGTTCATATACAGTACACATGGGGACTGCTCACATACAGTACACATGGGGACTGCTCATATACAGTACACATGGGGACTGCTCAAATACAGTACACATGGGGACTGCTCATATACAGTACACATGGGGACTGCTCATATACAGTACACATGGGGACTGCTCAAATACAGTACACATGGGGACTGCTCAAATACAGTACACATGGGGACTGCTCATATACAGTACACATGGGGACTGCTCATATACAGCACACATGGGGACTGTTCATATACAGTACACATGGGGACTGCTCACATACAGTACACATGGGGACTGCTCATATACAGCATAGTACACATGGGGACTGCTCATATACAGTACACATGGGGACTGCTCATATACAGCATAGTACACATGGGGACTGCTCACATATAGTACACATGGGGACTGCTCACATACAGTACACATGGGGACTGCTCTATACAGTACACATGGGGACTGCTCATATACAGTACACATGGGGACTGCTCATATACAGTACACATGGGGACTGCTCACATACAGTACACATGGGGACTGCTCATATACAGTACACATGGGGACTGCTCATATACAGTACACATGGGGACTGCTCACATATAGTACACATGGGGACTGCTCACATACAGTACACATGGGGACTGCTCATATACAGTACACATGGGGACTGCTCTATACAGTACACATGGGGACTGCTCATATACAGTACACATGGGGACTGCTCATATACAGTACACATGGGGACTGCTCATATACAGTACACATGGGGACTGCTCATATACAGTACACATGGGGACTGCTCATATACAGTACACATGGGGACTGCTCATATACAGTACACATGGGGACTGCTCATATACAGTACACATGGGGACTGCTCATATACAGTACACATGGGGACTGCTCATATACAGTACACATGGGGACTGCTCATATACAGTACACATGGGGACTGTTCATATACAGTACACATGGGGACTGCTCACATACAGTACACATGGGGACTGCTCATATACAGTACACATGGGGACTGCTCAAATACAGTACACATGGGGACTGCTCATATACAGTACACATGGGGACTGCTCAAATACAGTACACATGGGGACTGCTCAAATACAGTACACATGGGGACTGCTCATATACAGTACACATGGGGACTGCTCATATACAGTACACATGGGGACTGTTCATATACAGTACACATGGGGACTGCTCACATACAGTACACATGGGGACTGCTCATATACAGCATAGTACACATGGGGACTGCTCACATATAGTACACATGGGGACTGCTCACATACAGTACACATGGGACTGCTCTATACAGTACACATGGGGACTGCTCATATACAGTACACATGGGGACTGCTCATATACAGTACACATGGGGACTGCTCATGGGGACTGCTCATATACAGTACACATGGGGACTGCTCATATACAGTACACATGGCACATGGGGACTGCTCATATACAGTACACATGGGGACTGCTCATATACAGTACACATGGGGACTGCTCATATACAGTACACATGGGGACTGCTCTATACAGTACACATGGGGACTGCTCATATACAGTACACATGGGGACTGCTCATATACAGTACACATGGGGACTGCTCACATACAGTACACATGGGGACTGCTCATATACAGTACACATGGGGACTGCTCATATACAGTACACATGGGGACTGCTCAAATACAGTACACATGGGGACTGCTCAAATACAGTACACATGGGGACTGCTCATATACAGTACACATGGGGACTGCTCATATACAGCACACATGGGGACTGTTCATATACAGTACACATGGGGACTGCTCACATACAGTACACATGGGGACTGCTCATATACAGCATAGTACACATGGGGACTGCTCATATACAGTACACATGGGGACTGCTCATATACAGCATAGTACACATGGGGACTGCTCACATATAGTACACATGGGGACTGCTCACATACAGTACACATGGGGACTGCTCTATACAGTACACATGGGGACTGCTCATATACAGTACACATGGGGACTGCTCATATACAGTACACATGGGGACTGCTCACATACAGTACACATGGGGACTGCTCATATACAGTACACATGGGGACTGCTCATATACAGTACACATGGGGACTGCTCACATATAGTACACATGGGGACTGCTCACATACAGTACACATGGGGACTGCTCATATACAGTACACATGGGGACTGCTCATATACAGTACACATGGGGACTGCTCATATACAGTACACATGGGGACTGCTCATATACAGTACACATCGGGACTGCTCATATACAGTACACATCGGGACTGCTCATATACAGTACACATGGGGACTGCTCATATACAGTACACATGGGGACTGCTCATATACAGTACACATGGGGACTGCTCATATACAGTACACATGGGGACTGCTCATATACAGTACACATGGGGACTGCTCATATACAGTACACATGGGGACTGTTCATATACAGTACACATGGGGACTGCTCACATACAGTACACATTGGGACTGCTCATATACAGTACACATGGGGACTGCTCAAATACAGTACACATGGGGACTGCTCATATACAGTACACATGGGGACTGCTCAAATACAGTACACATGGGGACTGCTCAAATACAGTACACATGGGGACTGCTCATATACAGTACACATGGGGACTGCTCATATACAGTACACATGGGGACTGTTCATATACAGTACACATGGGGACTGCTCACATACAGTACACATGGGGACTGCTCATATACAGCATAGTACACATGGGGACTGCTCACATATAGTACACATGGGGACTGCTCACATACAGTACACATGGGACTGCTCTATACAGTACACATGGGGACTGCTCATATACAGTACACATGGGGACTGTTCATATACAGTACACATGGGGACTGCTCATGGGGACTGCTCATATACAGTACACATGGGGACTGCTCATATACAGTACACATGGGGACTGCTCATATACAGTACACATGGGGACTGCTCATATACAGTACACATGGGGACTGCTCATATACAGTACACATGGGGACTGCTCATATACAGTACACATGGGGACTGTTCATATACAGTACACATGGTTACTGCTCACATACAGTACACATGGGGACTGCTCATATACAGTACACATGGGGACTGCTCAAATACAGTACACATGGGGACTGCTCAAATACAGTACACATGGGGACTGCTCATATACAGTACACATGGGGACTGCTCATATACAGTACACATGGGGACTGTTCATATACAGTACACATGGGGACTGCTCACATACAGTACACATGGGGACTGCTCATATACAGCATAGTACACATGGGGACTGCTCACATATAGTACACATGGGGACTGCTCACATACAGTACACATGGGACTGCTCTATACAGTACACATGGGGACTGCTCATATACAGTACACATGGGGACTGCTCATATACAGTACACATGGGGACTGCTCATGGGACTGCTCATATACAGTACACATGGGGACTGCTCATATACAGTACACATGGCACATGGGGACTGCTCATATACAGTACACATGGGGACTGCTCATATACAGTACACATGGGGACTGCTCATATACAGTACACATGGGGACTGCTCATATACAGCATAGTACACATGGGTCTGCTCACATATAGTACACATGGGGACTGCTCACATACAGTACACATGGGGACTGCTAACATACAGTACACATGGGGACTGCTCATATACAGTACACATGGGGACTGTTCATATATAGTACACATGGGGACTGCTCATATACAGTACACATGGGGACTGCTCATATACAGTACACATGGGGACTGCTCATATACAGTACACATGGGGACTGCTCATATTCAGTATAATACACATGGGGACTGCTCATATACAGTACACATGGGGACTGCTCATATACAGTACACATGGGGACTGCTCATATACAGTACACATGGGGACTGCTCATATACAGTACACATGGGGACTGCTCATATACAGTACACATGGGGACTGCTCATATACAGTACACATGGGGACTGCTCATATACAGTACACATGGGACTGCTCTATACAGTACACATGGGGACTGCTCACATACAGTACACATGGGGACTGCTCATATACAGCATAGTACACATGGGGACTGCTCATATACAGTACACATGGGGACTGCTCATGGGGACTGCTCATATACAGTACACATGGCACATGGGGACTGCTCATATACAGTACACATGGGGACTGCTCATATACAGTACACATGGGGACTGCTCATATACAGTACACATGGGGACTGCTCATATACAGCATAGTACACATGGGTCTGCTCACATATAGTACACATGGGGACTGCTCACATACAGTACACATGGGGACTGCTAACATACAGTACACATGGGGACTGCTCATATACAGTACACATGGGGACTGTTCATATATAGTACACATGGGGACTGCTCATATACAGTACACATGGGGACTGCTCATATACAGTACACATGGGGACTGCTCATATACAGTACACATGGGGACTGCTCATATACAGTATAATACACATGGGGACTGCTCATATACAGTACACATGGGGACTGCTCACATACAGTACACATGGGGACTGCTCATATACAGTATAATACACATGGGGACTGCTCATATACAGTACACATGGGGACTGCTCACATACAGTACACATGGGGACTGCTCACATACAGTACACATGGGGACTGCTCATATACAGTACACATGGGGACTGCTAACATACAGTACACATGGGGACTGCTCATATACAGCATAGTACACATGGGGACTGCTCACATATAGTACACATGGGGACTGCTCACATACAGTACACATGGGACTGCTCTATACAGTACACATGGGGACTGCTCATATACAGTACACATGGGGACTGCTCATATACAGTACACATGGGGACTGCTCATGCGGACTGCTCATATACAGTACACATGGGACTGCTCATATACAGTACACATGGGGACTGCTCATATACAGTACACATGGGGACTGCTCATATACAGTACACATGGGGACTGCTCATATACAGTACACATGGGGACTGCTCATATACAGTACACATGGGGACTGTTCATATACAGTACACATGGGGACTGCTCACATACAGTACACATGGGGACTGCTCATATACAGTACACATGGGGACTGCTCAAATACAGTACACATGGGGACTGCTCATATACAGTTCACATGGGGACTGCTCAAATACAGTACACATGGGGACTGCTCAAATACAGTACACATGGGGACTGCTCATATACAGTACACATGGGGACTGCTCATATACAGTACACATGGGGACTGTTCATATACAGTACACATGGGGACTGCTCACATACAGTACACATGGGGACTGCTCATATACAGCATAGTACACATGGGGACTGCTCACATATAGTACACATGGGGACTGCTCACATACAGTACACATGGGACTGCTCTATACAGTACACATGGGGACTGCTCATATACAGTACACATGGGGACTGCTCATATACAGTACACATGGGGACTGCTCATGGGGACTGCTCATATACAGTACACATGGGGACTGCTCATATACAGTACACATGGGGACTGCTCATATACAGTACACATGGGGACTGCTCATATACAGTACACATGGGGACTGCTCATATACAGCATAGTACACATGGGTCTGCTCACATATAGTACACATGGGGACTGCTCACATACAGTACACATGGGGACTGCTAACATACAGTACACATGGGGACTGCTCATATACAGTACACATGGGGACTGTTCATATATAGTACACATGGGGACTGCTCATATACAGTACACATGGGGACTGCTCATATACAGTACACATGGAGACTGCTCATATACAGTACACATGGGGACTGCTCATATTCAGTATAATACACATGGGGACTGCTCATATACAGTACACATGGGGACTGCTCATATACAGTACACATGGGGACTGCTCATATACAGTAACACATGGGGACTGCTCATATACAGTACACATGGGGACTGCTCATATACAGTACACATGGGGACTGCTCATATACAGTACACATGGGGACTGCTCATATACAGTACACATGGGACTGCTCTATACAGTACACATGGGGACTGCTCACATACAGTACACACGGGGACTGCTCATATACAGCATAGTACACATGGGGACTGCTCATATACAGTACACATGGGGACTGCTCATGGGGACTGCTCATATACAGTACACATGGCACATGGGGACTGCTCATATACAGTACACATGGGGACTGCTCATATACAGTACACATGGGGACTGCTCATATACAGTACACATGGGGACTGCTCATATACAGCATAGTACACATGGGTCTGCTCACATATAGTACACATGGGGACTGCTCACATACAGTACACATGGGGACTGCTAACATACAGTACACATGGGGACTGCTCATATACAGTACACATGGGGACTGTTCATATATAGTACACATGGGGACTGCTCATATACAGTACACATGGGGACTGCTCATATACAGTACACATGGGGACTGCTCATATACAGTACACATGGGGACTGCTCATATACAGTATAATACACATGGGGACTGCTCATATACAGTACACATGGGGACTGCTCACATACAGTACACATGGGGACTGCTCATATACAGTATAATACACATGGGGACTGCTCATATACAGTACACATGGGGACTGCTCACATACAGTACACATGGGGACTGCTCACATACAGTACACATGGGGACTGCTCATATACAGTACACATGGGGACTGCTAACATACAGTACACATGGGGACTGCTCATATACAGCATAGTACACATGGGGACTGCTCACATATAGTACACATGGGGACTGCTCACATACAGTACACATGGGACTGCTCTATACAGTACACATGGGGACTGCTCATATACAGTACACATGGGGACTGCTCATATACAGTACACATGGGGACTGCTCATGCGGACTGCTCATATACAGTACACATGGGGACTGCTCATATACAGTACACATGGGGACTGCTCATATACAGTACACATGGGGACTGCTCATATACAGTACACATGGGGACTGCTCATATACAGTACACATGGGGACTGCTCATATACAGTACACATGGGGACTGTTCATATACAGTACACATGGGGACTGCTCACATACAGTACACATGGGGACTGCTCATATACAGTACACATGGGGACTGCTCAAATACAGTACACATGGGGACTGCTCATATACAGTACACATGGGGACTGCTCAAATACAGTACACATGGGGACTGCTCAAATACAGTACACATGGGGACTGCTCATATACAGTACACATGGGGACTGCTCATATACAGTACACATGGGGACTGTTCATATACAGTACACATGGGGACTGCTCACATACAGTACACATGGGGACTGCTCATATACAGCATAGTACACATGGGGACTGCTCACATATAGTACACATGGGGACTGCTCACATACAGTACACATGGGACTGCTCTATACAGTACACATGGGGACTGCTCATATACAGTACACATGGGGACTGCTCATATACAGTACACATGGGGACTGCTCATGGGGACTGCTCATATACAGTACACATGGGGACTGCTCATATACAGTACACATGGGGACTGCTCATATACAGTACACATGGGGACTGCTCATATACAGTACACATGGGGACTGCTCATATACAGCATAGTACACATGGGTCTGCTCACATATAGTACACATGGGGACTGCTCACATACAGTACACATGGGGACTGCTAACATACAGTACACATGGGGACTGCTCATATACAGTACACATGGGGACTGTTCATATATAGTACACATGGGGACTGCTCATATACAGTACACATGGGGACTGCTCATATACAGTACACATGGAGACTGCTCATATACAGTACACATGGGGACTGCTCATATTCAGTATAATACACATGGGGACTGCTCATATACAGTACACATGGGGACTGCTCATATACAGTACACATGGGGACTGCTCATATACAGTACACATGGGGACTGCTCATATACAGTACACATGGGGACTGCTCATATACAGTACACATGGGGACTGCTCATATACAGTACACATGGGGACTGCTCATATACAGTACACATGGGACTGCTCTATACAGTACACATGGGGACTGCTCACATACAGTACACATGGGGACTGCTCATATACAGCATAGTACACATGGGGACTGCTCATATACAGTACACATGGGGACTGCTCATGGGGACTGCTCATATACAGTACACATGGCACATGGGGACTGCTCATATACAGTACACATGGGGACTGCTCATATACAGTACACATGGGGACTGCTCATATACAGTACACATGGGGACTGCTCATATACAGCATAGTACACATGGGTCTGCTCACATATAGTACACATGGGGACTGCTCACATACAGTACACATGGGGACTGCTAACATACAGTACACATGGGGACTGCTCATATACAGTACACATGGGGACTGTTCATATATAGTACACATGGGGACTGCTCATATACAGTACACATGGGGACTGCTCATATACAGTACACATGGGGACTGCTCATATACAGTACACATGGGGACTGCTCATATACAGTATAATACACATGGGGACTGCTCATATACAGTACACATGGGGACTGCTCACATACAGTACACATGGGGACTGCTCATATACAGTATAATACACATGGGGACTGCTCATATACAGTACACATGGGGACTGCTCACATACAGTACACATGGGGACTGCTCACATACAGTACACATGGGGACTGCTCATATACAGTACACATGGGGCTGTTCATATATAATACACATGGGGACTGCTCATATACAGTACACATGGGGACTGCTCACATACCGTACACATGGGGACTGCTCACATACAGTACACATGGGGACTGCTCATATACAGTACACATGGGGACTGCTAACATACAGTACACATGGGGACTGCTCATATACAGTACACATGGGGCTGTTCATAAATAATACACATGGGGACTGCTCATATATAGTACACATGGGGACTGCTCATATACAGTACACATGGGGACTGCTCATATACAGTACACATGGGGACTGCTCATATACAGTACACATGGGGACTGCTGGTATAAATGAGCTGTCAGCTAAATGTGGTGCAACACATCACTTCTCATATTCTGAGATTTATGATTTGTTGTACATTGTTCCTACCAAATAAACATAATAGACAAATAAAACATGTGAACCCCCTGTCCTCCCACAAAAATACACACACACACACACACACGCACCCACACGCACGCGCACCCACCCACCCACCCACCCACCCACACACACACACACACACACACACACACACACACACACACACACACACACACACACACACACACACACACACACACACACACACACACACACACACACACACACACACACACACACACACACACACACACACACACACACACACACACACACACACACATCTACCCCCTGCTGCCACATACTCCCCAGAACCTATGATGATTTATACACATGCATAATATCACATAGTTGTATTCACAGTGAGTTCAACCCCAGCCTTTGTTAAGTACTATTTGATGAACACCCTAAAAGCCTCATGCTTGGTTGCGTTTTGTATTATGCCTTTGTAGTCCAATGGGAGCAAAATTAGTCATTGTAGCCCACAAAAAAATACATACAGTAATCTGACTTGTCTGCTGTTATGTTTACAAGATATGTAGGGAGAGGTTGCATAACTCGAATTGAAGTTGAATTCTTAATTATCTATTGCTATTTGTATTTTTACATTAATCAGGTCACGTAGCCTACATTAGCGTTGAATGTAACAGAATCATAATATATTATGTCATGTTTTGTTTGTGGTGAAAACTAATTATCACGCATTAGACCTGGAACACAGACGGAAACAGACCTGCTAGCAGCAGATGGGCCACTGTTTTTCATCCATTATTTCACCAATAAAGACCTTTTAGCAGCTAGCAGACAGGAATGAGACTATATGAGTGTGTGTGTGTGTGTGTGTGTGTACCTGCAGAGATCAATGTTGTGTGGGACACTCATTTTGTGGCTGTTAACATGTTGTTAGCACAGTATAACACAAACACATATAAGTTAGGATAGTTTACTCTACGTTGCCATGGGTGACCACAGTGCAGGACTTTCCGTAGGAGAACAGAAAAGAGCAGCTGCAGTTTCATCTTTGTCCACATGATGTCAGAAACATTTCAACACCAACGGTGGCAGGATTCATGGAAACAAAAAGGAACAAAGGAAAACTGTGGTACCATCCAGTTCTGGGTGCTAACGTACACACACACACACACACACACACACACACACACACACACACACACACACACACACACACACACACACACACACACACACACACACACACACACACACACACACACACACACACACACACACACACACACACACACTTAACCTGATGTTTAGACAGGCAGTGTATTCAAAGATGGATTGAATCTGCTGTGACCTGTGACGTGTCAGTGCTGTGGTGGATGGACATCATCTCTGTCTAATCCTCTAGCCAGCCTTTAGGCATGGCTCCCATACATACCTTGTTTAGAATCACCCCCTGAGACCAGCAACACAGACAGGGTTTGGGGAAGTCAACACTAATTTGCTCCCTATCATGGCATTAACAGAAGTCTCCATTAACAATATAATTTGATTTACTTAATAACAACTGCTCTCAACAGACATACTGAGACTTCTTGAAAAGGTCTAGACTCATTTCTGAGTGAAGCGTCAGCAGTCAGTTGTTTAAATGACACGTGGAGTATGGCTTCTGGATGGTAACTAGCTATAGTAGTCAGATGCTTAATGGCACATTTAGTATGGCTTCTAAATCAAATCAAATGTCTTTATAAAGCCCTTCTTACATCAGCTGATATCTCAAAGTGCTGTACAGAAACCCAGCCTAAAACCCCAAACAGCAAGCAATGCAGGTGTAGAAGCACAGTGGCTTGGAAAAACTCCCCAGACAGGACAAAACCTAGGAAGAAACCTAGAGAGGAACCAGGCTATGAGGGGTGGCCAGTCCTCTTCTGGCTGTGCCGGGTGGAGATTATAACAGAACATGGCCAAGATGTTCAAATGTTTATAAATTACTAGCATGGTCAAATAATAATAATCACAGTAGTTGTCGAGGGTGCAACAAGTCAGCACCTCAGGAGTAAATGTCAGTTGGCTTTTCATAGCCAATCATTGAGAGTATCTCTACCGCTCTTGCTGTCTCTAGAGAGTTGAAAACAGCAGGTCTGGGACAGGTAGCACATCCTGTGAACAGGTCAGGGTTACATAGCCGCAGGCAGAACAGTTAAAACTGGAGCAGCAGCATGGCCAGGTGGACTGGGGACAGCAAGGAGTCATCATGCCAAGTAGTCCTGAGGCATGGTCCTAGGGCTCAGATCCTCCGAGAGAGAGAAAGAAAAAAAGAGAGAAAGAGAGAATTAGAGAGAGCATACTTAAATTCACACAGGACACTGGATAAGGAGAAATACTCCAGATATAACAGAATAAACCTAGCCCCCTGACACATAAACTACTGCAGCATAAATACTGGAGGCTGAGACAGAAGGGGTCAGGAGACATTCTGGCCCCATTCGATGATACCCCCGGACAGGGCCAAACAGGCAGGATATAACTCCACCCACTTTGCCAAAGTACAGCCCCCACACCACTAGAGGGATATCTTCAACCACCAACTTACCATCTTGAGACAAGGCCGAGTGTAGCCCACAAAGATCTCCGCCACGGCACAACCCAGGGGGGGGGGGGGGGGGGGGCGCCAAACCACTCTAGATGGTAAATAGCTACAGTAGCGACACACTGCTCTGCTCTCTGTGAATTAATGGTGGTAATTCTGTCGATAGACTATCAGACTAATCACTGACTGCTGACGGAGAGAGATGGATCTCAGTTATACCCATCTGTCTCTGGGAGAAGAGATTCTGAGAAACGTGGTTCTTATTTCCAGACATAGATCTCAAACTAAGTTGCTTTTCTGGCATACATCACTGACATGATACATGGATGAGTAAGTGCAGTGCACCTTACATGGTAGCCTATGATGAACCGAAAGGTTATTTGACCCTGCTTGTCATCTACAGTATGAACATTAGAACATCTTGAATAACAATATAGCCTTAATGGCCATGTACTCTTATCATGTCTACTGGGCTCAACCAGAAGAAGACTGGCTCACCCCTCAAAGCCCGATTCCTCTCTAGGTTTCTTCCTAGGTTCCTGTCTTTCTAGGGAGTGTTTTCTATCCACTGTGCTTCTACTTCATCTGCATGGCTTGATCTTCTGGGTTTTAGGCTGTGTTTCTGTATGAGCACTTTGTGACAACTGCTGATGTAAAAACAGGCTATATAAATACTCGACTAGTCCATGTCGGCACCTCTCAGGAATTCCCTTTATTACCGTAGTTCGTCAGCGCTCCTCTAGGTATTCTGTTGTTGCTATCCATCCAACAGCCCTTGGCCATGCCATGACATCATAAGCTATTAGCCACTCCCGTCCATTCTGCAGAATGACAGGCAGGTCTGCGATGTCACAGACTCCCGGCCCACTCCGTAGAACGTGAGATTAAGTCTCTGAGAACTCCAACTCTAATGGCTCTTCTTCAGGCCATGCTCATTAGCTCTAAATAACATGGTGGTAGCGTAAAGCACCACGGCAGACACCATAATGGCAACATTAACGACCATTACACAGTCATTGGTTTTTAGAACCCTTTACTGCCACAGAGCTCGTGCATCATAACAGCATGTTCTCTGGAGTGCCCTGCCAGGCTAAGCGTAATTTATTAAGGGGACTCTTAGTCTTCGTAAATGGTGTCATCCTCTCTCCCTTGTTTATGCTCTCTCTGTTTCTCTTTTTCTCTCTCTCTGCGTCTCTCTCTTCCTCTCTTTCACCCTCAATGTCTCTCTCTCTCACTCACGCTCTCTCTTTTGTTCTCTCTCTTTCTTTCTGTGCATTCATTCACTCCCTCTCTCATTGGAAAGAAGCAGTCTTGGTGAACTCCTCCAGTCATCTCTATCTCTCTCAGTCGGGGGTTCTTACACGACGCTTGAGAGGATTTGCTCGTGTTCTTTTGCATAATTCCATTTAAAACCCATTTTGCTGCAGATTTCACCCCTTCTCTTCCATTTCTGAGGAACAATCGACTGTAAAACAGGACTCGATGGGAGACTCCCTCTAAACCACAATCATTTGCCTCTTTTAATTGATTGGCCTATCAAAGCTGGATACGTACTCGAGAGTACACACCATGACTTCCCCATCCCAGTAGTGAAGAAGGAAGAATAGATGGATAGAGACAGATCTTCCCGCCTGGTTTTGGCCGCCTAGCCGTGGATCACTGACTGTGATGGATCACTGACTGGCCTGGAAGGGTGGACAGTACAAGGCAGAGCAGTATGAGTGGACAATCAGAGTGAGAGGAAAAGGTTCTGTGTCAGTGCCTATTGGGCTGATATTTATTGTTAAAGGAGACGTTCATATTTTTTTTCTACCAAATCCAAATGTTGGTTGATTTCACTTGGTTTTGAGAAACGTACCCGAACCAGCGATAGACTTCCTCATGCTCGTTCTGCAGTACCAGGGTGTGGATAAAACATGAACAAGAGCAACAAAAACACCCAAATATGTCCTTTTGGAAATGGCAACGCTCTCAGTATAGTAATGCAGGTCTTTAGATGTTGTACACATGAAAATGTGTCATTCTGACCTTTATCCGTAATGGTATATTGTATCTTGTTCGATTCGAGCAGTTTCCCCTATATCCATCTGTGATACATCTCAGTGTATACAGTGATACATCTCAGTGCATCTCTCCTCTCTATAGAATCTATTCCCTCCATACTAACCATGGCAGTTTGCTTCTGCACATTGCTCTGCCCTGTACTGTCCACCCTCTCAGTATCAGGTCTCAGGTGCTCTCTCTCTACCCTCTTCTCCAGCCTCCATCGTGATTCAGAAGTGGTGGTGTCAGATGAACCCCTGCATGGAGGGAGAGGAATGTAAGGTGCTCCCTGACCTCACCGGCTGGTCCTGCAACACTGGAAACAAAGTCAAAACCACCAAGGTGAGAGGACAGGGCCCTTTTCCATCCTCTCTGTGTGTGTGTGTTTGTTTGTTTGTTTGTTTGTTTGTTTGTGTGTGTGTGTGTGTGTGTGTGTGTGTGTGTGTGTGTGTGTGTGTGTGTGTGTGTGTGTGTGTGTGTGTGTGTGTGTGTGTGTGTGTGTGTGTGTGTGTGTGTGTGTGTGTGTGTGTGTGTGTGTGTGTGTGTGTGAGAGAGAGAGTAGTGGGAGAGAGAGATGTTCCTTGGCTTGACACAATTTTTTCCTTTGGTGATACTGAAGAATACTTGAGCTTCTATGATTATTAATTAGCAATTAAATCAATACAGTCTTTGATAATGACAAAATATAAATCATGACAAAATAATATTCTTTCATGAATCAATATGCAATCTGAAAACATCAACAAAAGAAAATATCCTATCAGTATTTACAGCAGAATGTGTCCAATGAGGAACCCATGAAGTCCACACAATACTTAGGAAAAGCTTGAGGAACCCATGAAGTCCACACAGTACTTAGGAAAAGCTTGAGGAACCCAAGAGGTCCACACAGTACTTAGGAAAAGCTTGAGGAACCCATGAGGTCCACACAGTACTTAGGAAAAGATTGAGGAACCCAAGAGGTCCACACAGTACTTAGGAAAAGATTGAGGAACCCAAGAGGTCCACACAGTACTTAGGAAAAGCTTGAGGAACCCAAGAGGTCCACACAGTACTTAGGAAAAGCTTGAGGAACCCATGAGGTCCACACAGTACTTAGGAAAAGCTTGAGGAAACCAAGAGGTCCACACAGTACTTAGGAAAAGCTTGAGGAACCCAAGAGGTCCACACAGTACTTAGGAAAAGATTGAGGAACCCAAGAGGTCCACACAGTACTTAGGAAAAGATTGAGGAACCCAAGAGGTCCACACAGTACTTAGGAAAAGCTTGAGGAACCCAAGAGGTCCACACAGTACTTAGGAAAAGCTTGAGGAACCCATGAGGTCCACACAGTACTTAGGAAAAGCTTGAGGAACCCATGAGGTCCACACAGTACTTAGGAAAAGCTTGAGGAACCCATGAGGTCCACACAGTACTTAGGAAAAGCTTGAGGAACCCATGAGGTCCACACAGTACTTAGGAAAAGCTTGAGGAACCCATGAGGTCCACACAGTACTTAGGAAAAGCTTGAGGAACCCATGAGGTCCACACAGTACTTAGGAAAAGCTTGAGGAACCCATGAGGTCCACACAGTACTTAGGAAAAGCCTGCTATTTCCATCACATTCTCCAGCTTGAGTAACGTTTGATGTCAATTCAATTGACAACCTTTCTCCCATACAGCATCTTGTTTCAATTAAAGTCTTGTAAAACACACTTTTAAGATGAGGAAGCTTACACTTGTTTTCATATTTTAAAAGTTTAGATACAGTAGTGTATTAGGATAATCCTCTAAATACAGGATAGTTTGGTCAGAAAGAGCCAATAAAGCCCCAATGTATGTGACATAAATGGGAAGTCCATGGAAGAAAAGAGCCAATTGTCTGTGGAGCCCCAAGTGAGCAATGTTTGCAAAGATCTGGAAAGAGGGATGGAAAATGGATGTCATGGATAAAAACAAAGCTGCACATAATGTATGTACAGACTGTAACAGTAAACCAGACAATCAGTATGCTAATCATTGTTGTTTATATGAGATAAATATATTTTAATGAAAGCCCTTCACATCCGTTCTACAGTAATATTTTGATGTGTGGAAGTTATTCGCAGGACCAACTGATGGACGGGGCTGTGGACGGGGCTGTGGACGGGGCTGTGGGCGGGGCTGTGGCTGGGGCTGTGGGCGGGGCTGTGGGTGTGTGTATTATGGGATGGTGCAGTTGTGGTTTACTCACAGGTGAACTATAAAAAGAAAAACAGTTGTAAGGAGCACACAGGCACTGTAAGAGTAATTATTCAGAGAGACGGAATAACAGCAGAACATCTGTCACATTCATTAGAAAGCATTATGTCTAGGGGATCCATAGAGGCTTTCAATTTAAGTCCTAATTATATTGGTGAGGGGGATATACGGAAGGATGAATGGCCGCTAAGAGATTGCCGTTAGAATGAATAACCCTGGGTCTCTGAACAACTGAAAGACTGATATGTGAAGTCATCACCATCCTCTATCGCTTTTTCTCTCCCTCTTTGACTGTCTAGCTAATCAGCTGTTGAGGGAGGGTGAGGGAGCGAAGGGGGAACCGTGCCTCATCAACGGACATGAATTCTGCATTTGCTCAGTGTGGAACAGGAGCACAGCTATTAGGAGACGTGGTGGCAGATGTCTCAGGAGATTGCTGCAACGAAACCGACTCCACGGCAACTGTTCCTTCCAGCGACTCGTTCCCTCTCCCCATCTCCCTCTATCTGTGACCTTCTTTCTGTCCCTCTCTATCTATCTCCGTGTTCGATGTGAATGTGTCACGCAAACTCTCTTTCTTTGTCTGTCTGTCTGTCTCTCACTCCCACGTTGCAGGGGTATAGATGCCTGATGGCCCTGTAGAATGAAGGTTATCACTAACACAGTGGAAAACACAGGTTCATAGACGTCAGTTCCCTCTACCATCATTGGAGGGGGGCTGCGGGAGGTTTTATTTCGTAGATGTGCACGCTGTGTCATTTGCTAAGTCCCTCAAAGATAAGTGTATGTTTCTGTGTCACTGGTTCAACTCGCTGATCTTCTGTTCTTTGCTTTCTCTTTCGTAGGTCACACGATAGCAAGAGAATCACTGAGCAGCGACCATCACCAAGTCTCTCTACCGTTAACTCCATGTGTAAAGAAAGGACAGCGCTCATATCTGAGACACTTAGACTGCCGACTGACGGAAGACTGTAAGTCATCTCATAATACCAAGCTGTGACAAAAACTACAGAACATATAAAAAAAAACACTCTCTGATGGACCGAGACACCGAGATACAGTGTCAAATGTAATGCCCAAAACTGCTATGGACTATAGACTTCATAGAAACAAAGGGTGCATACTGTTATGGATGATAAAGACTCCGTCTGAATACTTTTGAGGAGCATCTGAAGACATTTGCCTGTTAATAAACAAATAGGGAGAACCAAAGAGGTGGTTTTGACCAGTGGCCGAGGAGGAAGTGTAATCGATAGCTGTTTTGACGAAGCATTTGTGGATGTGTTGGCACCAGAGCCGCATACAGTGTGTCAGTGTGTGTTTCTATGGCTCTTGGACTGGATCCTGAACTACTCTGATTATAGAATGGAGTGTCGCTGCTCTATCAGGAGGACTTTCTATTCATGAGGGGAGGAATACATCACTCGTGAATCGCAAATTATTGTCAAATTACTCATGGGTCAACTCATTACCATGGAGATGTTTCGATTAATTTAACAGTTCTAATTAGTGTTGCTAAGAAGGATCATAACAACATATAAAACATTTAATGTAAGATCTTTGCACTAGTAGAAGACCGTTTTAGGAATGTTTTGTTTTTCTAGTTATTTCTCGTCTTTTGCTGGTGATGTCACATTAAATGAAAGAGAGGAAGATATTTTTGAAGAGTTTTGCCTCTGATGCTGTAGAGATGACACAGCCCTTCTCTCTGGTATAGTTACAGGTTATTACAAGTTATTCCATGGCTCAGACTAAAGGTATAGTTCCCTTTGAACATATTTAACTATATACTCCGATTCATTGATAACAAGCAAGTAACCTGGACATCATGTGGTCGGTCACTGACTCTCTAGATCTACAGGTTACTTTCTAGTTTTCCATAAAATAAGGTAAATGTGTCATTTGTGGGAACTAATCCTTTAAAGAGTATTAAATACTGCTTGTCACTAACTGTGGACTGTCCAGAAAGCTGAAAGTCGATACCTGTGTGACATCTCTTATGTAAACTGTAAAATAGAGCGCCCATAAACCATTAAAACAAGGTTCTGCTTGTGTCGTGTTTCAGTTTGACAAGGAAATAACATGTTTTTACTCTCTAACTAATCCTTCTCTCCATCCATCTTTTTAAACAATATTTTTGGTAATGCTCTATTTTTACAGGCTACTGTTCGCATGCATTTTCATCTAAAATGTTTTCCCTCTCCATCGATCTTCTCATACCCCCCCATCTCTTTCTCTGCATCTCTCCCTCTCTCTCTTTTTGGTCAGACACGGGGCAAGGCCTGTGATGGCTGCCCTTCTCAGAGTGAGAGGAGAGGCCCTTCAGACTGGCTGCTTTGAGAGCTATGATAAATCTATTTGAGCTGTTGCTTTTCCAGTGCTGAGCCATGGGCCAGAGGGAGCTGGGGACAGCAGGGCTAGTGGCAGCTCCACTCTCTCATTACCCAGGCCTGGATCGCACAAGCCCTCTCCCGGGACCACTGACTTGTATTTTTAGGTTCTACTGTATAAGGGGCCTTATTGTCACAATGCCACACTCTGTCCCCCCTCTCTCAACTCCAATGGCACATTTAAATTCCACACGTGTGCCTGCAGACACACACACACACACACACACACACACACACACACACACACACACACACACACACACACACACACACACACACACACACACACACACACACACACACACACACACACAGAAAAACATATTGTATAGTAATATATAGTACTAAAACACAATTTGAAGAGAGTGTAGATTGTTTGTACTCTTAATGTATTGTGTTTGCAGTGCAAAATTAAGCCAGAGAATGCCTCTCTTTCTCTCCCTCCTCCCCCTCATTCTCTCTCTCTTCCTTTCCTCATCTTCGTGCTCTCTGGAGGGATGTTTACTGGGCTGTGGGCTGTAGAAGAGCCAGGTGTCTGGATCCATCCTACACAGCTCTCTGCAGCAAAATCAATATTTGAGGACAATTTGCGCGCCGCTGCAACCTGGTGGCCGGGGCCTGACACTGCAGCTCCAGTCAGACTTGGAGAGGGAGAGGTGAGACCTGTCTGACGACTGTCATAGGCAACCCATCACAGGTCACTATTATTTCACTGGGAAACTGCACAGCGCACCATATATACAATTACCACTGCTGTGGAGCAGAGACATGTCTGCAGCAAATAGAGGAACTGCTTTAGGCAATAGCCAACAGCTGAACACAACCCTGTGCAGGATGCATTGGCCCCATTCAATAACCAGGTGGGTTATTGAGAGTCACCTCTCTTTTACTGAATGATTTTAATACAGTGAGAAACCATGATAAGACATTAAATAGTAGAAAGAAAGAGTGTCTCTCCGTGGGCAGGTGTCTGAACTGAATGTCTGATTGCAGGATAAATGATTGTGATAAGTGATTGGTCCCTTTAATCTCTGTGGGTAGCCTATGAGGCAGGTGACCATGAGGATGGGACTCACAGTAGCAAACACAACATGAAGGAGTTCAACTAGCTACAGATCAACATGCTAATGAGAGAATCAGTGAGAGAGAGAGAAAGAGACAGACAGGAAAATTAGGACAGAGTGATGGAGGGAGAGAGTGGTAGAGAGGGGAGAGATATTGAAGTTAGTGAGAGGGACCGGAGGAGAATCATGAAGTGGGTGAGAAAGAGAGCAAGACTGTGAAGCGTATTTTAAGTATGCTGGGGTTTATGTTCCATGCTCAGTAGATCCCATGAGGCCACTTGCATTGGCAAACCGTGCACCTCCACTGGTCCATCATCACGCTCCACGGCAATCACAACCTGAGGGGGGAAATCAACCTAGGAAGCACAGCTACTTTGGCTTTTCATTCATCTATTGTCAAGTCCAGTTTGTATTAGCTACTCTCCTGCCAAATTCTGGAAATGTGGGGCTTTTTCTGTTCAGTGAGAATGGTAATCTTCTGATGAGCAAGTGATTCTGTCATAAGCACTGACATGTATGTGACTATTCAGCTCTGCTCTCTGTTATTGGAATATCATGGATGGAAACCGCTTGATATCTTTGAAACTACAAACCTATCTCGCATTTTACATGGTATAATGTAGGCCCCAGTATCACAAGGAACTTAACAGTGAGCATGATTACATTCATTGTATGGACAAACAGACTTTGCAGAGTGATGTCCATTTTATTTACACCCACATTCCCAGTACATTCTTCATCTAGAAGAATGAAGAATTCACGTAATGTAATTACATTTCCTTGAGGGATATATGATAGTAGGACATGATCCTATTGGCTAACCACCCTGTTAGCCTTCAGGTGATGCTATGATCATTAATTGCACAAGTCACGCTCTCTTAACCACCACAGAATATATGACAGAAGCACAACAACACAGGATATTTAAATTCAATCAAACGTTGCAAAATGCCAAACAATCAGGAGATTTTATGATGAATTTGCATGGCGGTGGTGGCCGGCGAGGGAATGCTATTAACGCTGGAGTGACTGAGGATTCATTAAGTTCATCTCCCCTCGCTGTCTGCTCCCAGAAACTCTCGCTGCTGCGTCATCAAACTCTGTTATCTCTCCAAACCAAAGCAATTAGCGACTGGAGGCTCCATTGACCTGGGCCATTGTTGGAGCAGGCTGCTACATTAGCATGGCCAGAGCCTGGGAGCCTTGGCGCTGCCAGAAGAGGTGCCAATGTGACCAGCACTGATAAAGCAGAGCCCTGCAGTGGGCGTTTGTGCAGGAGCTATATGAATACTAACTGGGTACTGCCAGCGTGTCCAATAGGATTTAAGCAGTCAGAGAGGAATTTGTTGTTACAGTGTTGTTTGTGTGTGCCAGGGAGGGATACAGAGAATAAAACTAATTTGTAATTCAGATGGGGTATGATCAGGGTGTGTGAAGTGTGCATGGTGTGTGTGTGTGTGTGTGTTTGCATATGTGTCTGCATTCGTGTTCCAGTGTTGCATGTGTACGCTTATGATAGTGACTGTGAAAATGGTACATCTGTAAAATCACATCAATCACAGCACAACCGAGGTCACCACTATTTTCACTCACGACTCTTTCAGGTCCGTGACAAGCGCAGCATGCTGAGTTTTACCAGAGTGACAGCTTCAGAACATCGTAATGAAAACAGACAATGCCTCTTCAAGCCGTAGCAGTATGGGTTATGACAGACACGGTGAATTTAGATTCAAAGATTATGATAAGATCATTCTGCAAAATATTACGTAAAGTATTACGTTCATTTAAATGAGCTGCAAAGCACAGATCTACGCCACACGATAATGAACACAACTTATGTTTGCGTGCCAGTATGTCTGTTTCCACTGTGTATCGTCAGTGAATACAAACGTACTGTACATGACTTGCAGTTCACCACCTGTGAATCTAGCAGGCCTCTAATTTGTGGAAAGAGGATTTCCTGTCATACTACATCATAGTCAAACAGTGTGTCACATGACCTGAGAAAACACAAAAACAGGACAACCCAGGGCAATAATACAGATAAATAGCTAAAGAAACAGGCAGGAAAATGACTGCAGTTTATGCAAAATAGAGGTTTGCAAAGCGTTTTGTTTTTACCGGTGACAACAACGCACAAGTAGCATGCATTATTCATAATTAATACCCAGTATGGCTGATTCCTCTTCCTTACTTACCAAATTAATGATTTTTTTGGCAACGTCTCCACTCTATTGCATGGGGTGCAGAAAAGGCTTGTATATTCAGGCAGTAGGTGAAATAGGCAGAGTGACTAGGTACATTAGGTATTGTACCAACAAGTCAAAACCATTATTTGTTATTTCTTGGGAAACTGTTGGAACATTTCTAGTCAGCAAAACTACAGTACGCATGGCTCATTCTGAGAGCATATTACTATTGTAGAATGCAGTGAACACACATTATTGTAACCCCTGTTGTCTTCTATTCTAATGTAATATAGTGTGGATTGGTATTCTGGTCAGTGTCAGTCACTTAAAACAAATCGAATGATATTTGTCACATGCTTCGTAAACAACAGGTGTAAACTGTAGCGATGTGCGCTGAGAGTCGGGAAGCAAGTTCAGGGAGTGAGTGTTTTAATAAATAAATATAATAATACATAATTATTTAATTATGAATTATTATTAAACATAATACACAACAAGAAACACGAACAACATACAGACAATACTGGAACAGAAACCATAACGCCTGGGGAAGGAACCAAAGGGACAGACATATATAGGGAAGGTAATCAGGGAGGTGATGGAGTCCAGGTGAGTCTGATGACGCGCAGGTCCGTGTAACGATGGTTAAAGGTGTGTGCCATAACGAGCATGTGACATAAACAGTGAAATGCTTACTTATGGGCCCTTCCCAAGAGATAGAAAAAATCGATTATACCAGGAATAAATACACAATGAGTAATGATAGCTTAGCTACAGACACTAGGTAGCAGTACCCAGTTGATGTGCATGAATACGAGTTAATTGAGGTAGATATGTACATATAGGTAGGGAAGAAGTGACTAGGCAACAGGATAGATAATAAACAGTAATAGCAGCGTGTGTGATGAGTCAAAAGAGTTAGTTAAATAGTTAACCAATAGCTACCTGGACTAACTATTTAGCAGTCATATGTCTTGGGTGTAGAAGCTGTTCAGGGTCCTGTTGGTTCCAGACTTGGTGCATCAGTACCGCTTTCCGTAGAGTAGCAGAGAGAACAGTCTATGACTTGGGTGGCTGGAATCTTTTAGGGCTTCCTCTGACACAATCTGGTATAGACGTCCTGGATGGCAGGGAGCCTGTGATGTACTTAGCTGTACGCTCGAACCTCGATGCTCTCGATGGTGCAGCTGTAGAACTTTATGAGTATCTGAGGGCCCATGCCAAATCCTTTCCCACTCCTGAGGTAGAAGACGTGTTGTCGTACCTACTGTACAACTGTGCTGTTGTGCGTGGAACATGATATATCATTAGGGACGTGGACACCAAGGAACTAGAAGTTGCTGACCTGCTCTACTACAGCCTCGTCGATGTGGATGAGGGTGTGCTCGGCCCTCCATTTCCTTTGTCTCGCTCACGGTGAGGGAGAGGTTGTTGTCCTGGCACAACCCTGCCAGGTCTCTGACCTAATCTCTGTAGGATGGCTCATCATCATCGGTGATCAAGCCAACCACCGCTGTTTTGCCAGCAAACTTAATGATGGTGTGGGAGTCACGCAGTCGTCGGTTAATAAGGAGTACAGGAGGGGATTAAGCACGCACCCTTGAGAGGCCCCCATGTTAAGGGTAAGCATGTGTTGTTGCCTAACTTTACCACCTGGGGGTGGCCCGTCAGGAAGTACAGGATCCAGTTGCAGAGGGAGGTGTTCAGTCCCAGAGTGTCAAGTGTCAGTTGTGCAGAGGTGAGGACGGAGTCAGGCTCAGGACACAGAACTGAGTAAAATAACGTACTTTACTCTGAAAAATAAACAGCCAATAAATCCACGCAGGGATAACAAACCCTAACACAAAAGACAAACACAAAACAGGAACAATCACGCGCAAAACATAATGGGAACCACAGGGTTAAATAGGGAAATAATAATAACGTAGTGGGAACCAGGTGTGTACAATCAAGACATAACCAATGGAAACAGAAACGTGGATCGTGGCAGCTAGAAAGCCGGTGACGACGACCGCCGAATGAACAAGGAGAGACACCAACTTCAGCGGAAGTCGTGACACAGAGTCCTGAGCTTATTGATGAGCACCACAGTGTTGAACGCTGAGCTGTAGTCAATGAACACTATTCTCACATACACTCTTAGAAAAAAGGTGCTGTCTAGAACCTTAAAGGGTTATTCGGCTGTCCTCATATGATAATCCTTTGAATAAACCTTGTTGGTTGCAGGAAGAACCCTTTTGGGTTCCATGTAGAACCATTTCTACAGAGGGTTCTCCATGGAACCTGAAAGAGTTCTCCCTGGAACAAAAAATTATTCTACCTGGAACTAAAAACGGTTCTCCTATGGGGACAGCCGAAGAGAACCCTTTTGGCACCTTTTTTTCTAAGAGTGTAGGTGTTCCTCTTGTCCAAGTGGGAGAGGGCAGTGTGGAGTGCAATGAAGATCTTGTCATCTGTGGATCTGTTGCGGGGGTATGCGAATTGGAGTGGGTCCAGGGTGTTTGGGATGATGGTGTTGAAGTGAGCCATGACCTTTCTTTCAAAGCATTTCATGGCTACAGATGTGAGTGCTACGGGGCGGTAGTCATTTAGACAGGGTGTTGTGGCAGGGCCAGTGAGCATGGCAGGCAGATGCAGCCCCCTTGCCCAGGCCCTGACCCCCCTGTCTGGCCCTCTCTCTGGCTCTATGGGCAGTGACTGGCACCCTGAACTTCCATCACCGCGTGCCTGCCCACCTCACTGCCTGACAGATGCCTTGTCAGGTGACCAGTCTGAAGAGGTGTATGTAGGGCAAAACAGGACAGGACATGACAAATAACTGTGTAATTAACAGGGGCAAGGTAGGGAGGATTGATTAGCAAGCAAATAAACATTTACAAATGGCCACACAATCCTTGTAATCAGGAGTGGTTCTACCAAAGAGACAGGCTGAACAATTGACTGGCTGTAAGAGGTTCTGGCTTTTGGGGGATTTTGGAGCATTGATTCTGGCCGGGAGAGGGGGTAGGAGCAAGGTTCTCTCTGTTAGTGTTATCAAATGCTTCCCACCCTCTTTATCTTTCATTTCTGCCTTTATGACTCTCTCCAGCCCTACGTTTTGCTTCACTCACTCCATATCTTTGGGTCCTTTTCTCTACCTCTCTGTCTTCCACTGCTCTTCCTGGTCTCATTTGGTCTGATTTTCTATCTGAAACTGTGTGGTTGCCACTATGCTCCAACTTGCCAGAATGGTAAATAGCAACAGCACACAGGAGAGAAAAACAAAGGAACAGATGGCGGTAGAGAGAGGGAGAGAGAGAGAGAGAGAGAGAGAGAGAGAGAGAGAGAGAGGGATGGAGAGATGAGGAGGGAGGGAGGGAGAGAGAGAGAGGGATGGAGAGATGAGGAGGGAGGGAGAGAGAGAGAGAGAGAGAGAGAGAGAGAGAGGATGGAGAGATGAGGAGGGAGGGAGAGGGAGAGAGAGGGAGGGAGAGAGAGAGAGGGATGGAGAGATGAGGAGGGAGGGAGAGAGAGAGAGAGAGAGGGATGGAGAGATGAGGAGGGAAGGAGAGAGAGAGAGAGGGGGATGGAGAGATGAGGAGGGAAGGAGAGAGAGAGAGAGGGGGATGGAGAGATGAGGAGGGAAGGAGAGAGAGAGAGAGAGAGAGAGAGAGAGAGAGAGAGAGAGAGAGAGAGAGAGAGAGAGAGAGAGAGATGGAGAGATGAGTAGGGAAGGAGAGAGAGAGAGCGAGAGAGAGAGAGAGAGAGAGAGAGAGAGAGAGAGAGAGAGAGAGAGAGAGAGAGAGAGATGAGGAGTGAGGGAGAGAGAGAGAGAGGGGGATGGAGAGATGAGGAGGGAAGGAGAGAGAGAGAGAGAGGGATGGAGAGATGAGGAGGGAAGGAGAGAGAGAGAGAGAGAGAGAGAGAGAGAGAGAGAGAGAGAGAGAGAGAGAGAGAGAGAGGGAAGGCTGGGGGAGACAGAACAGATACAAAGGGAGGGAGACAGACAGTTAAAGCAAACCAACTGGTCACACCACATCATTTCAACGCTGAGAATTGGGTCATATTTGGTAGATACTGTACATTGAGATTCCAACCTATTTTCACCCGCTCAAAACGACAGCCACGCGTTTGTTGAAGTTGGTGGAATGTTCTGCATGACAGTCTCTCCCCACCGGGCACAAACTGGTTAAATCAACGTTGTTTGAACATAATTTGTCAATGTATTGTGACGTGGAATCTATGTGGAAAACACATTGGATTTGAAAAGGTCATCAACATAAGCTGTTTAAATTTGAGGGTCACATTTAAACAACAGAATTATGTCTTCATGGTAACCAATGTTCAACATAGACAAACCTTGTAGAAAATATATACAATTTGTACCTTTGAAACAATGTCAGATATTCAACGTAATATCCACCATAAGCTGGGCAGCACGTCCTACTGGAGAGTTGATCTATCTACAGCTAGCCCTTCGCTCTCCCATTCAGGATTTTAACCTGCTTAGCTTTGATGTTTGTCACTGACACTACCAATGTGCTATCTTTAGAATGCTTATTTAGAAATCTCCAGTTTATAGATTCACTGTTGCTATCGAAGTCATTCCAAAGTGTAGGCTCAACAGAGCAAATTAAATGGAACCATACTTTGTCAATCATATGTCATATAGCATTTGGGAAGTCATCAACAGCTATTGTTTCAATTCAGCCCAGGATTCAATTAAAAATAACAATGAGTATAGGCCAACGGTTTCAAGCTTTGGTTGATTTCAAATGGAATCTACAAGTTAATAATACACATGTTGGATTCACATCTCCATCTCAATCAAAAATTGAAGTTAAAGACTAAGATCAAATCAAAACTGTATTTAAAGGGCATTAAAGTTTGATTTGATTTAGTCCTGACTCCAACGTGTCAATTATTCATTTGTAGACAAACTGGAACTAAAGTCAGACTCAGTTGACATTTGGTTGTGTTGACAACCAAACACAACTCAATATCACTTTTGCAAAACTGCATATAGTCTATTAACTTATCGGCAAGTTAACAAATAATACTGTATGCTGGATACACTTCTCCAACTAAACCCAAAATAAAAGTCAAAGAATAGGATGAGTCAGTGGCTCAGATGGAACTATCCAAGCCGTAGATACATCTCCTTTAAATGTTGATATTTGGTTGTGTTGTCAACCAGGCAACAATAAAAATATATATATACTTTTGTAAGACAGTAAATAGCCTAATAGTTAAGGCTTACAAACAAATGTAACAGTATTTATTCAACCTTAAAATGCATAACACATCCATGGCCATATTTTGAGTTTACTGTAACTATAAATGTCTTCTTATGTAATCATAGAACACGTGCATGTTTAGGGTCGCAGGTCTGTGGAGATTGTCACAATTGCTATAATAATCTGCACAGAATCTCAAACGACATTGATCACTAATCACCATTTACTTTAATAATCTCAATTGCAATCCAAGTCATTTGGTTCTGCTATTAGATGAAGCACAGTGTGAACACATTAAATTGATGTATAAATAAACAAAATGTAAGACATTGTATTCCCATTTGATCAATGGTGTGCTTTTAGATGGCTGAAAACGCAGTGAAAACACATTTAGGTTACAACTGAACCAAAGATCTGACATCTGATTTTCCATATAAATCTTATTGTGCTTTTAGATGATTGAAAGCACAGTGATAACACTTGGAAACTCAACACATTGGTCAACGTATTTACCAAATATTACCCAATTCTCCATGCTGAAATGGCGTGGTGTGGCCAAACTCCTCCACTCAGGAATCGATGCAGTCTCTTCTATCCAGATGTCACAACAAAGCAGCAACCACCTTGAGCATAACTATGGTCTGTTCTATGGACCACCGTATCCCCATTAGCGTAGGTTTCCTGATTATACAGATACACTTGGCATGATGTCCCTGGGAGTCATGTGAAAGCTTTCCCCTGTTTACTGATGCCCTATGCCCAAAAAGGCATTGATACAAACAGACAGCCACTCTGGGCTAAACTTGGCAAACCCTTTTTGCTCTGGTCCATGACTAATCATATGAATTACTCTATTCCAAAAAGTTAACCAATATGGTATCATTTTTATTTATGCGTGATGTTGAACTTTTTAGCTGACAATAACCACTTTTGGGGATTTAGTTAGAAAATCATCAAATTCAGTTGGAAAGACGAGGATTGGCACGGTAGTTCAAGAAGGACCACAGTAGTCACAGAGGCGTGTGCGTAATATGGTTGTATGTGCGTGGGTTACATCATCCACCTAGCCTCATGGCCATCCCTCCCCCGTGTTGACACAAAAACGATGTACAAAGACTCGGAGGAAATGAGCTCAATAACATTGAAATGACTAGCATTCCACTATAGCCACTGGCACAGCTAAATCATTAGATGTTTTCTCTGGGTTGGACCCAATTATTCTCAGCATCCACTTCCAAACCAAATTGCATTATTGCAATTATATCTCCTGTGTGACATAGAGGAGAAGGCTTGTGAAAGAGAGAGAGAGAGAGAGAGAGAGGAGAGAGGAGAGGGGGAGGACATTCTGTAGTAGCAACAAGAGGCAGTAAATGTCTTTATGTTGCCAGGGCCAGTCTTTAAAATGCTTTATTGATGATGTTTTTTTATTGTAATGGATGTTTGCATTTACTCCATAAACGCCTCACTCTCCTTTCTTCTCTCACTTCCTCTAATTGATTAAGGCATTCTAAGTCTGTCTTTATTATACTACATGTCTCTCCAAGGCATGGTCTCGTGCCGTCTCTCTAATTCTGTCCTACCTCGTTACATTTTCATCTTCACCTCATCTTCAGCTGACGCAGGATGTCATCACACCATCACTCTGAATG
Source organism: Oncorhynchus kisutch (assembly GCF_002021735.2). Lineage (NCBI taxonomy): Eukaryota > Metazoa > Chordata > Actinopteri > Salmoniformes > Salmonidae > Oncorhynchus > Oncorhynchus kisutch. The sequence goes on from NC_034178.2 coordinate 36,846,979, forward strand.
TGACAGGGCTGGTGATGGTGACTAGTGGAGATCATCGGTCTGGCCTGTGGATATGTGTTCAGCTAAAGAGGCCTACCTTCTACTCTAATTAGAGCTAGACATCATCACACAGCATCCTGTCAATACCACCAGCGTCCATGACCAACAATACTTGCTACACTTAGATCCTAGACCTGTGAGTCACCACGCTGTCACCGTGATGTCACATAATCACTCTAAGGTTTTGCGGGCCAATGCCTGTACCACGATAGTATAAGATCGACTGTATGATTCTGCCCAATCTTACTAAATTGTCCCATTAATAAATTCCAATCACAGTTGGTAATTCATGTAACCGAAACAAATAAGCAAAACTAAAGTTCCCTCTCTGTGTGAGTTGACTGACGTTGGCTTTAATTAAGGGCCGCATCTGTGTGTGTTACCTTGGCTCTGCCCTGTTCCTGACGTCTGGCAGTGGGGTGTGCAGCGAGACCTTGGACCCAGATGTAATTAGACTTGGTAATGACTGTGGCCTGTTTACAGCGTAAGCCTCTGCTAATGATAAATGCAGCTGACTTATGGATTCCGGACTGCACTTCAAACATGACTTATGAAGTTCGGACTGCACTTCAGTCTGTGTGGCTACGGTCCATATCAATTAGCCAACAAACAGTAATATATCATTCACTTACATCCTGGACTCCCTGCACACAAACATTTTCACCTAGAGGCGTTTTCATTTTTAGACATATTACTCCGCAATAATGTTTGGAATCACTGAACTGAAGACCTTGTGGAAAATAGTGTAAATTGAATGCAGCCTCTGTAGAATGCCCTTTCTTCAGCCTGGCCTCAAAGACTAGACATAATATAGTAAATGTGCATTTGTGACCCTCCAATCCAAAGGCTGTGTGTACGAATCTCATCACAAACAAATGAGCATCTTTGCAACTACTTACTACTTTTTTAGCTACTTTGCAACTAACCATAACCTTAACCCCCACCATAACCTTAACCCCCACCATAACTCTTAACCCTTACCTTATCCCCTGTTGGAATCGGTTCAACTTTGAACATTGAGATATTAACACCCCTAACCCCAGTGCTTTATTTGTAAATTGGGAGGTGCCAGAACCCAAAGTGAGTGTGAGAGCAGGGTGACCTGGGTGGCTCTGGGGGGCTTTGAAGTTCAATTCATAACATATCTTACAAAATGGATGACAGACATCCACAACTTAAAACATATCATACAAAATGTGACATAGCATAATAAATGGGTAGATTCAAATGTACGTTTACTGTGTAACGTCTACCCCTGAGTCTAGGTTGCTAGAGCGCTTCACTTTTTCATTTAATAGACTTAACTTTACCAGACCATAAAGTTGTATAAACTTTGGTTTAATGTATTTGTCTGAACTGTAATAAGCACTATATTTTCCTCATGGTTACATAGAAGTGTCCTCGTGACAATGCCCATAAAGAATGTGTATTTCCCTTGGCACTGTGCCTGGGAAGTGACATTCGTAAAAATGGTAGAGCAAGAAATAAGGAGAGAAAGAGACAGATGGATAAAGAGAAAGAGGGAAGAGAGCGAGTGAGGAAAGAGAGACAGACAATGTTTGTGAAAGAGAGAGAGAGAATGAGTAAGAGAGAGGGAGAGAAAGAGAACGAGAGAAAAATATGAAGTAAAAGAGGAAGATGGAGAGGGAGAGATGAAGAGAGGGAGAGATGAAGAGAGAGTAAGAGAGAGAGAGAGGGCATTCTCAGTCCAGCCTCAGCCAGACTTCTGGACACCTGCTCTGCTCTTCAGAATGCCAAGCTGCCTGGCGGGGGCATTCTGGACGGACACACTCAGCAGTCAGTGGACCTATACCAACACACTGTATGCTGAGTCACATGTTTCCCCTCCCTCCTTCCTGTCCTGCACCACACTCTGTCCCCTCATTACCGGCCAGAGTGGACAGAGTGCAGGACGTTAAGGGCAAGCTGCCTGATGATGTGACAGTAGAGGGGCAGCACTGGGCCTGCTGCTCCAGCTCCATCAGTACCTCGCCTTCTGTTCCTCTGCTGTATAACCTTTGACTGTCTTTAGGGCTTACATGGCAAGGGCGTCTGTGCTACGTCACATTACGGTCCCGTCGGACCTGGGGTTACCTTGGCCGTGTGTGAGACATACATGCACGTCCCTGGACAAAGACAAACCCCAAGGCCAAATGTGAAAATGTATGAGGAGCGTTAGATATTTTATGATCCATAGAGAATATTTTTTTACCCTCTGCTGATGGGCTACACCCCGGGTTGGCAACCCTGTTCCTGGAGTGCTGCAGGTACTGCACAATTTATTTCCAACTAGGCTTCACACCTGACCAACTGTCTGAGCTAATTGTTCAGTTCAGTTCACCTAAATTCAACACACCTGGGCCCGGTTTCCCCGAAAGCATCTTAAGGCTAAGTTCATTGTTAGTACCTTGGTAGGAGCATCGTTAAATCTACAAGCTGTTTCCCAAAACCATCGTTACCAAAGTAGCTCTTAAAAACGCTCGTTATTTAATGACTACCTCAGTCCAATCAAGATGTTCATCTGTCTTTCTGGGACTGCAGAGAGCTTCAGAATGAATGTGACCAGCTACAAATACAAAGTTGCCAATTTCTTTGCAATTGTTACTAACAAGCCAATGACATAAATCTGAGATGACTGTATTAAAATGTAAATACAGTATAGGCTACATAGACCTTTATATTTCAATGATATTGAAATCAATTTCATGTTCATTTAATTTAGTTTTATTTAGCTATTTGTACGCTACTGTCTGTAATTTTTGCCTCAATTTATTTCATTTTGTGTAATATGCAAAGTGATGTGCCATGTTGATTTAGTGCATTATTATAGGGTAAATATTAGAATAAGCCACCTCAATTTTTGTAGCCATAGGTGATAATATCTCGTCGTCAGTATTGTGGAATAATTCTAATGTTATCGCTGATCCGATACATAGAGCAGAGCTGCCTTTCTTTCGATCCTATCAGTATCTCTCCGGGACACCGGGCCCAGGTCTTCCAGGTCGATTAAATGAAAATGGTTACACCCTTAACTCAGTGATCCATTTAAAGAAGTTCTCAAATCTGACCCCAATATTCCAGCACAACAGAATGACAGCTCACTAATCGTTGCCTCCCAATAAATGTTCTTATCCACTGTCTCCAATGTAGTAATACAACAAAAAGCTGTCACTTTATTGCCATGGTTTGGGCACAATAACCCAAAGTCAGACAATTCACAGAGGAGAGAGAAAGAAAATTAAGCATCGGTCTCATTTCCCAAACGAGCTTTTTGCCAGACTCATTAAAAACAACTGTGCTACAGCTAATCAGCACGGAGAAACAGACAGTTGTTAAAGGGGCAGTCTGCAGTAGTTACATTCATTTTTAGACTTATAAATCTATCATATGTACCCATTGATTCTTGAGGAATATTACTTATAATTGCCTCATGAGCTTAGTTCGACTGTCACACACCATCAGAATGTAAAATATAAGCGTGTTTTGAAACAATTCAAATGTAAACAAACTGTAAAACCTCAAAACATGGCTCAAACTATCATTTTGATATCATTGATGGTCAGTCCTTGCATCAATAGCTCTGTCTATGAATTTGAGAGTGGTTACATTTTTCCAGCGCTATCCCTCAGCTTTTTTCTAACAGTGGTGGGGAAAACTTTTGTTACTACTTCAACTGCTGATTGTCACTTTAACCCTTGTGTTCTCTTAATAAGGGTCAAAAATGACCCGCCACTATGTTTATCAGCAGAGAAAACCCCCTAAATTAAATGTTCTCAACTTTAAATTTGATGACTTTTCCTAGAGTGACTCCAATATTAGAAAAAGTGAAACATCACTCTGTTCATATTTCCATGAAAGCTGTACACCACCAGGGTGCAAAGATTGTCTTAAGATCATTTTTGACCCGGCAGTTATAAAATAATTTACACACACACACACACACACACACACACACACACACACACACACACACACACACACACACACACACACACACACACACACACACACACACACACACACACACACACACACACAGAAATTGAGAAATGGAGAAATTGAGATTATGTGTGATACTGATTGAACTCAGCCAGCACCTCCTGAAGAGGAAGATCACCATGGTTGGCACAGTTAGAAGGAACAAGCCTGAGCTCCCCCCTGCACTCCTTGCAACAAGGGGCAGAGAGGCCTTCTCATCAAAGTTTGCCTTCACCCCCACCACCACTAGTCTCTTACCTCCCAAAGAGGAACAGGAATGTGATCCTCCTGAGCACACTGCACAAAACTGCTGAGATCAATGATAGTGAGGACAGGAAGCCAGTCATCATCCTGGTCTACAACCACAACAAAGGAGGCGTGGACAACCTGGACAAGATGATTGGAATTTACAGCTGCAGGAGGATGACTGCCGGCTGCCCCCTGGTCATCTTCCATAACATCATTGATGTGTCCTCATACAATGCCTTCGTGATATGGAACAAGATCAACCCTACCTGTATGCCTGATAAGCGTAACAAGAGGAGGGTGTTCCTGGAGCAGCTGGGAAAAGCACTTGTAACTCCACACATTCAAAGAAGGGAGCGCCATCCCCCACACAGCAGCCTCTGCAGCACTTGTGAAAGCTGTTCAGAGGGCTGAATCTTGTCCTGATCCACCTGAGGCTGCAGCTAGGGCAGGCAAGAGGAGGAGATGCCAATTCTTCCCCAAAAGAAGGACTGTAAAACAAATACTTTGTGCTGCACATGTGAGAAATACATCTGCAATGTCCATGCACACACACTTGCATACTGTCCCACATGTGAAAATTAGAGTTGATTGATTTATGTTCTTCATATTTTTGTTTTGTATCTATTATCTTATTTTCTTCGTATTTATTGCTGTTGTTTATACACCTTGTGAGTGGGGGCAATGGTTCTAAAAATGGGAGAAGACTAGTATTTTGTAGTTGAATTCCTCATTGTACAGTATATAAGAATATATCACTATGTTGCCAAAACAAGTTCAAGAATCTTATCGTTTCCCTTCCATAAAATGCATTCAAAACTACCTTCTGCATATTTCTGCTACTTTCTTAGGCTATACAAGTGCTCTTTCTAAAAAAATTATATTTACACCTATACAGTACCTTTAGCAAATATAATAATAATAAACCTCTACGTTAGTAAAGAAAACAATTATGACAGGTGTATTGTAATAAAAATGTTTAAAACATCAACGTTTGTGATGAATGACAGGTTGTTTCTTCATGCAAAATAGATTTGGGGTTCAAAATTAAATTAAGCTGCTTTATTATAGGGGTTTAGTGAATGCAGCCCAATTTTTACCCTTAGGACAAGGGGAGTATACAGAATGTTAAGACTACACAAGTGTTAAATGGGTGGTACTGTGACATGACATGACATGGTACTGAGTATGCATGGCAGGATTACAACAGTGGCCACATCCTGTCAGGAGGCTTGTGTGATGGGAGCAGGCTAGCAGGATTACTAGCTACTGTAGGTCACTATCGGGACTTCCACTGTGACTAACACAATTGGACTGTTTGTGTGCTTGTGTGTGTGTGCCACAGTGGAACTATGACTGCGATGATGGCTAGCCGCTACTACTTACAGACGGAGCAGGACGGAAGGACTGGGTTAAGGACGGAAGGACTGGGTTAAGGACGGAAGGACTGGGTTAAGGACGGAAGGACTGGGTTAAGGACGGAAGGACTGGGTTAAGGACGGAAGGACTGGGGAAACCAAATGCTATAAAAGCTTGCAGATAAAGAGGTTAGAGTGAGTCAGAGGAATCAATTAGCTTTTGGGGAAGGTCTTAAGATTCATTAGTGACAGCTTAATTACAGAGGAACAATGTGCCAATAATTACATTGCCAATAATGAATACACTTAATGTAACAAAGGGAGCATTGAGAACACAGTCATCGGCTAATAGGTTATTACTGAGTTGATATAATCAGCAATTTTGTAATGTAGCACAGTGCCAGAAAACGTAGCTCAGCGTGAATAACGACGGTATCATTTCCATGATTTTTGAATGACACATGAAAGTTATTTGACGGTTTCATTGGTTTGGCAAATAATTCCGTAAAGTCTAAGATGTTGGTGGAGGGGTGCTAAGCGACATATGGACTTAGTTATCTTTGTTTTCTTTATTATTTTGGTTAGGTCAGGGTGTGACATGGGGGATTTATGTGTTTGGTCTAGTCTAGGGTTTTTTATATGTTTATGGGGCTGTTTCCTTTCTAGGTAGTTTGTAGGTCTATGGTTGCCTGGTTCTCAATTAGAGGCAGCTGTCTATCGTTGTCTCTGATTGGGAACCATATTTAGGCAGCCATATTCTGTGGGTACTTTGTGGGTGGTTGTCGTCTTCTGTCTTTGTGTCTATGCACCAGACAGGACTGTTTTTGAGTTTCACATTTGTTGTTTTGTAATTTGAAGTGTTCAGTTTGGATTATTATTAAATAAGATGAACACTAACCACGCTGCGCTTTGGTCCTCTCCTTCAACGGAAGAAAACTGTTACAACAGTACAAAAATAAGGTGTTGAAGTGTCGCAGTACATATGTATATATACATATTTCTTTTTTTTACACTTATTTAACACCTTTTTTGGGGGTAGGCATAAACCTACTTTTATACTTCCATTCGTTTTTTAAATCCGGTACTGGTTACCTTAACACGAGTTCCGTGATAATTGTGGGGGTCATAGAGAAAATAACATTGTGTTCCTGAGACTCTCCCCTTTCCATAGAGGGGTCATAATAGATTTTGGGTCAAACTGTTCGGACGCTATAGCAGTTTTTGTGAGAAGACCGATTTTCGGGATGTCTCATGGTCTGACAAACACCGCTCTAGCTCCCCCACCTTTCACCGCAGATGCGGAAGTCCAACACTAGTGGATGCACTGGATTGACGCAGCCAATGCAAACAAACAAAAACTGTATCTCCAGTTAAATTCAGGATCGGACCCTTTTTTTTCAATTTTCGCATAAAATTACATTCCCAAATCTAGACTGACGTGTTTTGATGGGATTTTGTTACGTAAATTAATCGACTCTAAGGGTTTAAACAAGTGTCCTCTATCACTGTTGATTTTATGTATTTCAGAGAGATAAACAATAGGCTAACTGCTTTCCCCCCCAATTGATTTTAGTCTATTTGAGAGGAAGGCCGCTATCAAGGCACTGCAGCGCTCTCTCGAGTGTAATTTATTCCAAATAGGTAACTGTAATTAATGTTGGCTGTGAATGTTGCCTTTCTATCTGCAAATCTATTCATTTGTTCCAATGGGAAGAGGGCATTTTTTATTGATTGATGTGTGCTTGGCTGGAACCACATGCTGTATGAAACACAGAATCATGAACAAGGGACCAATACAAAGGCCTACTCATTAGGTGTTGTAACAGAAATAGCAGTCCATAGTTTACTATAACTGTACAAACCTCACATCCTGTTATTCACTTTTCAAGGTGTTAGGGGGGTAAAATACTTTTTTAAAAGAGCTGAACCCCCCCCCCCCCCCCCACACACACACACACACACACACACACACACACACACACACACACACACACACACACACACACACACACACACACACAGTTTACAGGTTGTGCGAAAAGAACAGATGCTCAAAAACAAGAGCCAAAACATTTCCTTCTGAAAACATCACCATGGACAGTACAAACCAGAATGTGCATACATTTTTCCTTGTCTATCACCTCATTCTGGGTGATAATTCTGTGAGCCATGCAGTAGATTGAGGCCAGGTCTGCCAAGGATATTTCCTCCCATTCACAGGACATATCTCTGTGTTTGTCCAGAGTAAATGTTAGAGCTATGGCCATGCTTGACTGATGCTGCCAATGTTCCTTCGACTAAAGTACATTTTCCCATGGTGAGCTTACCTGGGCTGTCGACAGGACAGTCACAACTCTATTACACCAAGACCCAGCACAACACAATCCTCACACAGCGCAACACTTCCGTTACACAGCGCAACACAATCCTCACACAGCACAATACTTATTTTCCACCATAATTTGCAAATAAATTCATTAAAAATCCTACAATGTGATTTTCTGGATTTTTTTCACTCATTTTGACTGTCATAGTTGAAGTGTACCTATGATGAAAGTTACAGACCTCTCTCATCTTTTTAAGTGGGAGAACTTACACAATTGGTGGCTGATTAAATACTTTTTTGCCCCACTGTATATATTCTCATCCCATTCCTTTACTAGATTGTGTGAATTAGGTTTTGTGGTGGAATTGTTAGATATTACCTGTTAGATACTGCTGCACTGTCGGATCTAGAAGCAAGAGCATTTCGCTACACTCACAATAACATCTGCTAACCATGCGCATGTGACCAATAACATTTGATTTGAATTGAAAGCATTATAAAGCATACAGTGTCTTCGGAAGGTATTCAGTCCCCTTGACTTTTTCCACATTTTGTTACGTTGCAGCCTTATTTTAAAATGGATTAAAAAATCAATAAAATCTTCCTCAGTCTACATATAGTACCCCATAATGACAAAGCAAAAACAGGTTTCTAGAAATGTTTGCTAATAATAATATAAAAAAACAGAAATTATTATTTCCTTATTTCCATAAGGATTCAGACCCTTTGCTATGAGACTTGAGCTCAGGTGCATCCTGTTTCCATTGATACTCCTTGAGATGTTTCTACAACTTGATTGGAGTCCACCTTTGGTGAATTCAATTGATTGGACAAGATTTGGAAAGGCACACACCTGTCTATATAAGTTCCCACAGTTGACAGTGCATGTTGTGATAAAAAACGTATCAAAACATATAGGCCTATGGGCTAGGCTACATGAGGTGTGCAACTATGATTTTAAAAATGATTGCCTTAAGCTGGGCATCATTCAAAAGTGATAATATAGAAATCACAAATGATAGGCTAATATTGTCACAAATCAGACTATTCTTGATTTAATCTGGTCTTTACATATACTAAATAATATGTGTGAAATTTGTTTAGATTTAGAATGGAACATTATCGTGCACCTGTCTCGAAACAGGGGCAGCGGGGGAAAAATACATGTCATCTCTGTACATAAATAGCGAATGGAGGATGCATTTCCTGTGGTTCATTTTTCATTTCAGCCAGGTAGGCTATACTCCTTTTAGTAAAGAGAAGCAATGTACTTAACATTTGCTTAATATTAGGAAAGTTGAGAAATAAATAATGTAGGGCCAAGCCTATAAAAGCTGATGGGATCCTCTTAGAGGCTATCACTCTGTTTTATCATGCAATTGCCTATAGAAATGTTGTGCAACATGAGCTCATGGGCTCTCATAAAGTGTTTGATTAGATTTTCGATTACATTTGCATTGATGTCAGAGTGATTAGAGGGACAATAGAGTGCTGAGTACCAGGCAGTTAGCAAGTTTGGTAGGCTACTAATGAACATCACCAGCATCGGAGCTTGGAGAAGCCTAATTACGTGACTAAATGGTCACGTAGAATTTGACTGGTTTCATGACTCGTGACTGCCAGTGTGGCGGTTTTATAGTCACCGCAACAGGCCTAAGTTTGAGTGTGTGTGCGGTGTCAGACCTGTTAGTATGTGTGCAGTGCAGCAGAGCCCCTCTCTGAGGGCGTTTATGGAATCTGTGTAGTCTATGTATATGTGCGAGAGCCCGCCGATATAGAGAAATCAATTTGAGGTCACCTCGGGAGGGATTTGTTAATAATGCCAAAGTCTCAGCTTCACCTCTTCCACCATGCCACTGATTTAACACCCCCATAGGGGAGAAGGAAGGACCAGGGGGATTCCACTGGACAGGTCCACCAGACAGATTGTGACAGGGAGGGCCTCTCCCATGAATGGATAAACCTGTTATGCTTAAGCTCTGTGCTTATTTCCAGTGTGAGGCCTGAGTTTGATGACCTTTGCAATTGTGGCTGGTTGTGTGCACCAGAGAGAGGTTAATGGTTAATGACCTCAACTGTGACTCCATGCGGGCAGGCCTGTCACACACTCTACAATCCTGGACTGCTGGGTTGAACTAATCAAATGCTGAGTGCAGAGATTTCTATTCACCTTTTCCATCAGACCTGTGGAATTTTAAATCTAACAACTGATCTTTGTGATATTTGTATTGAGAGGGAATTCACAGTGGGTTGTGTTGTTGCAACCCTTCAAATCAAATCACATTTTATTGGTCACATACACGTTTTTAGCAGATGTGGGTGTAGCGAAATGCTTGTGTTTCTAGCCCTGACAGTGCAGTAATATCTAACAAGTATTGGTGGACTATTTCAGTTTGTTAGTGATGTGTACGCCGAGGAACTTGAAGCTTTCCACCTTCTCCACTGCGGTCCCGTCGATGTGGATAGGGGGGTGCCCCCTCTGCTGTTTCCTTAAGTCCACGATCATGTCTTTTGTTTTGTTGACATTGAGTGAGAGGTTATTTTCCTGGCACCACACTCCCAAAGCCCTCACCTCCTTCCTGTAGGCTGTCTTGTTGTTGTTGGTAATCAAGCCTACTACTGTTGTGTCGTCTGCAAACTTGATGATTCAGTTGGAGGTGTGCGTGGTCACATAGTCATGGGTGAACAGGGAGTACAGGAGGGTGCTGAGCATGCACACATTGTTGAGGATCAGCGAAGTGGAGGTGTTGTTTCCTACCTTCACCACCTGGGGGCGGCCCGTCTGGAAGTCCAGGACCCAGTTGCACAGGGCGGGGTTCAGACCCAGGGCCTCAAGCTTAATGATGAGCTTGGAGGGTACTATGGTGCTGAATGCTGAGCTATAGTCAATAAACAGCATTCTTACATATGTATTCCTCTTGTCCAGATGAGATTGCGCAGTGCGATGGCAATTACATCGTCTGTGGATCTATTGGGGCGGTAAATAAATTGAAGTGGATCTAGGGTGACAGGTAAGGTAGAGGTTATATGATCCTTGACGAGTCTCTTAAAGCACTTGATGACAGAAATGAGTGCTACGGGGCGATAGTCATTTAGTTCAGTTACCTTTGCTTTCTTTGGTACGGGAACAATGGTGGCCATCTTGAAACATGTGGGGACAGCAGACTGGGATAGGGAGAGATTGAATATGTCCGTAAACACACCAGCCAGCTGGTCTGCGCATGCTCTGAGGACGCGACTAGGGATGCAGTCTGGGTCGGCGCTTAAACGTCTTACTCACTTTGGCCACGGAGAAGGAGAGCCCACAGTCCTTGGTAGCGGGCCATGTCGGTGGCACTGTGTTATCCTCAAAACGGGTGAAGAAGGGATTTTAGCTTGTCCAGAAGCAAGGCGTCAGTGTCCGCAACGTGTCTGGTTTTCCTTTTGTAGTCCCGTGATTGTCTGTAGACCCTGTCACATACGTCTCGTGTCTGAGTGTTGGAGGAAATTATAGTTGAAATGATTAATAATGTATACATTTGAATTAGAACCATTTATTCTAATACTATTATGTTATGGTATGAAATGTATGGGTTCTTGGTTAAGCTGTTACTGAAAATGTAAGTAATACGAATTAATTGTCTGTACCTTGCGGGAGAGGGATGATATATATTTTCGGACAGATAAGAATGGTCCTTGATATTCCATTAGTGGAGGAGAAGATATCTTTTAGACAGATAAGAAGTCAGTTAAGAACAAATTCTTATTTTCAATGACGGCCTAGGAACAGTGGGTTAACTGCCTTGTTCAGGGGCAGAACGACAGATTTGTACCTTGTCAGCTCAGGGATATGAACTTGCAACCTTGCGGTTACTAGTCCAATGCTCTAACCACCAGGCTACCCTGCCGCCCCATTAGCTCTGACAAATTGAAAACCCTAGTCATTGGCGACTCCATTACCTGCAGTATTAGACTTAAAACGAATCATCCAGCGATCATACACTGTTTACCAGGGGGCAGGGCTACCGACATTAAGGCTAATCTGAAGATGATGCTGGCTAAAGCTAAAACTGGCGAGTGTAGAGAGTATAGGGATATTGTTATCCACGTCGGCACCAACGATGTTAGGATGAAACAGTCAGAGGTCACCAAGGGCAACATAGTTTCAGCCTGTAAATCAGCTGGAAAGATGTGTCGGCATCGAGTAATTGTCTCTGGCCCCCTCCCAGTTAGGGGGAGTGATGAGCTCTACAGCAGTCTCACAACTCAATCGCTGATTGAAACCTGTTTTCTGCCCCTCCCAAAAGACAGTATTTGTAGATAATTAGCCCTCTTTCTGGGACTCACCCACAAACAGGACCAAGCCTGGCCTGTTGAGGAGTGACGGACTCCATCCTAGCTGGAGGGGTGCTCTCATCTTATCTACGAACATAGACAGGGCTCTAACTCTAGATAGGGTGCAGGCCAGGCAGCAGGCTGTTAGCCAGCCTGCCAGCTTAGTGGAGTCTGCCACTAGCCCAGCCTGTATAGTCAGCTCAGCTATCCCCATTGAGACCGTGTCTGTGCCTCAACCTAGGTTGGGCAAAACTTAACATGGCAGTGTTCGCCTTAGCAATCTCACTGGAATAAGACCTCCTCCATTCCTGCCTTTATTGAAAGAGATTGTGATACCTCACATCTCAAAATAGGGCTACTTAATGTTAGATCCCTCACTTCCAAGGCAGTTATAGTCAATGAACGAATCACTGATCATAATCTTCATGTGATTGGCCTGACTGAAACATGGCTTAAGCCTGATGAATTTACTGTGTTAAATGAGGCCTCACCTTCTGGTTACACTAGTGACCATATCCCCTGCGCATGCCGCAAAGGCAGAGGTGTTGCTAACATTTCTGATAGCAAATTTCAATGAAAAAAAACAACGTTTTCGTCTTTTGAGCTTCTAGTCATGAAATCTATGCAGCCTACTCAATCACTTTTTATTCTGTTTACAGGCCTCCTGGGCCATATACAGTGCCTTGCGAAAGTATTCGCCCCCCTTGAACTTTGCGACCTTTTGCCACATTTCAGGCTTCAAACATAAATATATAAAACTGTATTTTTTGTGAAGAATCAACAACAAGTGGGACACAATCATGAAGTGGAACGACATTTATTGGATATTTCAAACTTTTTTAACAAATCAAAAACAGAAAAATTGGGCGTGCAAAATTATTCAGCCCCCTTAAGTTAATTCTTTGTAGCGCCACCTTTTGCTGCGATTACAGCTGTAAGTCGCTTGGGGTATGTCTCTATCAGTTTTGCACACCGAGAGACTGACATTTTTTCCCATTCCTCCTTGCAAAACAGCTCGAGCTCAGTGAGGTTGGATTTGTGAACAGCAGTTTTCAGTTCTTTCCACAGATTCTCGATTGGATTCAGGTCTGGACTTTGACTTGGCCATTCTAACACCTGGATATGTTTATTTTTGAACCATTCCATTGTAGATTTTGCTTTATGTTTTGGATCATTGTCTTGTTGGAAGACAAATCTCCGTCCCAGTCTCAGGTCTTTTGCAGACTCCATCAGGTTTTCTTCCAGAATGGTCCTGTATTTGGCTCCATCCATCTTCCCATCAATTTTAACCATCTTCCCTGTCCCTGCTGAAGAAAAGCAGGCCCAAACCATGATGCTGCCACCACCATGTTTGACAGTGGGGATGGTGTGTTCAGGGTGATGAGCTGTGTTGCCAAAAAGTTCAATTTTGGTTTCATCTGACCAGAGCACCTTCTTCCACATGTTTGGTGTGTCTCCCAGGTGGCTTTTGGCAAACTTTAAACAACACTTTTTATGGATATCTTTAAGAAATGGCTTTCTTCTTGCCACTCTTCCATAAAGGCCAGATTTGTGCAATATACGACTGATTGTTGTCCTATGGACAGAGTCTCCCACCTCAGCTGTAGATCTCTGCAGTTCATCCAGAGTGATCATGGGCCTCTTGGCTGCATCTCTGATCAGTCTTCTCCTTGTATGAGCTGAAAGTTCAGAGGGACGGCCAGGTCTTGGTAGATTTGCAGTGGTCTGATACTTCTTCCATTTCAATATTATCGCTTGCACAGTGCTCCTTGGGATGTTTAAAGCTTGGGAAATCTTTTTGTATCCAAATCTGGCTTTAAACATCTTCACAACAGTATCTCGGACCTGCCTGGTGTGTTCCTTGTTCTTCATGATGCTCTCTGCGCTTTTAACGGACCTCTGAGACTATCACAGTGCAGGTGCATTTATACGGAGACTTGATTACACACAGGTGGATTGTATTTATCATCATTAGTCATTTAGGTCAACATTGGATCATTCATAGATCCTCACTGAACTTCTGGAGAGAGTTTGCTGCACTGAAAGTAAAGGGGCTGAATAATTTTGCACGCCCAATTTTTCAGTTTTTGATTTGTTAAAAAAGTTTGAAATATCCAATAAATGTCGTTCCACTTCATGATTGTGTCCCACTTGTTGTTGATTCTTCACAAAAAAATACAGTTTTATATCTTTATGTTTGAAGCCTGAAATGTGGCAAAAGGTCGCAAAGTTCAAGGGGGCCGAATACTTTTGCAAGGCACTGTAGTTTTGTCCCATGGAATAAATGTTGTGGATCTTAATGTTTTTCCTCATAATCCTGGACTATCGGACCACCATTTTATTACATTTGTAATCGCAACAAATAATCTGCTCAGACCCCAACCAAGGAGCATCAAAAGTCTTGCTATAAATTCTCAGACAACCCAAAGATTCCTTGATGCCCTTCCAGACTCCCTCTGCCTACCCAGGGACATCAGAGGACAAAAATCAGTTAACCATCTAACTGAAGAACTCAATTTATACCCTAGATGCAGTCGCACCCCTAAAAACTAAAAACATTTGTCATAAGAAACTAGCTCCCTGGTATACAGAAAATACCCGAGCTCTGAAGCAAGCTTCCAGAAAATTGGAACGGAAATGGCGCCACACCAAACTGGAAGTCTTCTGACTAGTTTGGAAAGACAGTACCGTGCAGTATCGAAGAGCCCTCACTGCTGCTCGATCATCCTATTTTTCCAACTTAATTGAGAAAAATAAGAACAATCCAAAATTAATTTTTGATACTGTCGCGAAGCTAACTAAAAAGCAACATTCCCCAAGAGAGGATGGCTTTCACTTCAGCAGTAATAAATTAATGAACTTCTTTGAGGAAAAGATCATGATCATTAGAAAGAAAGTTACGGACTCCTCTTTAAATCTGCGTATTCCTCCAAAGCGCAGTTGTCCTGAGTCTACACAACTCTGCCAGGACCTAGGATCAAGGGAGACACTCAAGTTTTTTAGTACTATAATCTCTTGACACAATGATGAAAATAATCATGGCCTCTAAACCTTCAAACTGCATACTGGACCCTATTCCAACTAAACTACTGAAAGAGCTGCTTCCTGCGCTTGGCCCTCTTATGTTGAACATAATAAACGGCTCTCTATCCACCGGATGTGTACCAAACGCACTAAAAGTGGCAGTAATAAAGCCTCTCTTGAAAAAGCCAAACCTTGACCCAGAAAAAATCTCCCAATTCTTCTCAAAAAATGTTGGAAAAGTTGTTGCCAAGCAACTCACTGCCTTCCTGAAGACAAACAATGTATACAAAATGCTTCAGTCTGGTTTTAGACCCCATCTGAGACTGCACTTGTGGAGGTGGTAAATTACCTTTTAATGGCATCAGACTGAGGCTCTGCTTCTGTCCTCGTGCTCCGAGACCTAGGTGCTGCTTTTGATACCATCGATCACCACATTCTTTTGGAGAGATTGGAAACCCAAATTGGTCTACATGGACAAGTTCTGGCTTGGTTTAGATATTATCTGTCGGAAAGATATCAGTTTGTATCTGTGGATGGTTTGTCCTCTGACAAATCATCTGTAAATGTCGGTGTTCCTCAAGGTTTTGTTTTCATTTATGAACATTTGAACATCTTGGCCATGTTCTGTTATAATCTTCACCTGGCACAGCCAGAAGAGGACTGGCCACCCCTCATAGCCTGGTTCCTCTCTAGGTTTCTTCCTAGGTTTTGGCCTTTCTAGGGAGTTTATCCTAGCCACCGTGCTTCTACATCTACATCTGCATTGCTTGTTGTTTGGAGTTTTAGGCTGGGTTTCTGTACAGCACTTTGATATATCAGCTGATCTAAGAAGGGCTATATAAATACATTTGATTTGATTTGATAGAACTTCGCAGCCTTATTCTCAAAATGTCTTTGTTAAAATCCCCAGCTCCAGTAAATGCGGCCTCAGGATTTGTGGTTTCTAGTTTGCATAAAGTCTAGTGAAGTTCTTTGAGGGCCGTCGTGGTATTGGCTTGAGGGGGATATACACGGCTGTGACTATAACCGAAGAGAATTCTCCTGTGGTATTCTAGGTTGGGTGAATAAAAGGACTTGAGTTCCTGTATGTATTCACAATCACACTATGATTTGTTCATCATGAAACATACACCCCCGCACTTCTTCTTCCCGGAGAGATATTTATTCCTGTCTGTGCGATGAACTGAGAACCCAACTGGCTGGATGGACTCAGACAGTATATCCATGTTTCCATGAAACAGAGTATGTTACAATCCCTGATGTCTCTCTGGAAAGAAATCCTCACCTGAGCTCGTCAACCTTATTATACAGAGACTGAAAATTAGCAAGTAATATACTCGGAAGTGGTCGGTGGTGTGCGCGCCTCCTGAGTCGGCCTAGACGTCCACTCTGAGTACCTCTCCTCTGCTGGCTGTGTTTTGGGTCGGCCTCTGGAATCAGCTCAATTGCCCTGGGGGGTGCAAACAAAGTATCCAATTAGGGAAAGTTGTATTCCTGGTCGTAAAGCTGGTAGTGCTGGTGAGTTTCCGCCGCTCTGATATCCAATAGTTCTTCCCGGCTGTACGTAATTACACAAAATAAATTCTGGGCTAATAATGTATTGTTGGGAACATGGTGTTGGAATGCAGTGCAGACTAGTAGTAGGAACCTGACTCAGATCACACAGTTGGGTCTCAGGTAGGTCTCATGTGTTAAATACACTGTCCTATACAGACTTTACTTTACTGACCTTTAGTCACGGAGGCAATCACACACTTAATCATTGTCTTACCATCTTATCAACCCCAGCTCAAAGTAGAAGGAGACTCACCTCTCTCTCTAAATTTTCTTACTATTCATGTTTTATTAATGTCATATGCTCTTTAGTTGGTCTTTCTTAACTGACAGGTCATCCCGTTCCTTTTCACAAATCAAATTAGCTCAGTCGGCCATTAATCTTGGGCTGGTGCAGCCTCTGCTAGGGAACAGACACCTTATTCATTTTCTTAATTAGATCTCTTATTAGGTGTCTGAATCGTCACCTCTAATTACACGTTCTTTGACTCTTACACTTTCACCTGGCTACGCAAATTATTTGTGCAAAGAGAAGTACTTAAATGGATTTATTTAATGTAAGTGAGTGTGATTAATGTATGAAAGTAAAAGGGGAGGATTCCCCCCCCCCTACTGCATACAAACCAAGATGGATCCCTTAGGCCTGCAGTAAGTCTAGAATGGACTTAAAGGCAGAGTGATGTTAGCAGATAGTAATTATGGCTGTGTTTTAATGCTATGGATGTGTTTTATTTCACATAGGAGGCTCATCTTATACTCTCTCAATTCTCATCCAAAAGGAAATTACTGTAAAAAAGAATCAACACAAAGTACCATGGTTTCGGCCTTGTGTTATTATTCAGTGGTACACACTCCGGATAAAGTGTTGGGCATGTCCAGTAGACTATACTGTTGCTGCCATTGTTTGTGTTTGGATGGCAAATGTGAAGGTGATGAAATGAAAAAGACAGAGTGTATGGCAGAACGCTCACACACCACAGACATATGCATTATAGGCTGATGAAACTGTTAAGAAATGAATTGTTCATAAAGAGTTTAAATGGTTTCATTCTGATCAATTTGAGACAAATGTGATGCCATTGGTAAATTATATGTCTGGTTGTAAGGGCCCTTACCTCCTACGGATATGTCTGGTCTTCCTCCTATGGATATGTCTGGTCTTCCTCCTACAGATATGTCTGGTCTTCCTCCTATGGATATGTCTGGTCTTCCTCCTACAGATATGTCTGGTCTTCCTCCTATGGATATGTCTGGTCTTCCTCCTACAGATATCTCTGGTCTTCCTTCTATGGATATGTCTGGTCTTCCTCCTATGGATATGTCTGATCTTCCTTCTATGGATATGTCTGGTCTTCCTTCTATGGATATGTCTGGTCTTCCTCCTACAGATATCTCTGGTCTTCCTTCTATGGATATGTCTGGTCTTCCTTCTATGGATATGTCTGGTCTTCCTCCTATGGATATGTCTGGTCTTCCTCCTATGGATATGTCTGGTCTTCCTCCTATGGATATGTCTGGTCTTCCTCCTACAGATATGTCTGGTCTTCCTTCTATGGGTAACCTTGGCAAAGAAAGCTAGGTCCAGTCACTGCATATTAGAGCTAGTAGAACATGAGAAGTCCAGTGGATTGTCAACTAGAAGTCAAACTAAAGCTTTGTTTATACCTGGTGTATCCGTCTACACTTATAAGATATCAACACACAATGCGTACATGACTAACTCCAGAGGTGGTATTCAGACCCCTTGACTTTTTTCACATTTGTTACCTTACAGCCTTATTCTAAAATTGATTAAAACTTTTTTTTTGAATTTTGTTATAATTTCAAAAAACTGTTTTTGCTTTGTTATTATGGGCTATTGTGTGTAGATTGATTCAGGGGGAGAAAAAAATTATGAATTAAATCCATTTTAGAGTAAGGCTGTAACGTAACAAAATGTAACAAAATGTAGAGGGGACTGAATACTTTCCGAATGCAATTCCTCAATTTCCTCAACTACCTCGTACCCCTGCACTTTGACTCAGTAGTGGTACTCCTTGTATATAGTCTCGTTATTGTTATTTTATTGTGTTAATATTTCCATTTTCCAAATTGTTGTTACTTTCTATCTCTGCATTGTTGGGAAAGGGCTCGTAAGTAAGGTATTCACGGTAAAGTCTACAGTCACCGCATGTGACAAAAACAATTCGATTTTATTTTATTTGATGAGGGTGAGTATTAAAACAGGCCAGCTAAAAGGATACTCTTTCTGGAGTTGTTGGCAGGGAGCTTGCATGTGTAATATATTACAAATATAATACTCTTTCTAAACCTAAGGTAACACACAGAGATACAATTCAATCATATAGTATATATCCCCCAGCTGTACTTACCTGCTTGCCCGTTGCATTGCGCCTGCAGTGTGACTTTGGATTCGGGACCTTTCCTCAAAATGTCTGATTGGATAATATAGCAGAGAATGTCTTTATGAATGTAACAAAAATAACCTTCATGAGCAAACCGCATTGTGCCTCAGTAAGCATAATAAAACCTGTGTTTCTACAGCCACCCTGTCTGTTTTATTGTCTGTCAGTACAGTGCAGTGTTCCTCGATGTGGCCTGACAAATAGAATCCATTGCTTTGATGGCTCAGGCAACAGCATCTCACATCCAATGTAAATCAATGGGCATCGCCTTGAGACACAGACACCATTCTATTTGGGATGATAGCTTGGGAAAAACAAGGTGAGGAAGGTAATACAAAAAAATAAATACTCTGCACAGTCATACCAGGGAACTGTCATGGGGATACATCTAAATTGATTTTTGCACCCTACCCATGTTGACATTACATTGGTTCTGCCACAGAGGCTATTTTCTACCTGCTATACAGAGCCTGCTGTTTTTTCCTTCAGAATTTCTATCGTTAGGTTAGGGTAATTTGCAAGGCAGATAGCTGGCTTGTACTAGACAGCGCATTATGGGGATTCATAGCAAAATGGATAAGAACTCCATAGTTCCTTTAACGAAACATGCCTGGATGGATGTACATTCTGAAAAGTGTTAATAGTACTTAGATTTCACCTACTTGGACAAATTGATTCTGAATCCAAAATGATGGCTGTCCATCAAAGGGGGCTCCACTCCCACCCTGCCTCAAAACTCTGTCCTTTACCTCTCCCAGCATGCCCTTGTGGTGCTCATTTGCACACTGCCCAGATCCAAACAGCCTATTGGCTGAGGATAGAATTGGAATTGGGCATAATTGTTTTATCCTCCCGCAAAATTAGCCTCACCATTACCATTAATCCAAACAAATCACACTGCTGAGCGCTACTCTGACCATTACTGCAACATAGCAATCTGGAATGAGCTATGCTGCAAGAACATTTACTGTACTGCCACAACTCTTTTATTGACACGCGTCCTGAGAGCATGTGCAGAACAGCTGGCTGGAGTGTTTATGGGCCAGCTGGCTGGAGTGTTTACGGACATATTCAATCTCTCCCTATCCCAGTCTGTTGTCCCCATTTGATTTAACTGAAGTAAATGACTATCACCTCGTAGCACTCACTTAGGTCGTCATGAAGGGCTTTGAGAGTCTAGTTAAGGATCATATCATCTCCACCTTACCCGACACACTAGACCCATTACAATTTGCATACCCCTCACAGATCCACGGGCGACGCAACCGCCACTGCATTAAACTCTTCCCTATCCCACCTGGACAGGAGGAATACCTATGTGAGAATGCTGTTCATTGACTACCGCTCAGCCTTCAACACCACAGTGCCCTCTAGGCTCATCACTAAGCTCAGGGCCCTGGGTCTGAACCCCTCCCTGTGCAACTGGGTTCTAGACTTCTTGAAGGGCCAACCCCAGGTGGTGAAGGTAGGCAACAACACCTTTTACCACGCTGATCCTCAACACGGGGGCCCCACAGGGGTGCATGCTCACCCCCCTCCTGTATTCTCTGTTCACCATGACTGCGCGGCCATGCATGTCTCCAACGCAATCTTGAGCAAGGCACTTAACTGCACTTAACTTAATTGCTCCAGGGTCACTGTTGATAATGGCTGATCCTGGCCGTAACCCCACTTTCCGAGGGTGTCTCAGGGGGAGTTGGAATATGCAAAAAATAAATGTCCAATTCACACAAATTGTGAAATAGGACAAACATTTTTTATTACGGTAGGCCTGATTTCCAACGACGAGGCAGCCTACAGGGAGGAGATGAGAAACCTGCCGGAGTGGTGTTAGGAAAATAACCTCTTCCTCAATGTCAACAAAATGAAGGAACTAATCGTGGAATACAGGAGACAGCAGAGAGTGCACACCCCCATTCACATCGACGGGTCGCAGTGGAAAGGGTCAAAATGAGGCTGAAGAAATTTGTCTTGGCCCCCAAGACCCTGACAAACTTCTACAGTTACACCATTGAGAGCATTCTGTTGGGCTGTATCACCGCCTGCTATGGCAACTGCACCACTCGCAGCCGCAGGGCTCTTCAGAGGGTGGTGCGGTCATCCCAACACATCATTGGAGGAATATTGCCTGTCCTCCATGACATCTACAGCACCCGGTGTCACAGGAAGACCAATAAGATAATCAAGGACCTCATCCACGCTAGCCATGGCCTGTTCACCCCGCTACCATCTAGAAGGCAGAGACAGTACAGGTGCATCAAAGCTGGGACTGGGAGACTGATAAACAGCTTCTATCTCCTGTTAAACAGTCATCACTAGTCGGCCTCCGCCCAGCACCCTGTCCTGAACTTGAGACACTGTCACCAGTTGGCTACAACCTGTGACTCTACCCTGCACCTTAAAGACTGCTGCCTCATGTACATGGTCATTGAACACTGGTCACATTAATAATGTTTACGTACTGTTTTACCTACTTTATATGTATCTACTGTATTCTAGTCATGGCTCATCCTATATAACTACTGCTGTACACCTTTTCTATTCATATACTGTCCATACTGTCCATACACACAATTCACATATACTTATACTTATATTTATATATATATATAAATATATATATATGTATATGTATATATGTATGTATGTATGTATGTATATGTATTTATATTCCAGACTCTGACAATGCTCGTTCTGATATTGCTCGTTCTGATGTCTTAATTTCTTATTATTTGTAAAAAAAAAAAAGTATATTAATTGGGGGGGTATGTGTGTATCGCTAGATATTACTGCATTGTTGGAGCTAGAAACATAAGTATTTCGCTGCACCTGCAATAACATCTGCAACACTCTGCACGTGGCCAATAAACTTTGATTTGCCGGGTAGCTTGGGGATGCTGCAGGGGGGTTAGTGTATTCTGTAACCTAATATTATAGGAATCAACTCACTCTATTGTGACTTACATTTGATGACAAGTGTAAACATAGAAGAGTAAATACCTACAATGTACTCCCTGAAGGCCATTACATTTATGCATGGTCTTTACTATGGAAATTGCACTCACTGTTTCAAAGCCGAGTGAGTCTTTCTTTTGGGATGAAATAGAATTTTGTGTACTTTGTGTCATATTTGCCTTGCAAAAGACATGACATTGAGTTCCTGACAACTATCTGAGCACAGGCAGTCTTTCAGATGAAATACCTTGAATAATGAATGAACAGAGAGTTTAATCCTAAGAAGTTTTATGAAACAAAAAAGCTTAAAATCAGCCTCAAATGGAATTGGGAGTCATTTGATCAAAGTGCTTCCAATAGAAACCATTTGTTAAATATTAAACAAAATCCTGAATATTGTTACTGATCATTTATCTAGATAATTCATTGAGAGCTTGTTGGCCGTGTAAGTCACTCAGATCAATACAAATATAAGTGCACACAGTCGTTGTTGTGATGGAAGAACTCTGAGAAGTTAATTAAGTGCCTATGCTTCATTAAGCCAATTGGAAATATATGACATTGGGTTGTAACCGAGGAGCAAATGGAATGGATGAACTCTCTGAGGATATAAATGAAAGCAATGTGGGAAATCTCAATGGGTCTAGGAACAACAGCTATAGGGTTGATTCAGAAACACATTGAGCTATGAAACACACCAGTGAAATGTACAACACTGGAGAACATTGTAGAACTACTTCTTTGAAAAGGGTGAAAAACAAGTGGAAGATTATGTGATCGTCACATACTAGACGGTTGAGCTGTCCATTACATCCAGTGCTTTTCTCTTGGTTTGATTGCAGGTTGAGCCACTCTGAGTCAGTCACAAGTTGTGGTACACTGTGATTATTAAGGCCACTGTGTGGAGGCCTATGTCCTATTCAGAAAAGTAAATCACTACGACGGAACCAGCTGCAAACATGTATGTTGAAATACACTGCAACTTGTGTACATGTAAGTCTCTCAGGCTCAATGCGCGATATTATCTCTCTCTCTCTCTCTCTCTCTCTCTCTCTCTCTCATTCTCTCTCTCTCTCTCTCTCTCACACACACACACACACACACACACACACACACACACACACACACACACACACACACACACACACACACACACACACACACACACACACACACACACACACACACACACACACACTCCCCCCCGCCCCAGTTTGGAACACAGCTCTGGGTCATTCACTCTCGAGTGGGAAACGATTGAGAGTCACTATGCTGACGTGTGGCTGATTCTGTGGAGACATTGTGATGAAAAATGGTCTCTGTTTAATGGGAAGTGTGAAGTTTGAAATCTCCCAGGAAGCCGAGAGTGCTGTGGCCCCAGCGCCCCTTGTGGAACAAGCCCTGTCATGTACTGCACATAACCATTCATGAGGAACATGATGGATCTCATTGTTGGGCCCGTCTCAGGGTAGTGGCTTTTGGGTTGACTTTGCTTTCTGGGGAGAAAATATGGTTGAGAATTGTCATCCCGGCTTATCATTATCATCGCAGCTGACAGTCATAGACTGGAAAGTCATTTGACTGTAAAGTGTGTTGGCGGTTCGTGGGCATTGTGCAGTGTCAAGGGAGGCAGACAGTGATGTATTGGGTGTCTATTAGAGTGTGCATTCACTTGTCACAAGGAATTGTGTTGGAACAGTGTGGCAATCTGTTTCCAATTGTATTGTGTCGAGTTGTGATTTTGCCAAAAACTTCAGAAACACAAATGTGTGTTACATGTGGAAAAATTAGTTTGGGCTACTTAAAAATATCACTGTCAAACAATCTGTTTATGTTATCTCATACCATATACAGTGAATGTAAAATGACACAGACTGACCAGCTGAATCCAGGTGAAAGCAATGATCCCTTATTGATGTCACTTGTTAAATCCCCTTCCATCAGTGTAGATGAAGGGGAGGAGACAAAAGGATTTTTAAGCCTTGAGATATTTGAGACATGTATTGTGTGTATGTGCCATTCAGAGGGTGAATGGGCAAGACAAAATATTGAAGTTTCCTTTGAATGAGGTATGATAGTGCGTCTTGAGTGCATCAAGAACTTCACAGCTGCTGGGTTTTTCACGCTCAACAGTTTCCCATGTGTATTAGCAATGGTCCCCCACCCAGTTGACACAACTGTGGAAGGCATTGGAGTCAACATGCGCCAGTATCCCTGTGGAACGCTTTTGACACCTGGTAGAGTCCATGCCTGACGAATTGAGGCTGTTCTGAGGGTAAAAGGGGGTGCAACTCAATATTAGGAAGGTCTTCCTAATGTTTTGTACACTCAGTGTATATTTCACCAACAGTATATAAGGGATAATTACGTTTTACAGCAAAACATCAACACACATACTACCAATCATAAACTATTGTTAGGCCTATTATATTTATACCTTCACAATTATTCAAACTATTGGAGACTTAAGATCTTTAATCTACACTACAGCAGCTCACTCCTGACACTCCCACTAGAATGATAATCCCATTCCACTTTGCTTGCACTGTGAAAAAGAACTCAAAAGTCTTTTCCTCAACAAATGGATCTGGGCTAATAACTAGGCATCAAAGTCAGAATCTGCAGCCACTGAACACCTGTCATTAAGAAGACAGTGAATTATTATTAATGATGTTTGGGAGACTTTAGACATCTGGCAGAGATCAGTGGAAAGGTGACATTTGGGATGAGTCATGGTCCCTATTTTTATTTTTTTATATTTTTTTACCTTCATTTAATTAGGCAAGTCAGTTAAGAACAAATTCTTATTTACAATGACGGCCTTACACCGGCCAAACCCGGACGATGCTGTGTCAATTTTGCCCTGCCACATTGGACTCCCAATCACTGCCGGTTTGTGATACAGCCTGAATTTTAACCAGGGTATAATGACGTCTCTAGCACTGAGATGCAGTGCCTTAGACCGCTGTGCCACTCGGGAGCCCTGAGTGAGACTACTTTACAGGTTTTGAAGACATTGAATTCAAGACTACCTTTCACAGATTGAACTCATTGAATTCACAAATTATAGTCTGATAGAAAGTGTATTCACCAGAGTCAACTGTAGTAGTTGTACCTATAGAAAGTTCATGGAAGTTGTGTTGGAAGTTCCAATCAATCCCATTGAACACTTGATCAGTGTAGTGTTCCATCAGTGCATTATACAACGGCTGATTGGTTAAAAGCACATTCCAGTGTCTTTTCCAGAAGTTACCACCAGCTAAATCTAGGATGTTAAAGTGCTTATTTACTCTGTTCCATATGACTGCGCAATCCACTGTCTCGTCAGCCCACGCAGGGAAGTTATAAACTTGATCTCCACGATAAAAAGCATCTAGACATTATCTCACATTTCTTTTAGACTAACAATTAGTTTTCAACAGCGGAGATTTGTATAAACCTTACTGTCTCTCTCCAACATTTGCAACATTCGATCTTCAACTCTCCCATAGTAATGAACGTGTAGGGGTCGGAAGTCGGGACGAGAGAGAGGCAGACAACGTTTCTCAGCCAGTTGAAATCATTAATCAGCTGGCATCATTTTTATGGATATATACACAGAAATGTCAATGGAGAAAAGGTAAAACGAAATGAAGTGCAGCTAGTTTGCAGTCTTTCCAGCTTCAGTTTGAAGTTATTGTGTTAGCTGTGTTATTAGCTCCTCTGAACAACAGTGTCCTAACGAGAGAGAACATGTTTTATGCCAGTCGAAATTGTGCCTCATTAGCTCATTGTTATGGATTTATACAAATAAATGTAACTTGAAAACAGCTTAAACAAATGCTGCTACTGTTGTTATTCTGTCTGCACTGTTTGACGTGACTGTAAGTTATCCTTAGTTGGCTAGCTAGCAGGCAAGGGATAAGAACGTTGCCAGCCAGTATGGCAATAGAACATTTAAAATGGAACGACTGGATATCGTCCATAGATACAGAACAAAAAGACTGAACGACTGGGTCGCGTCTCTGGCAACCGACTTCGTCTCGGGCCTAACAACACCCGTGCCAATATATCCTCCAAACACCAGCTTCTTGGGCGTTATCACTTGTGTTCCATCAGTGTAGTGTTCCATCAGTATTAGTGTTCCATCAGTGAGGTGTTCCATCAGTATTAGTGTTCCATCAGTGAGGTGTTCCATCAGTATTAGTGTTCAATTAGTGTATTGTTCCATCAGTATTAGTGTTCCATCAGTGAGGTGTTCCATCAGTATTAGTGTTCAATTAGTGTAGTGTTCCATCAGTATTAGTGTTGCATCAGTATTAGTGTTCCATCAGTATTAGTGTTCCATCAGTGTAGTGTTCCATCAGTATTAGTGTTCCATCAGTATTAGTGTTCCATCAGTATTAGTGTTCCATCAGTATTAGTGTTCCATCAGTGTAGTGTTCCATCAGTATTAGTGTTCCATCAGTGTAGTGTTCCATCAGCTGCCATGCTGTCGGCTGTAGAATAGCGGTACAGGTTGATGCAGACATGGTTGCTTCTCAGAGGGAGGCTGGGGGGCGTGATTGACGTGTCGCCTGTGACATTGTAATAATAATGTGGAGAGGGAGAGAACCGAGGTCTGTTATCTATGCAGGTTGCATTCAGCACTACTCCGCCTAAAATGGAGCAAGACCTCCCTCCACAGCATGACTCCATCATCTCTGCACAGGAGTGGAGTGCATAAACGAGAACAAAGAACAAACATATCTCTACTTCTCTTCTAGCACTTATCCAAGAGCACCCTTTAAACACAAGCCACTTTATAACCTGCATAAACAAGGAGAGAAAACCCCTATGATGTGTACATCCTCATGCATTTAAGGATAATCTTCACAGTATGTCACAGCATCATATCTCCCCTTTAGAAACATTAGATTCTCCCGCTCCTCTACCTCTCACTGCAATATACACACTCAGTCATGTTGTTCTGTACAGACACAATGACACCACAGGAAGCTCTGAATCCTATTAGATATGAAACAAACAAAGAGGGGAATGGGAACAGCTCATTGAGGAAGAGAAAACACACATTCCATCTCTCTCTCTGCATATCTTCCTGTGTGATTTTGGCAAGACCGCTGGGAGATTGATGTGTCTGTCAGTTTGATACCTTCTGTGACTGCAGTGAGGAACCAAACGGCACAAAAAAGCAGAATTTCCTAATGACTAATATACAAAAGTGTGTCTGTAGGGAGATGAGACAACTCTGCATCAACAGATATAGCTGGGCACGATATTGGAAATCTTTATTGTAATTGCATAAATTCATTGAATATGTTATTTTGATAAATTCTCTTTGGCACCAAGGGAGTTGTGTAAATGAACAATCACACACTAATTTGTGTGTGTGTGTGTGTGTGTGTGTGTGTGTGTGTGTGTGTGTGTGTGTGTGTGTGTGTGTGTTTTTTTGAGCATATCTGTGTGTATGCATATTTTAATACTTGTTAAAAGTGTTGTTGACTGAGTGTTGACTCAGACAAATGGTGTAATATGTATCTGTTCACAATATAGATGGCACTTAGAGGAAATTATGAATGTACGCACCACAAGAAAAAGCACCCACATTAAAACAGTAAACTTTTAGTAAAGGGAGACAGGAAACTCATTATAGAAAACCCCTTTAATTCTGATAAGACTGTATGTATATCTAGTGAAGGTACTGCATGTCTGTTCAATGTGTCCAATACTTTCTCAATGTATTTTTCTAAATATCCACTGGGAAGTCTTTCAGTGTGTCAGTGTGGAATCTACGCACAACAAGCAAAGTCAAGTCCACAACCATTCTCAATAGCAGACACAGGACATAAAATAAGTCTCAGATACTGGACCCAGTTGCACTGTTGTTATCGATAATTTATAACAAAAAAAGAGGACTTGGGTCACTGTTGATGCTTGTTTCTTTTGTGAGGCAGTTCTGTACAGTGGTTTAATAATCTTTACAGAAGCTGCAGGGATTCCTGTTTTCCAAGCACATCACTGAAGGGTGAATGAGACCAATACTTTCTCATTATGGTCCCGCAAAGTCTATTCCAGAGATCCTCAATGAAATCAAACACTGCAAACAGTCCTATACACAGAGAGCATATTCAACCACTACCTTTGACTAGGAATTCACTGTACTTCATAATCAGGGATAGAACTGAAGAATTCCATGGAAGGATCTCCTTGCAGGATATGTTTACTGTATAAGAGAGCCCTCAAACTGCCTTTTTTATCCTGTATTTACAGTATATATACACACAAGTATATTATGTACAAAGAAAAAGCTCCAATGAATTACATAGAATGTGCCAACAAAGAACAGTTCTGAATGACATGTCAATCATGGACAGTGACTATGGGCCCCTGGGTTGACCCCTGTGGCCTCTGAGTGTCTGTTTAATCAGCGCTGTGTTGTTGTTGTTCCTGTGGGTATTGCGTTGCGTAGGCAGAGTCGACAGCAGTCAGGGTCACTGCCCAGGCTCTGCACAGTCACAACAAAGCTGGCATGCTGAGATGTCGCTTCTAAGATGGACGCCGATGACAAGGATTATTGAAAAAGGTTCAATCGATCCCCACATAATGTCCCTCCAACGTGCCACTGATCCTGTAGGATCCCTTGCTCAGTGGCACTGAGGCTCAGTGAGGATAATACAGTTTACCTTTGGGAAGGCGTTAGTGTCTTCAAATAACGTTTTTACAACCTCTAAATAACCCCTGCTAAGCTGTTTTAGTTTCGAAAGGGAGAAAAAAGAGCATGTAGGAAATTGGCCGTGGTTGTTGTGGAGGAGAGTCCCGACGTGAGGCTCATTGATCAAAAAGGGATTAGTCTGGTCTAAAATCCTTGGCACCACCCGAGCGAAGCTGTTTTATCTAGGAGGATATCCTTTTTTTGCAGTCACAGGTAATCCAGTTGATGTAATAGTTTTAGTCCGTTCGGAGGGAGGGGATCCTGGCTCGGAGCCTGCAAGGGAGCTCTTTGTTAGGTCCTGGGGTGAATCTGAAACACACAGGGAAGAGGAGAAGAGAAACACACACACACTTAGACAGAACAAAGGCATACAAGTGCGTGAGGATTACACCCCGAGGAATTTCTCCATTCCACATGTCAAAACAAGAGGTCTTTTGAACTGAGAGGCTCATCTCTCTCACCTCCCCTCTGCTGTTATTGCTAAAAAACAGACAGCTTTTGTGAGAGTGAGCAACATCGAAACTGAGGTACATTCTCATCCATGAGATATCAGAGAGTGTCGTTGCAAAAAACTTGGTGTGTTTCCATGCTGTGTTTGTCTGCTCTGGGTAATATCACTGTGGCATATTTTCTGCTTTATTACTTCACACTTCTGTACCCATGATCAACATCATGGAGAAGCCTGTGCTTCCTCAAACAGAACCAGCCAATCATCTCTCAGTATTACAGCCTGTCTATCTGAGCGCAGTGAAGGGACTTTGGTTCTGCTAAAAGGGACGTAAGCCTGACTGTCTCCCTGTGGCTTAAATTCAACAACTCTTATTTAGTGTCAGTCGTGAATCTGGCTGGATTTCAATGGCACATTGTGCAGCCCTCAGGCAGCTATAGAAGGCTTTTCAGAGTGTTGAATGAGGTGCTCAGTATGTTCATGATGAACCAGACTGCTCCATCTTTACCTGCTGCATCCCCTTTGTCTCGTCTTGGTTACACACACGGTATGTTTTCCAATGTTGACAGTGTTTCTCAATATATAATTTAAAAGTTTTACATCTCCTCAAAAATGTGATATAAAAAAAAAAATGTTAACTAAAAATGCTAATTTACCGAAATCAACAACATTCACGGCAATCAATCTCAAACTTTGACTCTGATAAATCCTGTTTAGGAATCAGAAATTAGGACAGAGAATAGGGGACACACCCTGCACAATGTGGAGCTAATAAAAATGGTAAAAACCGAGTGGCTCTGGTCTCGCCCTCACACTGCTCACAATGACATTTCCATCCACAGGTCTCTGCTGGTGGTGGCAGCCAGGTGTGTGTGTGTGTGTGTGTGATTGAGACAGGGACAGGACCCTGGGGGACCCCTCGGGGCCCTGGGCACAGCTCATACTAATAGGTCTGTGTCGTAATTTGGAAATTGTGGGGGTGGATGGTAGAATGATGTGGAGGCTTATAGCTTTTCTCTCTGACAGGTCAGAATGTTCATGCAGTTTGTTAGTGGCCCTGTGTGCACCACCTCTGTCAACCCAACTCTCCTGTCAGAGAGTCCTATGTTAGCATCGTTTTTTATGGTTCACTATCATGGTATAACATTGTGATGACATTCAACATTTTCAAGATTAAGTGCCACCTTTTTTCAAAGCTGGAGTGATATAGATAGTTTTAGACAACATTCACAACCATAAACACCATATAGAAAAGTCTGACTTAGTGTAGCATGACGACTCAATCATTCCCATTCAAATGTAGTTTGACGCAATTTTCTCTTTACCAGGACACAGCCTTACAGTAGCAGGTACCACGTGTACTCTCCCCCTTCTCTTCTCTCTATACAGAACTAGCCCCTTTGGTCAGAGAGCTAATCCTCAGGGCGAAGCTGTCCAGCATTTGCATCTGTTTTATCTCTATCAACCAATGAATGGCCAAATGTCACAGTTTGTTCCAGCAGAAAGTGACCTCTAATATAACAAGCACAGTTGTCATTACGCCTGCTTCTCCCACAGAGAGACAGACTGAATCCCACAGAGGTTTGTTACATTATATGCACATGCTGTCATTTCAGCTGTCCTCTGTTCTGTCCCCAGCAGCAGGTAGGGATGGATTGGAAAAGGATTCCCAAACTTTTTTTCCTGTTGGAAACGAAGCCCTCTGCATTCTAATTTACAGGCCACATTAAAATGCAATTTGCATAGACATCAATAAGTAAAAAGAGCCAAGGACAATTGCCTTAGCGAAATCATGTAGACATTCTCTTTCCTTCTGTTTCTCGTTAAGTGCTGAACACATCCATTCCATTTGTTGAGGAACTTCTTTGAAAAGCAACGAAACCCCCCCAAGGAACAGAAAACTCCAGACGACAACAACATACATCAAGATCCATTTAATGTGACACTGACAATGGGTATAGAGAAAAAGAGTAGAAGCAAGCAGAACCACTTTACATGAACCTTCCATCATAAAGCCTACATAACACTGTTATGAGAATGATATGACCGAGGACATAAACAGTGAAGGCAGTTGATGTCAGCTTATGACACATTCCTTTATGACACTGCAGGCTCGGCCCTAAACTATGTCTCTCTGTCACCTGGGGCTGCATGGCAAATGGTGCAGCAAAACACAAATGGCAATGCTTTATGGACCAGTACGCCCTTCCCCCCCTCTGAGGGCCAAAATGTATCTCTCTCTCTCTAGAGCAGCGGTCACTAACATTTTCTGAGTCAAAATGCAAGCCGAGATCTAACGCTCAGAAAAAAAATAACATGACTTAAAAAAAAGGATGCCTATGCAACATTAACCAATTAAAAACAGTTCTGCAGCAATTTGGTTTGTGCAGTAGTCTGTAGGCCCAATACATTATCACTGCATACTGGCTAAGCTTGAATTGTCCTGACAATGTTGTTCTTCTAAGACAATTTAGAAATTATATTTCAACATTTAAGGTGTATAACCACACTGGTAATAGATCATTTGTTGTATTAGTTGTGACAAACAGCTGAGTGAGCATAATAATTCACTTTTTTCTTTTCACTGGACTGATGGCCTGCATCTGATAGTCAGTTTGAGGGGAGGGAGCAACGGTGAGGCTGCCTCTTACCCGATTCACCATCCCTCTTCTCTCCTTCCGCTGAGAAAAGGGGACACAGTCTTCCAGCTGCAGTATTTCTGCCTCGTGCATCAATTTATGTTGTTGAAAAACTCCTCGATATTAACAAAGACACGCCTCAAATAACAACAACGCAAGCTTATCGAAAACACTTTGCTGTACTCATTCATTGCAGCTGCAGTGCTGGTTGTAGTGTGAGTGGAATTTGGGAGAACGTGCATTTTATGAACTATTAAACTGTTGAACAAAGTGTTGGCAGTGCTGAATAACAACTTAAACATGAACTTACTCATAAACACAGCAGCTATTTGCTGTATTCGTTGAGTCTCCACTCATTGTTTGAAAACTTTTGAAATCTCACATTATGAACTTTGCTGTGCGTTCGATGCTTCCTATTACATTGTGCAGACACTGTGCAGACACAGTGTTACGAGCTATCTGATTGGTCAGTGGTAGGCCTATAGGTGCACTTGATTTGCTATCTGGGACTGCTGGGTAGGTGGAGTTCTACCTTCAGATACATGTAATGGTTAAAAATGGGAACACTTTGCGTCCCCGGTGCTAGGGGTGCTGAATCAAGTGCACCTAACACCAACAGCACGAAAAAATTAATAAAAAACAAGAACACAAGGCTTTATCGTTGTTGTTTTTTACGGAAATGTTTGATGTATTAGGTGTTGTTGTGGAATTTGTTAGATATTAGGTTTTGTTGTGGAATTGTTAGATATTGCCTCTTAGATACTGCTGCACTGTCGGATCTAGAAGCAAGAGCATTTCGCTACGCTTGCAATAACATCTGCTAACCATGTGTATTGGTATTGTTTGATTGGTCAATGGTGGTAGGTTTCACACCTTCAGATGTTATAAATAAAATGAAGGTCTGTTTTTCTCTCTCTCTTATACTGTATCCTGTCCATTGGCGAAAGTTTGTGTGATATATTCTAATTTCCGAAGCTTCTAGGCCCCTGGTGTAATACGCATCTCTTTGTACTATAACGCTAAATGGAGTCAGATATACTTTCTAATACACTTTGTTAATGTACAAATGACATAGTCTTATCACAGGTCGCGTGTGAGTTATACACAGTATAATATACACATATCAAATATTACCCCACTACAAAGCCAAAGTTTGTCTTCTACTTTGTCTACTTTTGAAGACAGTTAAAGCAGTAATCAGCAGTTGAAACAATTAGAAAGTGGAGGGATGGGGCTGGATAAATGTAACCACTCTCAAATTCATAGACGGAGGTATGTACGCAATGACTGACCATCCATGATATCACAATTCTAGTTCTAACCGTGTTTTGAGGCTACAGTACATGTTTACACTTACTTTGTTTAAAAACATTGGAGTAAAACAAGATAAAATGTTGGGTTCTGATGGGGTATGACAATTGAACTAAGCTCATAAGGCATTTAGAAGTTGCAGTATATTCTTCAACAATCAATGGGTGCATATCATTCATTTATAAGTCCAAACATGTATGTAGCAACTGTAGACTACCCCTTTAAGCTTACATCAGCTGTCATGTCATTATTATGAAAGCAAAATGCGGACGGATGGTTAATGTAAACTGTTACCCCAAAAAATATACACTACCGTTTGTGGGTACGATTACAGGCTCCAAATGGCCAGAAACAAAGAACTTTCTTCTGAAACTCGTCAGTCTATTGACTGTTCTGAGAAATGAAGGCTTCATTCAATAGTACCCGCAAAACACCAGTCTCAACACCAACAGTGAAGAGGCAACTCTGGAATGCTGGCCTTCTAGACAGAGTTCCTCTGTCCAGTGTCTGTGTTCTTTTGCCCATTTGAATCTTTTCTTGTTATTGGCCAGTCTGAGATATGGCTTTTTCTTTGCAACTCTGCCTAGAAGACCAGCATCCCGGAGTCACCTCTTCACTGTTGATGTTGAGACTGGTGTTTTGAAGGATAATATTTAACAAATCTGCCAGTTGAGGACTTGTGAGGTGTCTGTTTCTCAAACTAGACACTCTAATGTACTTGCCCTCTTGCTCAGTTGTGCACCGGGGCCTCCCACTCCTCTTTCTATTCTAGTTAGAGACAGTTTTCACTGTTCTGTGAAGGGAGTAGAACAGTACACAGCGTTGTACGAAATCTTCAGTTTCTTGTCAATTTCTTGCATGGAATAGCCTTCATTTCTCAGAACAAGCCTGTAATCAAACCCGCAAATGTTGAAGCTCCAGATACTCAACTAGTCTAAAGAAGGACAGTTTTATTGCTTCTTTAATCAGAACAACAGTTTTCAGCAGTGCTAAAATAATTGCAAGAGGGTTTTCTAATGATCAATTAGCCTTTTAAAATAACACAACGTGCCATTGGAACACAGGAGTGATGGTTGCTGATAATGGGCCTCTGTACGCCTATGTAGATATTCCATAAAAAAATCTGCCATTTCCAGCTACAATAGTAATTTACAACAACGTCTACACTGTATTTCTGATGGGCTTTTCTTTCAAAAACAAGGACATTTCTAAGTGACTCCAAACTTTTGAACGGTAGTGTATGTTGAAAACATGATTTTACTGTGTGGAGTGGTGACAGTTGTTCATTTGATCAATTGATTTATGATTTATCTCATTCAACACATTTGATGGTGATTGGTCTGTTGCACTTTGCTCTGAACAAGCCTCCCAGATGGGATATATCCTGTTGTGTTTTGTGACTGTCTTGAAAAGGTGCCTTCTGGTACTTCTAATAGACAACATGTGGCTCTTGAAACAGCAAAGCATATACTGAATTTACATACTGAGGCAACAGCTAGGAAACTACCAAAGTATTAGTGAAATGGCTGTTAATCAGTTTCTTCTTCTTCTCTCAGCCATGAATGATCCTGGGCTAACAGTCAATCTGTCTGGTGACATGTACTGTCTGTCTGGTAGGGATTCTTGATTATATTGAAGCCTTCACATAATTAGATCCTTATAACAAAAGGGGCAGGTAAGCAGAATGAAGACAAGATGTTACATTTCAGCTTTTTTTTGTTCTCTCCCTTTTCCATGTAATTGTATGGCGTGAGAAGAAATGGATTGATCTATTTAGCCAATGGAGCGGGTAATGTGGATCTATGCTGGGCGTGTGTTTGGAGGGGTCCCTCCCCAGTTCCCTTCACTGTGACTTCCTCAAACAAAAGGCCTGCCTTGTCTGCTGCTGATAGAGTACAGGCAAGTAGGGCTCCCCCCCTGAAAGACAGCAAGAAAAAATACAGAAAAAAAGGCTGTCAGGCACTCGCTTTGTCAGCTTCTTACGTTCAGGCCAATTTAAAAAACAAGTATTAAAGCTGATGTATTTATGTGTGTTTGTGTGTTTGTGTGTTTGTGTGTGTGTGTGTGGGGGGGGAGTGCCTGATTGCATTTCACTGAGGCTGTTCAGAGCCAAATGAAACCCTGCAGGTGAAATGAAAAGGGGGGAAGAAAGTCCTGTAGGATTTACTGGAGTATAACGAAACAAATACAGATGAGGTTATTTGCCCTCAATGCAGAAAGAATGAAAGATGTTAATTAAAACAGGAATACAGAGAGGGAAATAAAACCCTTTTAAATGGTCTGTTGTCTATGCTGTCCGCTGATAGTTGTCTAAATGCCCCATGTTAGAGGCAGATCAGGACATAAAGCAGCCTCTGAGAACAACCCACACAACAAGAGGGGCAGGAGACAGACATACCCAAGGGTTTCAGACACACACACACACACACACACACATCCGAGATGAGCAATTCATAATGGGATTGGCAGACTGGGACTATGCACAGTAATCTAATTTACACAGTACCCAGTAGCAAAGGACATGAAACAAAGGAGAGAATGGATGAGAGATAGGGACTGATCCTACTATTACACACTGATCTGACCAGAACAGCAAATGGCCAGGGCTGTGTGTGTGTGTGTGTGTGTGTGTGTGTGTGTGTGTGTGTGTGTGTGTGTGTGTGTGTGTGTGTGTGTGTGTGTGTGTGTGTGTGTGTGTGTGTGTGTGTGTGTGTGTGTGTGTGTGTGTGCGTGCGTGTGTTGACAGGCGGCATGCATGTTTGGACACACCTACTCAGTTAAGGGTTTTTCTTATATTTTTTATATTTTCTACATTGTAGAATAATAGTGAAAACATCACTATAACAAATATGGAATCCTGTAGGAACCAAAAAAGTGTTAAAATCAAAATCAATTTTATATTTGAGATTCTTCAAAGTAGCCACCCTTTCCTTGACAACAGCTTTGCACACTCTTGGGCTTCTCCCAATCAGCTTCACTAGGAATGTTGTTCCAGACATCTTGAAGGAGTTCCCACATATGCTGAGCACTTGTTGACTGCTTTTCCTTCATTCTGCCATCCAACTCATCCCAAACCTTCTCAACTGCGTTGAGGTTGAGTGATTGTGGAGGCCAGGTAATCTGATACAGCACTGTCCTT
This sequence comes from Oncorhynchus kisutch, assembly GCF_002021735.2. Classification (NCBI taxonomy): domain Eukaryota; kingdom Metazoa; phylum Chordata; class Actinopteri; order Salmoniformes; family Salmonidae; genus Oncorhynchus; species Oncorhynchus kisutch. The sequence goes on from NC_034178.2 coordinate 36,883,406, forward strand.
CTTGGTCAAATAGCCTTTACATAGCCTGGAGGTGTGTTGGGTCATTATCCTGTTGAAAAACAAATGATAGTCCCGCTAATCGCAAACCAGATGGGAGGACGAATTGCTGCAGAATACTGTGGTAGCCATGCTGGTCAAGTGTGCCTTGCATTCTAAGTAAATCACAGACAGAGTCACCAGCAAAGCACCCCCACACCATCACACCTCCTCCTCCATGCTTCACGGTGGGAACCACACATGCAGAGATCATCCGTTCACCTACTCTCCTTCTCACAAAGACACGGCAGTTGGAACCAAAGATCTCAGACCAAAGGACAGATTTCCACCAGTCTAATGTCCATTGCTCGTGTTTCTTGGCCCAAGCAAGTCTCTTCTTATTATTGGTGTCCTTTAGTAGTGGTTGCAGAAATTCAACCATGAAGGCCAGATTCACACAGTCTCCTCTGAACATTTGTTGAGATGTGTCTGTTTTTTTATTTCTATATTTGTATTTATCTAACTTTTATTTATACAGGTTTTTCTCATTGAGATAACAATACTTTTCCCAATAGCAGCAGGGGAACAGAGTTTCAGACAAAACAACTTACATATACTAACACAACATAAAAAAAACTATAGACACACATACAAGTACAACAATTACATATTACGTAAAAACAAAACACGAATGTCACGACTAGAAAACAGTTGTCCTAAAGACAATTACACTTGTGATATTTACATCGATCAAGTGTTAAAACTCCACCAATGTGACTAGATCATCAAATTTTAAAATGTTCAGGAGAGAATTCCAAAACCACGGAGCTGAGTACCTAAAACTATTTCTACCATGACCTGTTATATTTCTTGGTACTGTTAAAAGCAATTGAGAATGGGACTGTAATTTATATTTATTTATTGACCTGATTAAAAAAGAACAGAGATAAAGTGGCATTTTACCCAGTATGGCTTTTTAAATCAGTGTATACGAGTGTTTAAGCCTACGCAAGGTCAATGACGACCAGCCAATGACGCTGTAGAGATCACAATGATGTGATCAATGTTTTTGATTGGTAATGAACCTGAGGGCCGCATGATATACTGAATCAAGTGCTCTCAGGGGAGGGGTTGAGGCCTGCATAAATATACTACCGTTCAAAAGTTTGGGGTCACTTAGAAATGTCCTTGTTTTTGAAAGAAAAACAAATTTTTGGTCCATTATAATAACATCAAATCCATCAGAAATACAGTGTAGACTTTGTAAGTATAAGTGATTATTGTAGCTGATTTTTAATGAAATATCTACACACAGGTACAGAGGCCCATTATCAGCAACCATCACTCCTGTGTTCAAGTGGCACGTTGTGTTAGCTAATCCAAGTTTATCATTTTAAAAGGCTAATTGATCATTAGAAAACCCTTTTGTAATTATGTTGGCACAGCTGAAAATTTTGTTCTGATTAAAGAAGCAATAAAACTGGCCTTCTTTAGACTAGTTGAGTATCTGGAGCATCAGCATTTGGGTTTGATTACAGGTTCCAAATGGCCAGAAACAATTACCTTTCTTCTGAAACTCATCAGTCTATTCTTGTTCTGAGAAATGAAGGCTATTCCATGCAAGAAATTGCCAATAAACTGATGATCTCGTACAACGCTGTGTACTACTCGATTCACAGAACAGTGAAACTGGCTCTTACCAGAATAGAAAGAGGAGTGGGAGGCCCCGGTGCACTACTGAGCAAGAAGACAAGTACATTAGAGTGTCTAGTTTGAGAAACTGGCAGATTAATTAAATATTACCCGCAAAACACCAGTCTCAACGTCAACAGCAAAGAGGCGACTCCGGGATGCTGGCCTTCTAGGCAGAGTTCCTCTGTCCAGTATCTGTGTTCTTTTGCCCATCTTAATCTTTTCTTTTTATTGGCCAGTCTGGGATATGGCTTTTCTTTGCAACTCTGCCTAGACGGTCAACATCCCGGAGTCGCCAATGATTCTATGATTCCATGTTTGTTACTTCATAGTTTTGATGTCTTCACTATTCATTATTCTACAATGTAGAAAATAGTAAAAAATTAAGAAAAACCCTGGAATGAGGAGGTGTGTCCAAACTTTTGACTGGTACTGTACATGAGATAGTTTTGAAATTGTTGACGAACATAATTTATATTGCGCGTGTTGCATGTGCTGTGTTTGTTTTACTGTAATCTTCAGTGGAAGGGAGAGCGCGTAGTATTTGTGTCATTTTGCCTAATTATGCACATTCTGTAAACACACACAGTTGAATATTTTTCACTGAGTATTTGAATTAATGAGAAGCCATTGAACATAAGTCAGTCAGTCACACTCCTATAGTTGTTTAATGAAGTGCACATGAAGAAAAGCTGGAGAGAGACTAACCTTTACAGAAGCAAGAATGCAGCTCAGTTTCTGTTGAAGCATCCTCTGCATTTTGCTTCCAGAGCTAAAAAGGTGAGTATGGCGCAGTGTTCTGCAAAGAGAGGGTCAAGAGAAAATGTTGATGTGGATATTTAGGAGTATATCCTTTTGTAGAGCCTTTGCCTCTGACCCTAATGCACACACACAGGAGCCCTTCCTGTTCACTGACTTCAGATCACTTCTAGCACTGCACATAGTAATTGATTCATATGAGGTGTTTTTAGGACAGTGGTTCTCAAACCTTTCCTCGGGGATGGCCAGACATTTCAACATTTTGTTGTGGCCTTGAATTAGCTTGCCTGATTCATGTATTGAACGGGTGCCTGGATAGATCGTTTATTAGGTATCAGCTAACCATATCATATGTTTTAGCAATCTGCTGCCCGACGGCACAGTCGATGACGTGTCACGCAACCATTGGTTGATGCATGCAATGTCTGAGCAGAGCAAGGCGACCAAGGATTTGATGATTAGTTGACAATTTGAATCAGGTGTGCTAGCTCTGGAATAGATCAAACACATAGGACGGTAGGGGGTCCCCAAGGAGAGGTTTGTGAACCACTGTTTTAGGAAATATGCTTGGCAACGAGAGGGTTCGTCCAAGGTTACATCCAACTTATGAAACGCATTTCACGTTGTTGTCCAAAGAATGCATTCTGAGAGGCGTTCTTAAAGTTTGCTTACCTTGACAGGCTGGCAAAATCGTACCATCCGGTCAACTTCTTTTCGCTTTTAGGGCTTGGAATAGCATGCAAGTATAGACTGTGTATTGCATAAGCAAGCGGAACAACCTTGAGAAACCCTGTGTGGTCTAACCTTCCCTGGCTGTTCCTGTCACCATTATCACATTAGTCTCTATTTCTATTCAGTCATGGTCACGAATCACTAAGAGAAGCGGGAGGCTGCACCCATAGAATGAATACAAATCTGCCGATCAACCTGTCACAGAGTGTTAGATGAGCTCACTTTATTCCTTTTATTATTTTCATTTCTTACTGCCGATTCTTCATCTTGTTTTTTTACACACTGCCTGGCAGTGGAAAGGCACTTGCTCTTAAGTTTATCTTCTAAAAGAGTTTACCCCTTAGGCAAAAACACGCTGTTTTTCACTGCCTTGCTTACACTTTTCTGGCGCAGGTCATTGGATATTCTGCTAACAGTTTAAAAAGCCCACCTCACTAGAACAAACACATGCACAATACGTGTCAAGTGTACACTTTATTCCCACTGAACTCTGCTTGAGTTTTAAAAATGTAGGGTTCTTCATATGAAATAACAGGAGACGATTCAGGAGACGATTCAGGAGACGATTACCCAAATGACAGGAATGGGAAAGGAGATGAGCACCTACCACAGTATACCAGTGGATGTACCAAAGCGTTTATATCAGAACTGTCTTGTCTAGCTGTGGTCACTCGGGTTATATTTACAGCCTGATAGGTTGTTGTGGTTGTTGTTGTTGTTGTTTTCTAGTGAGGGCTTCTCACCACGACTCAATTAACCAACAGATTCACATAGCTTATCTGACACATCCATAGCCATTGTGAGAGAGTAGTCTGTGTGTGCTGTGTTGATGTGTATATGTGATGTGTGCGTGCTGTGTTCAGTGTGATGTGTGTGTTGTCTAGTGCCATAGCAGAGTCTCACCCTTGTGGTCTTGATCTTGTTCCCAGAGGAGCACATCCATCCAGAGTTATCAGGCAGAGTCTTACACTCCTCTCCCTCCAGACACGGCTCCATCTCACACCACCACTTCCCAATCACAATGGACGCTGCCAGGGGGAGAGAGAGAGACAGAGAGAGAGGGCTTAGTCCAACCTGTCATTACACACAATATTGGTACACAGGCGTGGGCAACAGACACAAACACATTGAGGATAATTCCAGCTTTTCAGTATGATGAAAAAGTCCTCAAGTGAACAGACTATGGTGATAAGACCCACACACGTTTCTAAATGAATCTTTTCTCATCCTTCCTTGCTCAGAGGAATTTGTACAGTTTGTGAAATGAATCTCGCAGTTGACAATAATGTCTTGCCCAAACAGTGATTAATCATTATTTTGTTTTGATATAGTAGCATTGCATGGAGAAGCAGTAATCTTATTTTTTATCAAAACTAATTGCCTCTCATTAACATCTACAAAATACGTCCTCTAGCTATTAGACAAAACAAATAAGGTTCTTTCCCGTCTTCTCATCGAGATGTTGGTGTGTTTGTGTGTGTGAACGTCTGCCTGTGCGTGTGCACCTATTGCATGTCTGCCACAGGAATTCACAGTGGTTTCTGTGACATTCAGACTAGAAAGTATGTGCTTTGTGTCACCCATGTTTTGTTATGCTTCTGTTTTCAGTGATAGAAATGTCTTGCATTCCCATTGAAGGCAATGAGCCAGTCTGGTGTTTGTCCTGCATGATCTTCTTTCCACCCAGAACTGTACTACTGTACTTATTATTATTTTCTTTTAAATGCACATGTTTAGCATTAGATTAAATGCACCTCTTTGCTTAGCTTACCTTCCTAAAGTTTTCCATTCCCCTTTAACTGGATAGGATTGGAAGTATGAATTTCTGAGTCAAGATAGTCATATTGGGGTTTTCCAACTCACATCCTGTTTCACCTTTCTGGTAATCTGAGTAACCAAGGTTACAGGGTAGCACGTCTTTGTAAGGACCTCCTTCAAAAATGCAGGGCACAGTAAAGCTCCTGTGCATTGTGGTACAAACTGTAGCAACATACGGAGCAAGAACAGGCTGAACTGTAGCCTACTTTTCAAACACTGGACACATACACACTCCGAGAAGAACTGACTCATACAGTCGCTGCATTGGCTTTATAGAAACCACAGAGACTCCTCAGTGAAGTATCAGCAATCCCAGGCTGACGCTTCCCCTCCCCCTAAAGATGGCCTAACTGTGTGCTGAAGCTACCAGAGCTAGCAGAGCCCAGAGCAAAGCGTTATCTTCCTCCGCACACCAACCAAACACACATTAACCATAGGCTCCCCCGTGGCTGTTCACCACATACAGCAATTACCACACACTCATCTGTCATATCTCTTTCTCTCTCTCTCTTTCTCTCTCTCTCCCCGTCTTTCTCACACACTGTGTAGCTTCACTAAATATGCATCCCATCTTAATCACACAGCAATCCCATGTGTGATGGCAGGAAACATTATCTCACCATGAGGTCTTGCTGAGATGCTGCAATGTTTGTTTCCATGCTATTCTAGTTAAGCCAGGGCTGAGCTGGACAAACACCATCAACTGTATAAAGTCTGGTGCTCCAGGCGACGCGTCTGATCATTTTGTGCTGCAATGAGCCTGTTTTCTACTTACCTCCTGATTTTTGTTATGAACAGCAGAACCTGGAAACATTGAGAAGGATTTATATTCAACACTTTCAATGCAGAATCCACTGAATTGAAAATGGTAAAGTAATACCTGCAAAGAAAAAAAAAGAGAGAGACAGTGACGGAGAAAAGAGAAGGAGAGAGAGGGAGAGCTGAGATTAAAATGCTGCTTCACCAGAGGGGTTGAAAGATGACCTGTAATTTGCATGAAAGATGAATGGTATTTACTATACTCCATGAAACATTGATTTCTCCTCACATTGTGTGCTGAGCGTCTACATCTGTGTTAGTCATTTCTATAGGGCCAGTCAATTGTATGTGCCTGTCGTACATGTCTCGGAGACACTAACTCTGCCCTTATTATAAACAGCATAATGGCTTTCTGTGCCAGATATATAAATAGCTCCAAGTCATTTCTACCACCGTTACAGTACCTTAGAGACAAGATGTCTATTGATAAGACAGTGGCAGATAGTGGCAGACTTCTCCATCTCATTCCTAAGGTCATCATCGTAAAAGCTAAACTGATACAATTTGAACCCAACTTAAATAGCAGGCCTTAACTTGGCAGCCCTTCTGTGTGATCCAGTATGTGTAGGGAGTCAGAGAGCCACAGGGGCTAAAGGAGAGGCTCCGGGTTAATATGGAGCTCCAGATCTATTGAATCCAGGCCTGGACATCTCTCTCAGTGACCATGGCAGCTGGAAAAGTTCCATTCTATGGGCTGGGATCCATTCCTCACCACCCAGACGTCCACTCCACCCCTACCTCCCCCTTTCAGCCTTTCCCACTACCAACACTAAAGTCACAACCACAGCGACTTCATGACCCCTCCTGTTTCCCCTCCTCTCCTGACGAGAACTATGGAGGGGATGTGGATTATTAAAGCAGGACGGTGGTCCCTGGGTAAATTACCTACAGTGCAAGGCCTGGTCATCACAAAAATGTCTGTCTGTCTGTCATACTTATTTTTCCTCTATGGCCTATTTATTGCCTTACCTCCCAAATCGTACTACTTTTGCACACAATGTACATTGTGTTTTCTATTGTGTTATTGACTGTACGTTTGTTTATCCCATTGGTAACTCTGTGTTGTTGTTTTTGTCGCACTGCTTTGCTTAATCTTGGCCAGGTCGCAGTTGTAAATGAGAACTTGTTCTCAACTGGCCTACCTGGTTAAATAAAGGTTAAATAAAATAAAATAAAATATCATTGGCACAATCATGATGTATCAAATTCTATATTAGAGGTCTTCATGGGACCAAAACGTTTTCTATGTCACGGGTCTGAGAGTCTGATATGATTGTCATGGGTCTCGGGTATGTGTAATTGTAACTGACTTGTAGTGTCAGTCAATTAACTGACTTAATTGACTGACACTACTCTGAGTAAGTGAGTGAGTGAGTGAGTGAGTGACACGGGGAGCAGGGAGAAGACGCAATAGTAGATAGCTGCCAAATCTAGGTTATTTATCATTCAATATGATTACATTGTACCTGTCTTGACTGCATCAAACCAGGAGGAGCTACTTAAGCTAGCTAGCTAGACTAATTCAGGCTGCACGCACTTTCTCGTCCTACACAGTTACAAACAACAACATCTCAATTCAGAATATTAAGTAGCAGCCTAACATTTTGCTCTTGGTTGTTGTAACGATACCTTAATAGAAATTGACTCAAGTAAAAGTGAAAGCCACCTAGTAAAATAATAATGTAATCCAGTAAAATACTACTTGAGTAAAAGTAGTAAGTATCAAAAGTAAATGTAATTGCTAAAATATACTTAAGTATCCAAAGTTACAGTAAAATAATTAATAATTATGAATAATGAATCATTTAAATTCCTTATATTAAGCAAATCAGACAGCACAATTGTATTTTTTATTTTATTTACAGATAGCCAGAGGCACACTACAACACTCAGAAATAATTTACAACCAAAATATTTGTGTTTACTGATTCTGCCAGATCAGTGGCATTAGGTAAAACCAGGGATGTTCTCTTGAGAAGTGTGTGAATTGGACCATTTTCATTCAAAATGTAACGAGTACTTTTGGCTGTCAGGGAAAATGTTCTTTAGAAATGTTCTTTAGAAATGTAGTGAATTAAAAGTAAAAGTTGTCAAAAATATCGATAGTAAAGTACAGATACCCCCAAAATGAATTAAGTAGTACTTTAAAGTATTTTTACTTAAGTACTTTACACCACTGCCTATCCATCTCCATTAACTTTTAATTCCATAATTTTAATTCCATGTTCCATTGATTATATATCTCCTAACTTTTGCCACACATGGAGGCTCAGTGACTTTGATGACGTATGATTGGCCAACAACAACAACAACCTACACGGGCCATGCGTCACTCTCATGAAAAGCAAGAGCAGCAGAATAAAGTATACAATTTCTCTCTTTCTACTGCTGCAGTCGCGTTTGGATCTGTATGGATCCTTCTGGACAAGTCAGTTAAAACTACACATACCTGAGACCTGTGACAATCATATAAGACTCAGAGCGTGACAATACTTAGAATTCTGGATTCGGACCCCCTTGGTACAAGTGGATCCGTGAAGACCTCTGTTCTACTTGACATCTCTTCTACATCTCTTAAAGCATAATCCAGCGTTACATTGAGGTTAAGTGACGTGCGGTGCAATAAATACATGAACAAAAAAACATTGAAATCATAGGACAAGACAGACATCACAACACAGAAGCACAGGGACATTATGACAAACACAAAGTCAATACAGAACAACATGGGCCAGCATGAGTCAACATGGGCCAGCATCCCTGTGGAACGCTTTCAAGACCTTGTAGAGACCAATTGTGTTAGTCCTTTCATCGAATTGAGGCTGTTCTGAGGGCAAAAGGGGGTGCAGGTCAATATTAGGAAGGTGTTCTTAATGTTTTGTAAACTCAGTTTAGAACGCATATGATGAGAGGTGTAAGGGGAAAACCTGACAGAATGACATAATGATAAAGCATGTCTAGATTCTCAAGGGCTCCCTTGCATGCTGACCTGTAGATGACGTCCCTATAGTCAAGCATCCACACAGGGGTAGTTACAGTGTGTGATAGATTGAACCTAACACATGTCTGACAGGTAACACAATGTTACACAATGTTTGAACACGTTGACAGATGAACGAACATAATTGAATGTTGTCCCAGTTGAGTTTTGAGGGCATGCCTGAAGTTTCAATGGATAGTTAAAGCTGCAATGTGTACATTTTTGGGTGACCTGACCAAATTCACATAGAAAGTTATAGATCTGTCATTCTCAATTAAAGCACGTCTAAGAAGCGGTAGATATGTTCTATCTGCGCTATTTCTATGCTTCGTGTTCTTAAGTTTTGTTTTTGAGTATTTTACTTTAGGTTTTGTACACCTAAAGTAAAATACTGGGTAACGGGGAACTCTCCCTGCCTCCCTCTGCCTCTCTCTAACGCCCCTCTGGCCCTCCAGTGCCCCTCTGTCTGGCACCATGTCCCTCCAGCCTCTAATAGTCAGAAGCACTCTTCTACTCTCCAATCAATATACAGTACCTCAACAATCGGTGTCTGTGTCTCTAACCCATCACTCATTCATTTCCAAATCAATCAGTCATGGGAGTCCTATCTCACCAGACCAGTAACAAACCCCCAAACTGGGTATAATGAGCTGATTGTTTTAATGAAGAGGCCTGATCAGTCCTTACACAGAGAGATGAGCCTGGCTGAAGTCCCAGGGAGACTAGCCATTTTGTAATGGCAGTAATAAGGCTGGGGAAGGTCAACAGAACTGGAATAATGAAGCCGGTGTGTGATTATGGAGGGGCCGAGACAGAGACCCTAGATCTGAGGTCAGTTTCACAAGCCATTATTTTGTATTAATCGCAGCTCTGCACAGTACCAGACTGGCTCTTGATTAGCTATACAGACACTATTGTTTGGCCACTCAATTATTACATGTCCAAGATTTTACACTCATAATGACTACCCAGGGACTACAGCCTGTATTTATGGAATTTGAAAAGTGTATATTTGCGTGTGTGAGTGTATGTGTGTGTGTGTAATGTACAGTGGGGAGAACAAGTATTTGATACACTGCCGATTTTGCAGGTTTTCCTACTTACAAAGCATGTAGAGGTATGTAGTTTTTATCATAGTTACACATCAACTGTGAGAGACGGAATCTAAAACAAAAATCCAGAAAATCACATTGTATGATTTTTAAGTAATTAATTAGCATTTTATTGCATGACATAAGTATTTGATCACCTAATAACAAGTAAGAATTCCGGCTCTCACAGACCTGTTCGTCTTTCTTTAAGAAGCCCTCCTGTTCTTCACTAATTCCCTGTATTAACTGCACCTGTTTGAACTCGTTACCTGTATAAAAGACAACTGTCCACACACTCAATCAAACAGACTCCAACCTCTCCACAATGGCCAAGACCAGAGAGCTGTGTAAGGACATCAGGGATAAAATTGTAGACCTGCACAAGGTTGGGATGGGCTACAGGACAATAGGCAAGCAGGTTGGTGAGAAGGCAACAACTGTTGGCGCAATTATTAGAAAATGGAAGAAGTTCAAGATGACGGTCAATCACCCTCGGTCTGGGACTCCATGCAAGATCTCACCTCGTGGGGCATCAATGATCATGAGGAAGGTGAGGGATCAGCCCAGAACCACACGGCAGGACCTGGTCAATGACCTGAAGAGACCTGGGACCACAGTCTCAAAGAAAACCATTAGTAACACACTACGCCGTCATAGATTAAAATCCTGCAGCGCGCGCAAGGTCCCCCTGCTCAAGCCAGCACATGTCCAGGCCCGTCTGAAGTTTGCCAATGACCATCTGGATGATCCAGAGGAGGAATGGGAGAAGGTCATGTGGTCTGATGAAACACTCACCGTGTTTGGAGGAAGAAGAAGGATGAGTATAACCCCAAGACACCATCCCAACCGTGAAGCATGGAGGTGGAAACATCATTCTTTGGGGATGCTTTTCTGCAAAGGGGACATGACGACTGCACCGTATTGAGGGGAGCATGGATGGGGCCATGTATCGTGAGATCTTGGCCAACAACCTCCTTCCCTCAGTAAGAGCATTGAAGATGGGTCTTCCAGCATTTTTAAAAATTTTTTTTTAACCTTTATTTTACTAGGCAAGTCAGTTAAGAACAAATTCTTATTTTCAATGACGGCCTAGGAACAGTGGGTTAACTGCCTGTTCAAGGGCAGAACGACAGATTTTGTACCTTGTCAGCTCGGGGATTTGAACTTGCAACCTTTCGGTTACTAGTCCAATGCTCTAACCACTAGGCTACACTGCCGCCCATGACAATGACCCGAAACACACAGCCAGGGCAACTAAGGAGTGGCTCTGTAAGAAGCATCTCAAGGTCCTGGAGTGGCCTAGCCAGTCTCCAGACCTGAACCCAATGGAAAATCTTTGGAGGGAACTGAAAGTCCGTATTGCCCAGCGACAGCCCCGAAACCTGAAGGATCTGGAGAAGGTCTGTATGGAGGAGTGGGCCAAAATCCCTGCTGCAGTGTGTGCAAACCTGGTCAAGAACTACAGGAAACTTATGATCTCTGTAATTGCAAACAAAGGTTTCTGTACCATTTATTAAATTCTGCTTATCTGATGTATCAAATAATTATGTCACGCAATAAAATGCAAATTAATTACTTAAAAATCATACAATGTGATATTCTGGATTTTTGTTTTAGAGTCTGTCTCTCACAGTTGAAGTGTACCTATGATAAACAATTACAGACCTCTGCATGCTTTGTAAGTAGGAAAACCTGCAAAATCGGCAGTGTATCAAATACTTGTTCTCCCCACTGTATGTGTATGTGCTTCTGAAAGTGTTTTTTTTTCTTCTTGAAGTGTGCCTGAGTGGTCGTTGTAGAACTGTATCACCTCTGGTGAGAGTTCTTGAAGTTCCCATGACTTGTCAATTGTAACCTGTACAAATTGCTCTTGCAAAAAGAATGTTGACAATGGATGGAACTTTAAAGTGTCCAGACGTGAAGTAGTATATGTGGAACTATGCAGAGCGTGGAACACAAAGAATAGCCCTGGCTGGCTGAATGACTGGCTGAGCACTTCCTGTCTTGTCAGTTGAATTGTCAAGTGTCCAATGATGTCCGCTTTTGTGGAAGAGTTTTGCGGAATGCAACAAAGTTGGAGGACATTAGCTACCTGGTTCCGTTCAATAATACATCAAAAATACATTTAAAAAACTCTGACTCATGCAGCCTTTAGTATTTGTATTTCTACTTTGCTCCTGTCGGCCAGGGTGCAGCGAGAGAGGAGGCACTGTTCTTCTACAGGAGCTACTGCCCTGTTCTGCTGACCTTGTATTGGCACCAGGTTGAGGCCTTGCAGGCTTACTCATCACAAGTGGGTCTATAACTGAGTAAAGCATGTTGGGAAAGACAGAGGTCTTCCAATAAGTGAATTTGATGTTCATTTTGTGTGACTTTGTTTAGATGTCATTGGATTTAGACTTTGCACTGTCAACCGTGAGGCAAGGTAATAGTGGAAAGCCAGGTCTGAAGCATTGTTTTAATGCATCCACACACACACAGCCAGCACAAGTGTGTGTGTGTATAAAGAATACATCTCCTCTGTATAGTCTGAGCAGTGTGTACAGTAGAAGAAAATTATTTTATTCTTGCCTTTCTTGATGATCCTGCTGCATCATATTATGAAATGCACTGAGTATACCAAACATTAAGAACAGCTTTGTAGTATTGAGTTGTACCCCCTTTTGCCCTCAGAACAGCCTCAATTCATCAGGGCATGGACTCTACAAGGTGTCGAAAGCGTTCCACAGGGATGCTGGCCCACTTTGACTCCAATGCTTTCCACAGTTGTGTCAAGATGGCTGGATGTCCTTTGGGTGGTGGAATATTCTTGATACACACGGGAAACTGTTGAGTATGAAAAACCCTGCAGCGTTGCAGTTCTTGACACAAACCATTCAAAGGCACTTAAATATTTAGTCTTGCCCATTCAACCTCTGAATGGCACCCATACACAGTCCATGTCTCAATCGTCTCACGGCTTCTATATCCTTCTTTAACATGTCTCCTCTCCTTCATCTACATGGATTGGAGAGGATTTAACAAGTGACATCAATAAGGTATCATAGCTTTCACATGGATTCACCTGGTCAGCCTATGTCATGGACAGAGCAGGTCTTCTTTAGGTTTTGTATACTCAGTGTATGTAGCATTTCACATCTTCAGATATAATGAAGTAAGTATTGTCTTTGAAACATTGATATCACTAATGATGGTAATGGCCTTGCGTAGGGAAAAGACTGTCTTTTGAAGGGCCTTTTCAAACTATGTAGTTTAGTCCGAGTGCTTTTGATATTCTGCAGCTATTTAGATGGTTCTTTTGATCAGCAGAGTGTGTGGAGGAATCAGGCATCTCTTTCCACCCTTGAAGTAGCTAGCGTCCATGTGTCGTTTTCCCCTGGACGTTGCTCAAATGTACCATGACAACCTGTCATGCTCAGTATTACCCGCCCGCAGCCAAACAGAAGGGTTTATTCTCCATCAGCGGCTAGCACCACACTTAATATGCCCAAGAGGGAAAATAAATGTGTGTCTGTGTGTGTACTGTACAGTATGTGTATGTATGAGAGAAAGTATGTGTGTATTACTTGTGACAAGAGATCATCACTGCTACCGTATAAATAGTATGTGCGCTGTCTGTGGCATGGTGCAAACAGCATTCTGGGCGTGTGTGTGTGTGTGTGTGTGTGTGTGTGTGTGTGTGTGTGTGTGTGTGTGTGTGTGTGTGTGTGTGTGTGTGTGTGTGTGTGTGTGTGTGTGTGTGTGTGTGTGTGTGTGTGTGTGTGTGTAAAAAGTATGTGCACAGTGTTTGTGCGCTTGCGCTTGCGTTTCTCATAGCAGGATTAAGGCAGTGGTGCAGTGACAGGCGCCTAATTTGAGCATATTGCATTGGCCTAGCATGGGCTGTGAGAAATAAGCCTGAGTGTTTGACTTGTTAAAAGGGATGTTCCTCACTAAAAGCCTTGTTGGCCCTGACATAACTGGGACGTAGTTCCACTTGTCAAAGCTAATAATCAATTCCCATGCAGGGATAAGCTTACAGCACTCCCCCATCGAGTATGTGAGGCACCAGCCTCCAACACAACCACCACATTCCCATGCATTAATAAATACCCCAATCATTTACCAATCCCGAAGGAAGAATCACACAAATACACATCTCGCATATCCACAAAGGAGTAAATATTACATATAAAAGAATGTAAGTGGAACTGTTTTATCATAATGCAGTCCCTTTTCTCTGTTCTGTTGAGGGGTTTGCCTGGTTTGATGCTAATGACAGTTAATACACCCAGGATGCTGTCTCAAAGGAGAGTAATCGATCTCTACGTCTTGCCACTCAGTACAGGAGTCCTGGTGCACGTGTTGGGAAGATAGGGTGCTGAGTGTGTGTGTCTGTGTCTATGGGACAAACACAGCAGGTATCCACTGGAGGGTAAGATGAGCCCGGCTGGGTAGCAGCATCGTTACTCATCGTAGATGCAGCATTAATAATAGGAGACCTGGGGATGAGTTCCATCTGGGCCAGCGCACCCCACCATGCCCCACCCCACCACTGAGGGGACAGTCACAGGACATTGACTACACAGGTCTATAATCCCTCACGGAGTTGAACAGGGGCCCGCAGGCTCCAAACAAACAACTTTCAGAGAGAGTTCACACACTAAAGTCTTAACACTTTCATTGATGTTCCTTGATTGCGGACCCCTGCGAATTGTACCAACTGGTTCTATTCCCTGAGCCGACTAGGTAAAAAAATCTGTCTATGTGCCCTTGAGCAAGGCACTTAACCCTAATTGCTCCTGTAAGTCGCTCTGAATAAGAGTGTCTCCTAAATGACAAAAATGTAAATGCAAAGTTATAATCATGAGTACAAAATGGCATCGTTTTTTTTTCTCTGTAGCTTCACCTGAAAGAGGTATATGCACCACTGGCACGCTCCCTCCCTCCTTCTGGGGTGCCGTGGTGCTCACTGCTGGAACAACGCTGCTCAGTGACTTGTCAGTTCCATTTCCATCCCCTCTCTCTATATAACAGGCTGTTAATTAATACAGTAACAGGTACAGGGATTCTTTCCTCACTGCAGGAGCCAGGAGCACCGAGGCATGAAGTGTGAGCATCTCCCAGCCCTCCCTTCCCTCCTCTGCATCCCCCTATCCCCTTCTCCTACCATCTCCATTCATTTTCCCCTCCCCACCACCTCACTCCCCATCATCTCAACTCTCCTCACATCTTGAGCATATCAAACTCTATCACACCAAGGCAATGTAAGGATATCAATCAGTCTAACATGCTACACTATATCCTTTCTTTCAGGTTGTTACGGCTTTCATCCGTTGAAGGAGAGTCGGACCAAAATGCAGCGTGGTTAGTTCGATACATGTTTAATGAAAACGAATACGTACAATACAAAAACAACAAATGGAAAATGTGAAAACCTATACAGCCTGTCTGGTGAATATAAACACACTGAGACAGGAACAATCACCCACAAACACACAGTGAAACCCAGGCTACCTAAATATGGTTCCCAATCAGAGACAACGAGAATGACCTGACTCTGATTGAGAACCGCCTCAGGCAGCCATAGACTATGCTAGACACCCCTACTCAGCCACAATCCCAATACCTACTAAACCCCCAATACAAAAACACAACACAAAATAAACCCATGTCACACCCTGGCCTGACCAAATAAATATATAAACACAAAATACTAAGACCAGGGCGTGACACAGGTGGGTTTTCTCTTGTGAAATGGACTTAATAACATGCTGGGTGCGTTCCTATGCTCAGACATTGTGGATGATTAACAGAGCTTACAACGGCTGGATAGGTATTTGAAGTATCAGCTAAAGCAATATACAGTTGAAGTCGGAAGTTTACATACACTTAGGTTGGAGTCATTAAAACTTGTTTTTCAACCACCACAAATTTCTTGTTAACAAAATATAGTTTTGGCAAGTCGGTTAGGCCATCAACTTTGTGCATGACACAAGTAATGTTTCCAACAATTGTTTGCAGACAGATTATTTCCCTTATAATTCACCTTATCACAATTCCAGTGTTTTAGAAGTTTACATACACTAAGTCGACTGTGCCTTTAAGCAGCTTGGAAAATTCCCAAAAATTATGTCATGGCTTTAGAAACTTCTGATAGGCTAATTGATATAATTTGAGTCAATTGGAGGTGTACCTGTGGATATATTTCAAGGCTTACCTTCAAACTCAGTGTCTCTTTGCTTGACATCATGGGAAAATCAAAAGAAATCATCCAAGACCTCAGAAATAATATTGTAGACCTCCACAGGTCTGGATCATCCTTGGGAGCAATTTCCAAATGCCTGAAGATACCACGTTCATCTGTACAAACAATAGTACTCAAGTATAAACACCATAGGACCACGCAGCCGTCATACCGCTAAGGAAGAAGACGCGTTCTGTCTCTTAGAGATGAACGCACTTTGGTGCAAAAAGTGCAAATTATCCCAGAACAACAGCAAAGGACCTTGTGAAGATGCTGGAGGAAACAACTACAAAAGTATCTATATCCACAGTAAAACGAGTCCTATATCGGCATAACCTGAAAGGACACCCAGAAAGGAAGAAGCAACTGCTCCAAAACTGCCATAAAAAAGCCAGACTACAGTTTGCAACTACACTTGGGAACAAAGATCGTACTTTTTGGAGAAATGTTCTCTGGTCTGATGAAACAAAAATAGAACTGTTTGGCAATATTGACCAGGAGGCCTGCAAGCCGAAGAGCACCATCCCAACTGTGAAGCACGGGAGGTGGCAGCTTCATGTTGTGGGGATGCTTTGCTGCAGGAGGAACTGGTGCACTTCACAAAATAGATGGCGTCATGAGGAAGGAAAATTATGTGGATATATTGAAGCAATATCTCAAGACATCAGTCAGGAAGTTAAAGATTGGTCACAAATGGATCCTCCAAATGGACAATGACCCCAAGCAAACTTCCAAAGTTGTGGCAAAACGGCTTAAGGACAACAAAGTCAAGGTATTGGAGTGGCCATCACAAAGCCCTGACCTCAATCCTATTGACATTTTGTGGGGAGAACTGAAAAAGCGTGTGCGAGCAAGGAGGCCTACAAACCTGACTCAGTTACACCAGCTCTGTCAGGAGGAATGGGACAAAATTTACCCAACTTATTGTGGAAAACTTGTGTAAGGCTACCCAAAATGTTTGACCCAAGTTAAACAATTTAAAGGCAATGCTATCAAATACTAATTGAGTGTATGTAACCTTCTGGGAATGTGATGAAAGAAATTAAAGCTGAAATAAATCATTCTCTCTACTATTATTCTGACATTTCACATTCTTAAAATAAAGTGGTGATCCTAACTGACCTAAAACAGGGAATTTTTACTCTGATAAAACGTCAGGAATTGTGAAAAACTGAGTTTAAATGTAATTGGCTAAGGTGTATGTAGACTCCCGACTTCAACTGTATGTCATAGAAATTTGTCAGTCAATGACACATTTGATGACATGGCACGCAACCAGTAGCTGTGGACCACGCCGGCTTTCTTAAATTTAGTAAGTCAACCAAGTTGAGAGTCCTTAGCCTTAGGAGCTCAGTTCAGAACTTTCAAAAAGTTTACGCCGTTGGTTCCAAGGATGAATTTGCTTATCTTTGTTGGTCTCATGTGTCAGATGTAGTTAAACAAGCCAATGAAATGGGTTGAAGAGGGCAGACATACGCCTCCTCATAGTGCCGTTATTCATGATGAAGACTATGTCGTTCCTTTGTGAGGACAGTTTTTTATTTTTTCATTTATGAACCTAAGATGCCTTGGGCCATGTAATATTCAACATGGGTAATTCTCATGTCCTCAGCTGTGCATCTAAGGTATTGCTTGTCTCCCACAATCATTTGCAGCACTCACCCAGATTCCATTTAGTCTCCAATTTAGAGTGCTTTGATATTATCTTAATTGACTTCATTAGGACAGAAGAGAGTCATGCATAGAGTATATTATTTGACACTTTTGAAGTTTACCAGTAAACTACCAGAATGTTGGCATCTTTCAAGGATCGTAGACTAGTATCGAGTGGCCCTTTTGGGATGCTTCAGATTATCACAGGTGTAATTGTCTCTGTCCCTCTGTGTGGCCTTATCACATGTAAACTATATGAAATATTAATAAATAAATAAATTATAAATTAATAAAATGGGATGACAAAGCTGTAAAACATTATCGTAAATATAAAACATCAACACACTCGGTCGTTTAATATGAGGATTTCAGCATGAAATATCCTTCATATTTTTTTTACACTGATTTATTTCACTATGTCAATATGTAAATGTTGTGGCGTCGAACTGGTGACAGTTGTGAAAAATGTCAATAGTTGGACAAGTTGCAAAGGTAATTGAAAATAGTGCCTTTGTCCTTTCATTAATTAGACTATTTTATCTTGAACAATATGGTGTATCTACATGGACAATATGGACGAGATATGAAAATGAATACTATATATGACTACATTTTTTGAAAGTTATTCAAGTATAAATTACCTACATTTCTGCCATAGATTTTCAGTTAATTACTAAAATTACTGAAAATTCCAGTAACGTGGGAAAAATACCAGTAGCTTTGCAACCCTACTCATGTAAGAATGAGCCGCATTAGGTAGAAAGCTGTTGAAACACCTCAACGTGTGGCAGTCTCATTCAAAAGTATGTAAAAGCCAGCAATATTGTAATTACAATTAGCTATAAATAATTGTAAAAAAAAGTACCTCTTCAATACATTTAGAGAACTACTTCTTTTGAGAATATTAAGCCGTATGTGATATTAAAAAGTGAAAAACATGCTATGAACATGTCCTTACCATCCACACAAGAGGGTTTGTTGCGTGTCGTCCCGGCCACCTTTCCCGGTAGACAGGAGCACTTGACGGTCTGGGAGCGCTCCTCAATACGGTTCTTATTACAGCACCGGTGGGCTGCGATCACCTCACATGTCCCTCCTTCTGAGGACACACACAGAGGGATAGAGACACGTGGTTAGCCGACACATGGAGCTGAGGAGTTTGGTTGGTTAATTACTGTGGAACATATACTACAACGTCAAGAGTAGGGTTGATGTTCGATGATGATTGGTATATGTACAAAATGGTGTTAGAAATGAAATAGATCCCTGATGTGAATTCTATATAGAACAAATGATTGACGGTGTGCTATAAAAATACATTGTACTAAATAGGCCCGTAATGCTTATTTTAATTAGCTTCTATGGTTACTCACTTCATCTTTTTAAATGGCTACATTTATCTGAGGGTAAATACCTTTCTGTTGTTTTTAACAACCTGAACTTAATTAAATCATGAGTTCATATAATCACATAGTACACATTGTAAAAATACTGCTGAAAATAAATGTAAGGCACATAACATGCAATTACTATGTTATCCTCTTCACCACAGCATGCGCTGCAAATTGCCCCTAGAGGCATTTAGATGATTCTAATTTGACTCTCAGGGTGTTTCTCAATCCATTACAAATCTCTCCCTGATGAGGAAATCATGCTCTGCTCTTGCATTAATGTGGCTCTCCTTGCTTCCCTGAGAGCCTGCATATGATAATCATCTGTTCCAGTAGGTTCAGGAGTGAAGGCCTGGAGAAACGGAGCAATTAAATCTCATTATTACAACACACACCAGGCCTTAACCAGGCTGACTGGGTTAAACCAGCCTCCACTAACAATGGCTCTTCTACAGAGGTGACATCATTTACAACAACTGCAGCACAATGGACCTCGTTCTGACAAAAGAGGTTGTCAAAATAATGTGGAGGAGAAATGTGCCACTGATGGGTCAAAGTAAAATAGGGATCACCCTGGGGAGCGAGGGGCTGATGGAGCCTAGGGACGTCCCTCCTCTCCAAAAAATGGAGAGAGGAGAATGGAGAGAGAGGATGGATAGAGAGAGAGAGGGCAGGGGCCTGCCCGCGCACCGACTGGGCCGGTGAGTAATGAGGGAGCCACTGGTAGTGCCCCTTTCACATAGTTATAAAGTGGCGTGCTAATGCAGCCAGCGGAGCTGCAGGAGAGGGGCCCTCCATCACCGTGTGGCCCTCTCCTCACGCCCCAGGAAAAACTCTTCATCTTCCTCTGACAGCCGTCACCACAGACACCATCGTCCAACAATTAAACTGGATCTCACAGAGGAGAGGAGAGAGGGGTGATCAGAGGGAGAATAGGTAAAAGGGAGCCAAATAACCTTTCCTCTTTTTGTAGCAGTGTGATTTTCTTCATGGTGGTATTGCATTTTAAACATGCTGGTAAAATCGTTATATTGTCTTATTGGAGGATGACTGTGTCAAAGTTTGAAGTTGCTGGATCTTGAAAAAAATAGGTTGGTAACACTTTTCTTTTCACATTTTCATCAAGGTCTGCCATGCCCAGACCACAGGCAGAGAAGACTGGGATTAAAAGGAGTACATTTGCAGTTATGTTGGCCACCGCTGTCCTGCAGAATTAATGTCACTCTCCACAAGCTTAGTTTTTGATACAGTATAACGGCCATGAGGCATAACACAAACCATAAAAGTGAGGAAAGAATCCCTTGAGTGCACTATATTTAAACCCCAAAACTCACAATATGTTGGATTTATTCAATATTTTACTGGTAGTTTCCTGCCTGGAGAGATGCTTTCAAGCCTGTTGTAGAGGCAGCCCTCACAAAATGCCCACCTTCAAGTCCTGACTACTTAGGGAATATTTATCATACCCCCTGGCCTTTTGTCGATGTTGGTCAAAAACCACAATGATTCCATCAGACTCCTAAATTCTGAAAATGCATTGCTATGAGGAATCAATTATTCTGTCAATAAGAAATGCAAACCGGTGTGATGAACATGTGCCAGTGTCCCCTCTTCACTTGATCACTCTGTTGTCACAGAGCATTTTCAAGATTTAAAAAGGCTTCTCAAGTTTGTAAATTCCACTTAAATATGTCAGACTTGATTTGCCCTAATGAAAAACGTATCAACTCCTGCAAATATTTCCATTATTTATAATCCATATAATTCACATGTCCTGTTGCTGTAGAATAATTTTTCTGATGTGAGAAACTGGTCAAATTAAGATTGGATATCTGTATGAAATGAATTTCAAAGGACATTCAAAGAATATAGTATCATATCTTCTTCCAAACTCATCTCTTCTATCTCACCTCCATATGGGATATTTTATCAAAACATAGGACTTGCGTGTGTGTGTCTGTTTGTGTGTTTGTGTATGTGTGTGTGTGTGTGTTCTTGCATTTGGGCATGCCTGTGTGTATATGTATCAGAATGCATGCGTGTGTGTGATTGTGTGTGCGTACCTGTGTGTGCACGCATGTGTGTATGTGTACGTGTATGCGCATGCATGTGTGTGTTATTTAGCTCCAGACCCTGGGGTGAGATAAGCAGCTCTATGTCCAGCCATCAGCCAGGTGGACATTAGAGCAGTTAACTCAGTACCATCTGTGCAGACAGAGAATGTGAGCAGTACAATAGACCTGATCGGACACCATGGGGCCAGAGGGGAGTGATATGCAGAGGACAAATGGGCACTTGGACAGTACATTATGCTGTCCACATACAGTACACCTAAGCTCACTTGGACCATGTCAGCATGGGGCTAATACGTGTCTATTCTCTTTGTGTGTGTGTGCTTGCATGCCTGTGTGCTGCATGTCTGTGTGCTGCATGCCTGTGTGCTGCATGCCTGTGTGTGTGCATCTGTTCCTGGCCTGTGTGTGCACATTTGTGTGTGTGTGTCTGTGTATTTGTCTTTGTGTATGTGAATGTAAACAAGGTGCACTGTACATGTATGTGTGCATGCGCGCGTGCATGTGTGTTTGATGGATGGACTGTACACAGGCTGTCACTCAGCTAGAAGGGTTAATTCAAACAGGTAAGATGGGGTAGGTGGTTCTGCTTTCTACCCTTTGGTGGGATGAGGTGAAGGGCATCAATGAGAGCATCGACTGGTCATTTTTCTCCTCGGAGCCCACAGTGACAGCAGTCATTAGGCGACTGGTTTAGGTGATTATGTTTAAGGAAATCAATTCTTCATTGTTTTCAGCTTAGCCCAACGGCCAATTAAAACCCCACTAACGAAGGAGCGCTGGAATATGAAGAGAGAGAAGAGATGAGAAATGGAAGCTTACAGATGAGAGTCATTATTCACAGTAATGAATTAACCGCTCATGATTAAAAAGCAAAGAAACCCAAGTTTGAAAGCAGTAGTAAGGTAGGATTGGATGTGTGCTGCATGGTGTGTATTGTATACACCCACGCATATGCACATTCCAGTATGAATCTCCTATGGCAACATCAGATGAAGAGAAAACTCACTGGAAAGAGAAGGAGCTTTGTGTTTTGACACTTTGGGGGACAGGGGTGTGCGGGCTACCATCTCCCCTGTCACTAAATCTGTCCAGTTCAGACATTGAGACAATAGCACTGTTTTTGTCTATGTCAGTGCAGAGATAACAGAACGCCTCCCCAGAAAACCAAAATTGTGACTTGTTTTAGGAAAGTAGGCGTATGTCGCGTTTCACTACTTCACAGGCGAAATTTTTTTTGGATAAAAATGTGTTTTTGGGCAGAAATGCCTTCTGGAACATGTGAACTTTCATGTTCCTTAATTACAAACATGAATTCCATCTGTAAATACAAATACAATTGTTAAATTATGAGCTTAGTTGGTTTAACCATGGAAAAAGGCTGGAACCTTCACAGTAGCCATGATTGGCTGAAATAATGGATGGGCTGGATATGCCGAGAGATGACTTTGGATTGGTCTGCCATGTAGCATGCTTCAGTCTATAACATGACCTGCTCAGTATGTGTAGGTAATCCTTTCTTTTTGAAAGATTTCACAAAGAACTTCAAAGGTTTTGCTCTCCACTTTCTGCAGGACCAAGTTTTGAAATCAGTGGAACGCCCAGTGGAAGCAGAGTATGACAGCAAAGGAGATGGAAAAAAGATCTACCGTTTGATTGTAAATATGTGGAGTGAGTTAAAAAGAGAACACAAGCTTTTTTATAAAACACCTGTCTCTGGATTACATCTTCAAAATAAGGGCAACCATGGCATCTGTGACAGAGAGGGAGAAGCATTCATCCTTGTAAAAGAGTCTAGCTAGCAACATTTTAAGATATTCTATGTTTCTAGTTTTGTCAGAAAGTCATTTTCATGCAAGTTAAAGCATACTGTTAGCTAGCTAGCTAATGTTAGCAGGCTGGCTCGCTAGCTAACATTACGTGTATGATCTGTGTAGTAATATTATTTGTATCTTAGAGCCATTTGCATTATTACCACCAGGTACAACCCTAAATCTGTAAACAAGGGCACCCTCATAGACGTTATCCTGACCAACTGGCCCTCCAAATACACCTCCACTGTCTTCAATCAGGATCTCAGTGATCACTGCCTCATTGCCTGTATCCGCTACAGGCCCGCAGTCAAACGACCACCCCTCATCACTGTCAAACGCTCCCTAAAACACTTCTGCGAGCAGGCCTTTCTAATCGACCTGGCCCGGGTATCCTGGAAGGATATTGACCTCATCCCGTCAGTTGAGGATGCCTGGTCATTCTTTAAAAGTAACTTCCTCACCATCTTAGATAAGCATGCTCTGTTAAAAAAATGCAGAACTAAGAAAAGATATAGCCCTTGATTCACTCCAGACCTGACTGCCCTCGACCAGCACAAAAACATCCTGTGGCGGACTGCAATAGCATCGAATAGTCCCCGTGATATGAAACTGTTCAGGGAAGTCAGGAACCAATACACGCAGTCAGTCACGAAAGCAAAGGCCAGCTTTTTCAAGCAGAAATTTGCATCCTGTAGCTCTAACTCCCAAAAGTTCTGGGACACTGTAAAGTCCATGGAGAACAAGAGCACCTCCTCCCAGCTGCCCACTGCACTGAGGCTAGGTAACACGGTCACCACTGATAAATCCATGATAATCGAAAACTTTAATAAGCATTTCTCAACGGCTGGCCATGCCTTCCTCCTGGCCACTCCAACCTCGTCCAACAGCTCCGCAGTTACTCGCCCAAGCCTCCCCAGATTCTCCTTTACCCAAATCCAGATAGCAGATGTTCTGAAAGAGCCTGGACCCGTACAAATCAGCTGGTCTTGACAATCTGGACCCTCTATTTCTGAACCTATCTGACGCCATTGTCACTACCCCTATTACCAGCCTGTTCAACCTCTATTTCATATCGTCAGAGATCCCCAAGGATTGGAAAGCTGCCGCAGTCATCCCCCTCTTCAAAGTGGGAGACACCCCGGACCCAAACTGTTACAGATCTATATCCATCCTGCCCTGCCTATCTAAGGTCTTCGAAAGCCTAGTCAACAAACAGATCACTGACCATCTCGAATCCCACCGTACCTTCTCCGCTGTACAATCTGGTTTCCGAGCTGGTCACGAGTGCACCTCAGCCACGCTCAAGGTACTAAACGATATCATAACCGCCATCGATAAAAGACAGTACTGTGCAGCCGTCTTCATCGACCTGGCCAAGGCCTTCGACTCTGTCAATCACCATATTCTTATCGGCAGACTCAGTAGCCTCGGTTTTTCTAATGACTGCATTGCCTGGTTCACCAACTACTTTGCAGACAGAGTTCAGTGTGTCAAATCGGAGGGCATATTGTCCGTTCCTCAGGCAGTCTCTATGGGGGTGCCACAGGGTTAAATTCTCGGGCCGACTCTTTTCTCTGTATATATCAATAATGTTGCTCTGCTGCGGGCGATTCCCTGATTCACCTCTACGCAGACGACACCATTCTGTATACTTCTGGCCCTTCCTTGGACACTGTGCTATCTAACCTCCAAACGAGCTTCAATGCCATACAACACTCCTTCCGTGGCCTCCAACTACTCTTAAATGCTAGTAAAACCAAATGCATGCTTTTCAACCGTTCGTTGCCTGCACCCGCACCTCCGACTAGCATCACCACCCTGGATGGTTCCGACCTAGAATATGTGGACATCTATAAGTACCTAGGAGTCTGGCTAGACTGTAAACTCTCCTTCCAGACTCATATCAAACATCTCCAAACTAAAATCAAATCTAGAGTCGGCTTTCTATTCCGCAACAAAGCCTCCTTCACTCAAGCCACCAAACTTACCCTAGTCAAACTGACTACCCTACCGATCCTCGACTTTGGCGATGTCATCTACAAAATAGCTTCCAAAACTCTACTCAGCAAACTGGATGCAGTTTATCACAGTGCCATCCGTTTTGTTACTAAAGCACCTTATACCACCCACCACTGCGACCTGTATGCTCTAGTCGACTGGTCCTCGCTACATATTCGTCGCCAGACCCACTGGCTCCAGGTCATCTACAAGTCCATGCTAGGTAAAGCTCCGCCTTATCTCAGTTCACTGGTCACGATGGCAACACCCACCCGTAGCACACGCTCCAGCAGGTGTATCTCACTGATCATCCCTAAAGCCAACACCTCATTTGGCCGCCTTTCGTTCCAGTTCTCTGCTGCCTGTGACTGGAACGAATTGCAAAAATTGCTGAAGTTGGAGACTTTTATCTCTCTCACCAACTTTAAACATCTGCTATCTGAGCAGCTAACCAATCGCTGCAGCTGTACATAGTCTATCAGTAAATAGCCCACCCAATTTACCTACCTCATCCCCATACTGTTTTTTATTTATTTACTTTTCTGCTCTTTTGCACACCAGTATATCTTCCTGCACATGACCATCTGATCATTTATCACTCCAGTGTTAATCTGCTAAATTGTAATTATTCGCCTACCTCATGCCTTTTGCACACAATGTATATAGACTCTTTTTTTTCTTTTTTTTCTACTGTGTTATTGACTTGTTTATTGTTTACTCCATGTGTAACTCTGTGTTGTTGTCTGTTCACACTGCTATGCTTTATCTTGGCCAGGTCGCAGTTGTAAATGAGAACTTGTTCTCAACTAGCCTACCTGGTTAAATAAAAGTGAAATAAAAAATTAAATAAATAAACAATTATTAGGTATAGCCTTATGTTAGCTAGCTAGCTAACTTTTTACCCTAGTTGATTAGCAACCTGCAGATTCACACAGGGTAGTAACATTATGAGTTGGGATTATGGTTCATTGTTTAGCTAGCTAGCTACATGTCTAAATAAAAGACTCCACTATGCAAGTAACCATTTTATAGTACCATTTACACCTTCTGTATCCTGTGCATGTGACATACACTACCATTCAAATGTTTGGGGTCACTTAGAAATGTCCTTGTTCTTGAAAGAAAGGCACATTTTTTCTCATTAAAATAACATCAACTTGATCAGAAATATAGTGTAGACTTTGATAATATTGTAAATGACTATTGCATATTTTTATGTAATATCTACAAATGCTTACAGAGACCCATCATCAGCAACCATCACTCCTGTGTTCCAATGGCACGTTGTGTTAGCTAATCCAAGTTTATCATTTTAAAAGCCTAATTGATCATTAGAAAACCTTTTTGCAATTATGTTAGCACTGCTGAAAACTGTTGTTCTGATTAAAGAAGTAATAAAACTGGCCTTCTTTAGACTAGTTGAGTATCTGGAGCATCAGCATTTGTGGGTTTGATTACAGGTTCCAAATGGCCAGAAACAAATACTTTCTTCTGAAACTCGTCAGTCTATTCTTGTTCTGAGAAATGAAGGCTATTCCATGCGAGAAAATGCCAAGAAACTGAAGATCTCGTACAACGCTGTGTACTACTCCCTTCACAGAACAGCGCAAACTGGCTCTAACTAGAATAGAAAGAGGAGTGGGAGGCTGAGCAATTGGACAAGGACATTAGAGTGCCTAGTTTGAGAAACTAGACAGTTTTTGCAGCTTCATCAAATAGTACCCGCAAAACACCAGTCTCAACGTCAACAGTGAAGAAACGACCCCGGGATGCTGGCCTTCTAGGCAGAGTTGCAAAGAAAAAGCCACATCTCAGACTGGCCAATAAAAATAAAAGATTAAGATGGGCAAAAGAACACAGACACTGGACAGATGAACTCTGCCTTTGGATGGTGTATCAATACACAACATCACTAAAAGATAGAGACTTCCTTCCTATGTCAACTTCTCAGGGATTTCACCATGAGGCCATTGGTGACTTTACAACAGTTACAGAGTATAATGTCTGTGACATGAGAAAACTGAGGATGGATGAACAACGTTGTAGTTAATCCCCAATACTAATTGACAGAGTGAAAAGAAGGAAGCCTATGTAGAATACAAATATTCCAAAACTTGCTTCCTGTTTACAACAAAAGGCACTAAAGTAATACAGATATTTTTTTTGTCCTAAATACAAAGTGTTATGTTGGGGGGAAATAGAATTTAACACCTTACTAAATACCAGTCTCCATATTTTCAAGTAATGGGGTGGCTGCATCATGTTATGGGTATGCTTGGAATAATTAAGGATTGGGCAGTTTTTCAGGATAACAAATAAGCTGAATGGATCTAAGCATAGGCAAAACCCCAGAGGAAAACCTGGTGCTTTCCACCAGACACTGGGAGATGAATTCACCTTTTTCAGCAGGACAGTAGCATAAAACAGAAGGCCAAATCTACACTGGAGTTCCTTACCAAGAAGACAGTGAATGTTCCTGAGTGACCTTCACTTAAATCTACTTGGAAATATATGGTAAGACCTGAAAATGGACATCTAGCAATGATCAACAACCAATTTGACAGAGCTTGAATAATTTGGCAAGAATAATGAGCAAACGTAGCATAATTCAGGCTTGGATAGCGTTTAGAGACTTACCCAGAAAACCTCACATTTGTAATAGCTGCCAAAAGTGCTTCTACAAAGTATTGACTCAGGGGTGTAAATGCTCATGTAAATGAGATATTTCAGTATTTCCTTTTTACAAATTAGTAACATTTTCCAAAAAGATGTTTTCACTTTGTCATTATGGAGTATTGTGTGTATATGGGTGAGATAACCCTCCAATTTAATACATTTTGAATTCAGGCTGTAACATAACAACATGTGACCTGTTTCTGTAAACTAAGCGTATGTCGTGGGGTCACTACTTCACACGAGAGCCATTTGGAGGTAAACTTTTTTTTTAAATCAACATTTTTTTGGGGGCAGACAATTCCTTCTCGAACATGTGAACTTTAATGTGCCTTAATAACAAACGTGTATGCCATCTGTAAATACAAAATACAATTGTTAATTTACAAGCCTAGTTGGTTTAGCCACAGAAAAAGACAGCAACCTTCCACTAGCCATGATTGGCTAAGATAATGAGTGGGCTGAACATGCTGAGAGATTAGTTTGGATTGGTCTGCCAAATAGCACGCTTCTGTCTTTTTGAGCTGGTCAGTATGTCTAGGTAATCCTGTCTAACACATTTTTTTATGTATCGCCTAGTAAAACTGCATAAACCTAATGTCAAGTTAAAGTGTACTGTTAGCTAGCTAACGTTCGCTAACTGGCTTGCTGGCCAACGTTACATGAATGCTCTCCACTTTCTGGAGGACCGAGATTTGAAATCAATGGAATTCGAGTATGATAGCTAAGGAGATGGAGAAAACACGTCTCCTGATTACATCTTCAAACTAAGGGCAACATGGCATCCGACAGGAAACACGTCCAACAATGATGTATACATTAAGATAGTCTAGCTAGTTATTTTTTCAGATATTACACATTTCTAATTTTGACAGAATGTGATTTAATTGAAATGTAATGTGTACTTAAAGTGTACATGCAGGGTAGTAACATCATGAGTCAGGATTATGGTTCATTGTTAAGCTAGCTAGCTACATGTCTTAATAAAAGACTCCATAATGCAAATATCCATTTCAATACCCTGTCACTGCAACAATTGTTGATAGACGAACTAGCTGATAAATTCGCTGTGGCTATCTACTCCGTTTTCAGACCATCGGTAAGTTAGTCTAGCTGGCTACATTTTCAGATATTTCACTTTCTAATTTTGACATAAAGTCTTTTCATTTCAAGTTAAAGTGTACTGTTAGCTAGCTAGCTAACATGAGTTTTCTTGCTCACTTACTAATGTTAGGTGTATGATCTTATAATTCGTATCTCAGAGCCACTAGTTATAGCCTAATGTAAGCTAGCTAACATTTAACCTGGTTGGTTAGCTACCTGCAGATTCATGTAGGGCAGTAACGTCATGAGTCGGGATTAAGGTTCATTGTTTACCTAGCTAGTTAGCTAGCTACATGTCTTAATAAAAGACTCATCTTAGTGTGCCAGAGCCCAGAATAACTGATGAATTTACGAAGGCTAAACACCAGTTGAATATGGCAGGTGTCAGTAAATGTCGGCAAAAAAACGCAATTACATTTTAGGCAGCAGCACAGTTACAGTCACGAACACTCTGGATAACATGAAAACAGCCTAACCAGCTCTGCTAGGGCAAGTAAAATGGTTAGAATGGGGTGTTCTCTCATTATGTATCTGGAAGTAGCTAGCATGCTAGCCAATATTAGCCAGTTAGCTTGGGTGCTTGACTGCCGTTGTGAGGTCAGAATGTTCAGATCAACCCTACTCATCGGCCAAAGCGCCCAGTGTGCGCTCTGAACGTGAAAGGTTCTGAGTTTACGAACTGACAATCTGACAGCACAGTTGCAGTCACCAACGCTCTGGATAACATAACAGCCTAACCAGCTCTGCTAGGGTGAGTAATGTTCAGTGAGCTGTTCTCTCTCACTTAGTTGTTTGGAAGTAGCTAGCAAGTTAGCATGGGTGCTTGACTGCTGTTAGTACAGAACGCTCAGATCAACCCTTAAAGAGATGGGTGGGGCTAAAGCTTAAGAAAGGTGTGAACGATGCTGAATGGGTGTAGACAAAGAAGGGCTCTGCAATAGTAGTACCAAAACATTCAAAGGCCATTTTCTCAAAAGTGAGTTTACAAGTTTATCAACTTTCAAAGCAAAATGACTTTCCCATTATTCCTCAACTGTAGTGTATGATATACCATTTTGTAGCTCTGTGTCTCTACCTTTATCCAATGTAAAAAACAGAACACAATTTCAAATGTTGCTACATTAGACTGATTTGAGCCTGTCGATCACAAATGTGGAATAAGACAAGGGGTATGAATACTTTCTGAAGGCACTGTAAGTGGGTGAGTGTGGAGCCAGGAGCAAAGCATAATTATAGCAGACTGGGGAAAAATTGTGTCAGCCTTCCCTCCGATTCCAATTTCGCTCTGGTACTGCTCACCCACAGGCACTGGGCATGCTCTGCCTAGCGTTTTTAGTTTCCTTTATCATTATTCTTTGAATTATGCCTATTCTAGTTTATATTATACTTTCTAACATTTGGATGTGTTGTTTCTATTACGAAGGACATCCAATGTGTTAACATAATTTTTAGGTGGGCAATACATAGGATAATGTCAAATGTATTTTCGTTTGGGGGGGGGGGGGAATAGAAACACCATAATATAAATCAATTTAATTAAGCTACAATTTCATAAATAAATAATAAAGGCCAGTATCAGCTTCTTGTCATGCTTCTGTGCACAAATCATTTGACCGCTGCAGTTTGAGTTGATTACTTCCCGTTTGTTTATGAAATGAAGCTGATACTGGCCTATATTATTTACAATGTAATTCTGCTATTTTAGATTCATTATGGAGTTTCTATTCCTATAAAAACTAAAATACATTGTACAGTAGCCTATGTATTGCCTACCTAAATCAGTTAATACATTGTACAGTAACCTATGTATTGCCTACCTAAATCAGTTAATACATTGTACAGTAGCCTATGTATTGCCTACCTAAATCAGTTAATACATTGTACAGTAGCCTATGTATTGCCTACCTAAATCAGTTAATACATTGTACAGTAGCCTATGTATTGCCTACCTAAATCAGTTAATACATTGTATAGTATGGCCTTCCTAAATCAGTTAATACATTTCAAGTACTTCAAAATAGAAAGCACATATCCTAATGGTAGAAAGTAGAACACACAAACTAGATATAGGATGCTGTGGTTGGGGAAGGCTAACTAATTACAACCGAATAGGCCTAATTAAAGTAAAAGTGATAAAGGAAACAAATAATGCTAGGCGGAGCATGCCCAGAGCTTGTGGCTGCGCAGTACCAGAGCAAAATTTAAGTGGGGGAGAAGGCCGACACCATTTAAAAAAAAAGATCTGCTTGAATTACACTCTGCTACTCGCTCCACACTCACCCATTTAGATGCTTTAGGATATCAATGAACTGTCAATGAATACTCATGAATAATGAATAATCATATCAATGGATGGAATCAGTGAATGAATGGCTACAGCAAGCATTACACGGTCTGACTAGCTGCATAGAAAATGAGGCCTAATTAGACAACAGAACAATCAAAGTCATTCAAACAAGATACTGTCGTTCAAATGAGGTACTAAGTCGTTCAAACGACGTATTAAGTCGTTCAAACAAGATCATTCCAAGAGCCTACTTTTTTTTTTTTGGCTTCAGGACCCCTGTACTGTTCAAATGTCCTATGAATTAAATAATGTGCAGATTGTCAACAGATTAAGTGAATAAAATATGGTTGTTGAATGATTAAATTATGTTTAAATGTCCTATGAATTAAATTAAAATGCCATGTGTCTATATAACCTTCAAGTGGGCCTACAATACAGCCCTCAAATGTGAATTGCCATTAAACCTGGAGAGAAACATAATAGGGATGTTTTCCAATCTGCAGTTTTATGCTTTAAGGAGCTACAAATTAGCATGCGGAGCATTGTGTGGCAGTATCAGGTAAGATTGAAAAATAACATGTTCCAAATGTCCTTAAAATGTTCCGAGGACCTCCAAGACAAATTGTTCCACCAATGGAATATTGTGGACTTATGGACTTATTTATGGACTTATGGACTTATTTCAAAATTGTGGAACATTGTGCAACATTGTGGGAATGTTCTGTGCAACCTATGTGAATATCACAAGAATATTCTTGCAACATCCCAGACAAGTCCCATAACATAATTAAATGTTCTGGCATCTTTTAATGAAAATAGACCAGGTGTTCTGTCAACATTCTTACAGTGTTCTTACATTCTTACAACATTCTTACAGCGAACATCCGGTGCAACCTAACTTAATAAAACATGGTATGAATGTCATCACAACTGACCATATTGTGTTTTGGGAACCTATCTCTTGTAATGGATCCACACTGTGCCCACAACCTAATTAAATGTTCTGTGAACTTTTAAAGAACTCAGAAAGGCTGTTCTGTAAAAATGATTGCAACATCAAAGGAATGTTTTGTGCAACCTGATACAGACATGATCTGAATGTCAGCACAACCGGACCGTTTTGTGGTTTGGGATGTCCCCACAATCTTCTCACTAGACTGTTCCCACAACCTAATGAAACATTCGGAGAACCTTTAAAAAACAGATTAAATGTGTTCTAGGAACATTCATGCAACATCAGATGAATGTATTTTTTTTTGCATCCTAAAAGAAACATTGTAGAATCATCCACACAGCTGGACAGTTTTTGTATTTTGTGAAAATCCTCTTTTGTGATTTCCCAACAATGTTCCCACCAGACTGTACCCACAACCTAATTAAACACTATCCCTTTTGTGGGAAAACTAATTCTGATTGGCTGGACATGGCCCACCAGTGAGTGGGCCTGGCTCCCAAGTGGGTGGGCCTATGCCTTCCTAGTGTAGCGGCCGTTGTTGGTGGAAGAAGGTGAGGACCAATGCGCAGCGTGGTAAGGGTCCATATTGATAATTTATTATCACGAGAACACTAAACAAAATAACAAAGGAGAATGACAGAAACGAAACAGTCCTGTCTGGTGTAGACACAAAACAGAAAACAATCACCCACAACTCAAGGGTGAAAAACAGGCTACCTAAATATGGTTCTCAATCAGGGACAACGATTGACAACTGCCTCTGATTGAGAACCATACCAGGCCAAACACAGAAATACCAAATCATAGAAAAACTAACATAGACAACCCACCCAACTCACGCCCTGACCATACTAAAACAAAGACAAAACAAAAGAACTATGGTCAGAACGTGACACCTAGGCCCACCAGGGCTGCGCCCCTGCTCAGTCATCTGAAATCCATAGATTAGGGCTTACTGAAATTCATATATTTCAATTGACTACTTTCCTTATATGAAACATAACTCAATACAATCGTTGAAATTGTTGAATTTTGTGTTTATATTTTTGCTTAGTATAGAACTTAACGGGAATCTTAGCTAATGTTCTCTGATTATTCCCAGTTTGCTGAGTCTCCATGCCCTCACCTCTTCTAAGAATTAACAGCACTCTAATTTATGCAGAGTGTGCCCTGATTCGTAATCATTGACAGAGACTCTGCCAGGATTCTTCAAGAGCTCTCTGTCTCTCTCTCCCTCAGAGCTGCCATTATACCGTAATGTATCGCTATAACAACAAACACCGAAGACAGAGAGGCCCACTCTAAATAACTCAAAGACTACCTCTCAACCCACAACATCTTAATCACAATTCAATTTCCCTGCATGTTTGAGTGGGTGTTTTGTTTTGGCAGATTAGAGGGCGTCCTTCGTTCTACCTTTTCTCTCTGTGTGAGTTTTTTTTCTTTGGCAGTCTCTCACTAACTGACAGCAAATAGTTTAGTTTTAAATGGCAGACAGACTCAATTTGAAGAGTGTGGTTATAATGATCACATTCAATAAATAGATAAGGGAAAAATACCCCCAAAAAAGAACAGAAAAATGTGTTCATTTTTGTTTCATTTTTGGAACTAACTGGGAGCTGTGTTCATTTGTAGTTTGTTTGAAGCAGCTGATGAATATCAAATTGAGTTCCTTATCCCCTCCAGTGCTCTTTGGCTATGAACCTTAAAACAATCTTTTCTTAATCTTTTCTCAGTGAAAAACATCTCTATTAAAGCACCAACAGCATTTCATTATTTTCAGCATCGAAGTGGATTGTTTTCAATCACACTGGAATATAGTGGAATAAGGCCATGCATTATGGAACAGGCGCTTCTTTTCAGACAACGTATTTACGCTTGAGTGGCAGACATACTTTAGGTGCAGTACATTCATTGTGAAGTACTTTTGATTGCTGACAATTAAGTCTGATATCAAAACAGCTCTATTCTGTTTGGCCAAGTCTGTGTTTTTTATATCAGTTAGCTGGGTCTTTAAAGGGTGGTGTGTTAATCAACTAGCATCAGAAATTAAGAAAGAAAATGGGAGATATTAATGACTTGTTTTAGGAGGCAGAGTCATCAAAGTGGATGAGCCCCAGCTGTCCCTGTGCATGTATCTTTAATGGTGCTGCATCATCAGCCAGGCAAAGGGATTTAGCTCATCATTACTAAAACATCAAGGAGGAACTCCAGGAACAATCCCCTGATTAGTTTAAGAAAATGTTCAAATGCACTACAAAGCAACATAATATGGACTAATGTGACGATATCGGGGCCTCGAGCCTCGCCAGAAAAACTCTTCATGTCGTTCCCCTCTGACTGCACTTAGTGCCTTCCATATTTCATCTGCTTAAATCCACCTTCTGAGTCAGAACTTTATTGAAATTACACAGCCCCATGACTAGCACTGAAGGCCTTGGTGTCTTTCATACGAAAGACCCTACATCCATACAAGCAATGCGTGTTTAAACAGGCAGCAAGTGTTCTGTGTGTGGATTGGTGGAAATGAGCCTGGTGTTGTATTCTGATGGTGGCCTTGGCGCCCAGGCCCCAGTACCTTGTCGGTTCACACACACCCTGACCAGGTCATCTCCCAGGGAAGTGTGCTGCCTAGGCTGTCATACTGCCTCGCTGCCATTAACACTCTTTGACTAACACCTCCCGATGAAGAAAAGGAACGTGTGAAGGAACAGAAGTAGGGAGCGTGTGTTAGTCTGTATGTACAGTGCCTTCAGAAAGTACTGTACCTTTTCCACATTTTGTTGTGTTACAGCCTGATTTGGTAAACTATCAAAATAAAGAAAGTCTCACACTCCATATTTAAACTCCCAGTAAGTTATTTGGGTATTTACCAATGTTTCGGCATCACTGTGCCTTCTTCAGGGTAATGTCATGAATACTCGAACCAGGTTATGTAGACAATTAGTGAAACCAATGACAATAGTGATTAAGTTAATTAGAATGAATTAGTGAAACTGTTAAAAAAAATTGTACATGGCATGTTAAATATATTAGGCTTTTGTTATCATATAGAAACATGTACATCATATAAGCATCAACATACATTATTGTTTAATTCAATTTCAGATATTTAATTGTTTCGTATTTCACTTCATATTTGTTACATGTAATATTTTGGTTGAACCTTAATGTATAATGAGGGTCATCAACAGGGGGAACACATTAGGTGTACGCTAACAAACTGTAGAAAGAATATATCAATTTATAAGACTTGTTCATAAAAGAAAGAGCTGTTCATAAGAAGGGCCTGAGATCTGAGTCAATATTCAGACCACTAGGGGTCAATGTTTTTAGATAGGATATCCAGTAAGCCTCCCTTTGTAGTAGTAGGATCTCGATGTTACCTCCTCTCCTTGGTGGAGCAACATGCTCAATGCCTGTTTATTTGAGGAAGGAGATTGGATGGTTAGCTTCAACAAATTGAGCTGCTACTGGATAGTCAATGTTCTTACATCTCATTAAGCTGCAGTCTTCAGCTATGCGTTGTTTGTTTGTCCTATGTAGGCTTTTCCACATGAACAGGTGATGAGATAGATTACTCCCTTGGTCTTGCATGAGATGATCCCCCTAACAGCGATCTTTTGACCTGTATGTGGGTGTCTCATGAAGGATGTTTTTATGGTGCTATTGCACTGTGTGCATGAGCCACATTTGTAGTTCCCATTTGGGATAGGTGTCAGGAGTGTCTGAGTGGGCTCAGGGGGCATGTCAGATCTCACAAAGCTATCGCCAATATTGTGACAGCCTGATTTTAACCATTAATAAAATAAGATTATTTTGGCACAGGCCTACCCACAATATCCCATAATGTCAAAGTGGTATTATGTTTGTTTTGTGTTTTCCAATGGCTAGCAAAGAAGGGCACCTATTGGTAGAAAAAGCATACATTGAATATCCCTTTGAGCATGGTGAAGTTATTAACTTGACTTTGTTGCCGGAGAGGAAGGAAACCTCTCAGGGATTTCACCATGAGGCCAATGGTGACTTAAAACAGTTACAGAGTTGAATGGCTGTGATAGGAGAATGCAGAGGATGGAGCAACATCATTGTAGTTACTCCACAATACTAACCTATTTGACAGGGTGAAAAGAAGGAAGCCTGTACAGAACAAAAATATTCCAAAACATGCATCCTGTTTTAAACAAGGCACTAAAGTAATACTGCAAAAAAATATAGCAATGCAATTAACGTGTCGTCCTGAATACAAAGTATTATATTTGGGGCAAATCCATTACAATATGCTTGCAATGTTTACGGACCGGTGGGTTTCTCAGGATTAAAAAGAATAGGGATGGAGCTAAACACAGGCAAAATTATAAAGGAAAACCTGGTTGAGTGTGCTTTCCACCAGACACTCTGAGATAAATAACCTAACCTAAAACACAAGGTCAAAATCTACACTGTAGATGCTTACCAAGAAGGCAGTGAATGTTCCTGAGTGGCCGAGTTATAGTTTTGACAAAAATACATTTGAAAATCTATGGCAAAACCTGAAAATATCTGTCTAGCATCGATCAACAACCATTTTGACAATTTGACAAATGTTGCACAGTCCAGTTGAGGAAAGCTCTTAGAGACTTACCCAGAATGACTCACAGCTGAAATTGCTGCCAAAGGCTGATTCTACAAAGTATTGACTCAGGGGTATGAATGCTTGTGTAAATTAGATATTGGCATGTGCGGACCAGCTCAAAGCATGCGCAGACCAAATGTCAAGTGTCTTCACTGACATTTTCATCCTCTCCCTGACAGAGCCTGTAATACCTACATGTTTCAAGCAGACCACCATAGTCTCTGTGCCCAAGGATGCGAAGGTAACCTGCCTAAATGATTACCGCCCCGTGGCACTCACGTCGGTAGCCATGAAGTAATTTGAAAGGTTGGTCATGGCTCACATCAACAGCATCCTCCCGGACACACGAGACCCACTCCAATTCGCATACTACCCCAACAGATCCACAGTTGACGCAATCTCAATCGTACTCCACACTGCCCTTCCTCACCTGGACAAAAGGAACACCTATGTGAGAATGCTGTTCATTGACTACATCTCAGCTTTCAACACCATAGTGCCCACGAAGTTCATCACTAAGCTAAGGACTCTGGGACTAAACACCTCCCTCTGCAACTGGATCCTGGACTTCCTGACGGGCCACCCCCAGGTGGTAAGAGTAGGCAACAACATGTCTGCCACACTGATCCTTAACACTGGGGCCCCTCAGGTGTGTGTACTTAGTCCCCTCCTGTATTCCCTGTTCACAAACGACTGCGTGGCCAAACACGACTCCAACACTATCATTAAGTTTGCTGACGACACAACAGTGGTAGGCCTGATCACCAACAATGATGAGATGGCCTATAGGGAGGAGGACAGAGATCTGGCAGTGTGGTGCCAGGAGAACCTCTATCTCAATGTGAGCAAGACAAAGGAGCTGATCATGGACGACAGGAAAAGGCGGGCCAAATAGGCCCCCATTAACATTGACGGGGCTGTAGTGGAGCAGGTCGAGAGTTTCAAGTTCCTTGGTGTCCACATCACCAATGAACTATCATGGTCCAAACATACTAAGACAGTCGTGAAGAGGGCACAACAAAACGTTTTCCCCCTCTTGAGACTGAAAATATTTGGCATGGTTCCCCTGATCCTCAAAAGGTTCTACAGCTGCACCATCAAGAGCATCCTGACTGGTTGCATCACCACCTAGTATGGCACCTGCTCGGGATCTGACCATGAGGTGCTACAGAGGGTAGTGTGAACGGCCCAGTACATCCCTGGGGCCAAGCTTCCAGCCATCAGAGGAAAGCCCATAAAATTGTCAGAGACTCCAGTCACCCAAGTTATAGACTGTTTTCTCTGCTACCGCACGGCAAGCGGTACCAGAGTGCCAATTCTAGGATCAAAAGGCTCTTCAACAGCTTCTACCCCCAAGCCATTAGACTGCTGAACAATTCATAAAAATCACCACAGGACAATTTACATTGCCACCCCCTCCCTTTTGTACACTGCTGCTACTCGCTGTTTGTTTGTTAGCTATGCATAGTCACTTCACCCCCACCTACATGTACCGATTACCTCAACTAGCCTGTACCCCTGCACACTGACTCTGTACCGGTGCCCCCTGTATATAACCTCGTCTTGTTATTCTTATTGTGTTACTTTTTATTATAACTTTTTATTTTAGCCTACTTGGTAAATATTTTCTTCTTCTTGAACTGCAAGGTTGGTTAAGGGCTTGTAAGTAAGCATTTCACAGGAAAGTCTACACTTGTTGTATTCGGAGCTTGTGGTAAATAAAGTTTGATTTGATTTTTCAGTATTTCATTTTCAATACATTTGCAAAATGTCTAAAAACATGTTTTCACTCTGTCATTATGAGGATAGGACATTGTGTGTATATGGGTGAGAAAAAATGTTTGGGAGGAAGGGCATGACATTATGCCTGTAAAAGCATAAGGAATCGGTTACATCTTGGCTCGACACAAAAGTTCACACTAAAAAGAATCCAAAGTGCCCCGAGCCATGTGAGTGAGTCATCTGGTAGGACGTGATCCCCATCCAGACTTAGACAGCCCTGCTACAGCACTGTGTTCACAACGCTGACGCTAGCCAACATGGCTCAATAAGAAAGGCTACCCTGAGGATGCGGGCACTGACATACGTTCATGCCAATTGTCCCTAAATATATTGAAGTACTCTGGATGGCAGCCAGCGTGTTTTAAAAAAATTGCATCATGAAATGCCTTTCCATTATCTCAGAGAAAGCCTTGAGAAATGAATGTATTGTGTACAGTGTCGATTCAGTTGATATAATGTTATGTAATCTTTACTGAATTGACTTTGACCAATGGCATGCCTTTGCTGCTCTGATGTTGGTGAATTTACCCCTGGTTGTTTCTCAGTGACTCATCTCTGGCCCATATCTCCATCCACACACCCTCAGGGCAACATTACCTACAGTAACTGGAGAAGACAAACAAGTGGACATCCAGTTAGCAGTGCCTGAAGCTAACAGGCTGCTTGCTGTCTGTGAGCTGAGAGTGGGGAACTCTCCTGCTCCGGAGCAGAGCTCAGACAGACAGACAGACTGGCAGGGAGAAACCACTGACCCAGCTACAGTGGATTCACATGAATCAATTGTGGTTTTCCCTCAGCTAGAACAGCTTATCTCAAAAGCCGAAAAAAAACAGCCACTGAATTTTAAACATCATCGCAGAGACACACTCTGACCCACATCTATCGTCCTGGTAACCGGTAGATGAAGAGAGAATGTCTCTGTCTCTATCTTCAATCAACACAATGCCTTTCATCCTGGTTAAATAATTGGTACCCTCTTCCATGTGCATCGAGTGCCCCACAGTGGTTAGTAAGTTGTGAGTTAAAAAGGTAAAAATACTATAAACAAAGAATAGCAGAATATTTATTTTGTTTGTTGTAGTTGTAATGGTGTACTACTGGTAGACTGGTAGTAATGATATGTCTAACTAGTCATTCTACTGAAGTGAACGGGAGGTGGGAGGGGGGTCGCATGGCCTCATTCCTGGTCAATTCTTAATGACCTATATGGAATACCACACCTGGGCCATATGAATCAGATGCCCACATCTTTATGGTTATTAACGTTAACGATTATTGCGTGCCTCATTTACCCGCACTATCAATACCAGTTCAGCACCATGAAATTACCTAGGTCCAGTGGGAGCACTGTGACAAATCTGATTAAGAAATTAGGCTAGAGATTAGAGAGTTTAATAGTCACATGCACAGGGTTGCAGATGTAATTACAAGGTACAGTGAAATACTTGTCTGTAAGGCTCAAGTGTAAAATGGTCAATGTCCAGGAGTGAGCTGGCTTCAAAACGCCCAAATCCCTAGATCCAATGGAGTGGGGGATAGTTGCTAGGGGTTGTTGATGTCCCTAATAGCTTCTATGTATACAGTCGTGGCCAAAAGTTTTGAGAATGACACAAATATAAATTTTCACCAAGTCTGCAGTTTGTATGATGGCAATTTGCATATACTCCAGAATGTTATGAAGAGTGATCAGAGAGTGATTGCAATAGATTTCAAAGTCCCTATTTGCCATGAAAATGAACTGAATCCCCAAAAAACATTTCCACTGCATTTCAGCCCTGCCACAAAAGGACCAGCTGACATCATGTCAGCGCTTGGTGTCCTCCGTCGAAATTATTGCGTAATCTCCAGCTGTGTGCATTTTTCCATTTGCTTCAGAGGAGAAACCCAACTGCCACGAATGATATATCATCGAATAGATATGTGAAAAACACCTTGAGGATTGATTCTAAACAACGTTTGCCATGTTTCAGTCGATATTATGGAGTTAATTTGGAAAAAAGTTTCGGGGGTTTTCTTAGCCAAACGTGATGAACAAAACGGAGCGATTTCTCCTACACAAATAATCTTTTTGGAAAAACTGAACATTTGCTATCTAACTGAGAGTCTCCTCATTGAAAACATCCGAAGTTCTTCAAAGGTAAATTATTTTATTTGAATGCTTTTCTTGTGAAAATGTTGCCTACTGAATGCTAGGCTTAATGCTATGCTAGCTATCAATACTCTTACACAAATGCTTGTGTAGCTATGGTTGAAAAGCATATTTTGAAAATCTGAGATGACAGTGTTGTTAACAAAAGGCTAAGCTTGTGAGCCAATATATTTATTTCATTTCATTTGCGATTTTCATGAATAGTTAACGTTGCGTTATGGTAATGAGCTTGAGGCTATGATTACGCTCCCGGATACGGGATTGCTCGACGCAAGAAGTTAACACAGGTGTGAGTGTTGACGAGGACAAGGCTGGAGATCACTCTGTCATGCTGATTGAGTTCAAATAACAGACTGAAAGCTTCAAGAGGAAGGTGGTGCTTGAAATCATTGTTCTTCCTCTGTCATCCATGGTTACCTGCAAGTGCCGTCATCATTGCATTGCACAAAAAGGGCTTCACAGGCAAGGATATTGCTGCAGAGTAAGATTGCACATAAATCAACCATTTATCGGATCATCAAGAACTTCAAGGAGAGCGGTTCAATTGTTGTGAAGAAGGCTACGGGGTGCCCAAGAAAGTCCAGCAAGCACCAGGACCATCTCCTAAAGTTGATTCAGCTGCGGGATTGGGGCACCACCAGTGCAGAGCTTGCTCAGGAAGGTACAGGGACTGGACTGATGAGGACTGGGGTACAGTCATTTTTTCTTATGAATCCCCTTTCCGATTGTTTGGGGCATCTGGAAAAAAGCTTGTCCGGAGAAGACAAGGTGAGCGCTACCATCAGTCCTGTGTTATGCCAACAGTAAAGCATCCTGAGACCATTCATGTGTGGGGTTGCTTCTCAGCCAAGGGAGTGGGCTCACTCACAATTTTGCCTAAGAACACAGCCATGAATAAAGAATGGTATTAACACATCCTCTGAGAGCAACTTCTCCCAACCATCCAGGAACAGTTTGGTGGCGAACAATGCCTTTTCCAGCATGATGGAGCACCTTGCCATAAGGCAAAAGTGATAACTAAGTGGCTCGGGGAACAAAACATTGATTTTGTGGGGTCCATGGCCAGGAAACTCCCCAGACCTTAATCCCATTGAGAACTTGTGGTCAATCCTCAAGAGGCGGGTGGACAAACAAAAACCCACAAATTCTGACAAACTCCAAGCATTGATTATGCAAGAATGTCCCAGAAGTTAATTGACAGTATGCCAGGGCGGATTGCAGGGTCAACACCGCAAATATTGACTCTTTGCATCAACTTCATGTAATTGTCAATAAAAGCCTTTGACACTAATGAAATGCTTATAATTATACTTCAGTATTCCATAGTAACATCTGACAAAAATATCTAAAGACACTGAAGCAGTAAACTTTGTGGAAATTAATATTTGTGTCATTCTCGAAACATTTGGCCACGACTGTACAGAAAACATATAGCAAGTGTATGAAAACACATGTCGCAGCAACTATACGACTATGCCAGGGGCCTCATTTATTAATATTGCGTAAAAACTATTCTGAAATACTTGCGAACGGAATTTAGAATATTTATAGGCATAGAAAATGTGTGACTTATCAACATTACTACGTCCATCATACAGACACCGTTAGGATATAACCACTGATGAATACCAATTGTTTTCAGCCTCAGTGCTAATGCACAGAATTGGCTATTTGCATTTCGAAATGCCCCTAATTAACCTGATATGGTCAAAATCATCTGTTTATAGCGTGTGGGGAATATTCGAAGTAGTACCATGAAATACAGCTGCACAACCAAAAAATGCTACGAAATAGAATGAAATAGAGGTGCTAATGCCAGAGACTGAGTACAAACAAAAGGTTTTATTTGGCTCGTTCAGTTGTGGCTTGACCAGTAAAAATAAAAACATAGCTACAAAGAGAGGACCATTAAGACAATTCAAGTTGCTTTAACAGTGGCAAATATACTTCAAATAAGTAGGCAACATTCACCAATAAGCCATCCATCCTCAACAGCTCCCTCCTGTAGGCGTATAGGCCAACTTTGCTGTTGTGCGTTCCACCTGGCCACCTTGCCACCACATTCAACAGTGTCTTTTGCGCATCATATAACCTATCACCTGCACATTAAGAGTGGAAGCCAATTCTGTTCACATTTGAACTCGTTTGGGATGGTGCTTTATGGCGATGTGTGTGCCGTCTATTGCTCCGTTCATATTTGGGAACCCTTTGATGGCATCATGGCAAAGAAACCCCTCTCGACTTCAACCTGTTGTGCTATGGTGTATGGAAATGACATGTTACTGTTTTGCTGATGATGACGTGCCTCTAATTGAACAAATTACTCTACTTTAGATTGATTATTATCATAACAAATTCACTGATGTGGTAGAATTATACTATACAGCCTATCAATATATATTGCATGAATTCACAATGGAAATACAATGACATCTAAAAAATTATTGAATTATTTCTATCACAATTTCACACATTTTCAACATATATTTTCCTCATTCTACGCTTGATAAGCAGTTCCGTTATTTCAACACTTGGCACTGCGCGTAAGCATGGTCATGGCTGTGCCTAAATTTAAACACACTCATAAGCAAATGTCCATATTAATACATCTCACGCTTTGCGTGGAAATTATCCTACACATGATTTCCATGCAGATCTGCGATAAATATGATTAATAAATAAGGCACCTGAAAAATAAAAGTTATCAGAACTTTCTCTAAAGAGGAATATGAGAAAGTAAATGACGATGA
Source organism: Oncorhynchus kisutch (assembly GCF_002021735.2). NCBI lineage: Eukaryota > Metazoa > Chordata > Actinopteri > Salmoniformes > Salmonidae > Oncorhynchus > Oncorhynchus kisutch. The sequence continues at coordinate 36,926,742 of NC_034178.2, forward strand.
TAAATATATGCATGTAACCTAGTTCTGTGTTTTTAAAGGTACAAGTATTCACCCACATTGCTTTGTTGGATATCATGTCAAAGAAGTGGCAGGTATTTTCTCATGTTGGGCTGAGAGACTTAAAAGTCTGTTCCTAAAATGAAAGAGGAAGAGAAAGCTCTTGTCTTTCCTCTTAAATATCCCGAATGTCCCGTTTCCTTCACAGTGTGTGTGGCTGTGTGATGCACAAACACATTGCCCAACGTCTGACCTCGGTGAATGTCCGTATGATGCATGTCACTGAGCACATTAAATGAGAACAGGCAGCTGAAACTAGCAGCTGAATTGTCCATTCAAAATCATAAAATAGCTTTTTCTGAAGCAATCACAGGACAGCCTTGCTGAAATGGTATTCCTTTGAAGAAAAGTGTTGGTTGAGCCAGGAACAATGGGCTGATCAGAGGATGATGGATATACACAAAACAACAAAAATATAAACGCAACATGCAACAGTTTCAAAGATTTTACTGAGTTACAGTTTTTATAAAGAAATCAGTCAATTTAAATCAATTCATTAGGCCCTAATCTATGGATTTCTGTAATGACCGTCGTCGGTGGAAGAAGGTGAGGACCAAGGTGCAGCGTTGTAGGTGTTCATGATTTTTAATATAATCAAAACTGAACACTAAACAAAATAACAACTAGTAAGAACGAACAAAAGAAACAGTCTTGTCTAGTGAATGACACACAAAACAGAAACATCAACACCCCCGAAACACAGGTGGAAATACGGCTACCTAAGTATGATTCTCAATCAGAGACAACTAACGACACCTGCCGCTGATTGAGAACGTGACAGTACCCCCCCCCCCAAAGGTGCGGACTCTGTCCGGAAAAAAACTGAACCTATAGGGGAGGGTCTGGGTAGGCGTCTGTCCGCGGTGGAGGTTCTGGCACGGGACATGGTGACCTGACATGATGACTCCTTGCTGTCCCCAGTCCACCTGGCCATGCTGCTGCTCCAGTTTCAACTTCCACCTGACTGTGCTGCTGCTCCAGTTTCAACTGTTCTGCCTTATTATTATTCGACCATGCTGGTCATTTATGAACATTTGAACATCCTGGCCATGTTCTGTTATAATCTCCACCCGGCACAGCCAGAAGAGGACTGGCCACCCCACATAGCCTGGTTCCTCTCTAGGTTTCTTCCTAGGTTTTGGCCTTTCTAGGGAGTTTTTCCTAGCCACCGTGCTTCTACACCTGCATTGCTTGCTGTTTGGGGTTTTAGGCTGGGTTTCTGTACAGCACTTTGAGATATCAGCTGATGTACGAAGGGCTATATAAATAAATTTGATTTGATTTGACATGGACCCCACTTCACCATAGTTTTTCTCCACCTCTTTATCCTCCTCCATGGCCTCTTAAAAACGGTGACCCTCGCCGCCGACCTCGGACTGGGGACCCTAGCCCCGGGTCCCGAATGGACGGGAGATTCCGGCAGCACCGGACGGGAGACTCCGGCAGCTCCGGACGGACGGGAGATTCCGGCAGCACCGGACAGGCGGGAGACTCCAGCAGCAGCCGAGTGAAGGGTGATTCTGGCAGCTCCTGGCTGACTGACGTCTCTGGCAGCTCCTGGCTGGCTGACGGCTCAGGCAGCTCAGGACAGACTGGCGGCTCTGGCAGCCCAGGACAGACTGGCGTCTCTGGCAGCTCAGGACAGACGGGAGACTCTGGCAGCGCTGGGCAGGAGGGAGGCTCTGGCAGCGCTGGACAGGGAACACCTGTAGGGAGCACCTGTAGGGAGGAGACGGAGAGACAGCCTGGTGCGGGGGGCTGCCACCGGAGGGCTGGTGCTTGGAGGTGGCACCGGATGCACTGGAGACCAGATGCGCTGAGCCGGCTTCATGGCACCTGGCTCAACCTAGGTTGGTATGCCCAACCTAGCCCGGCCGATACGAGGCACTGCGCTGTAACGCACCGGGCTATGCCTGCACACTGGGGACACCGTGCGCCTTACGGCATACCACGGTGCCTGCCCGGTCCCTCTCTCTCCACGGTAAGCACGGGGAGTTGGCGCAGGTCTCCTACCTGACTTCGCCATGCTCCCCGTGTGCCTCCCCCAAGACATTTTTGCGGCTGCCTCTCGGGCTTCCTTGCCAGCCGTGTTCCCACATACCGCTGGTTCCTCTCTCCTGCTGCCTTTGCTCTCCTAGCTGCCTCCACCTGTTTCCATGGAAGGCGAATCCCTTCCCGCCAGGATCTCCTCCCGTGTGTAGACTCCCTTGCCGTCCAGAACGTCCTCCCATGTCCAGGAGTCCCGAGTTTGCTGCCGTCGTCGGTGGAAAAAGGCTACCTAAGTATGATTCTCAATCAGAGACAACTAACAACATCTGCCTCTGATTGAGAACCATACCAGGCCAAACTCAAAAACCAACATAGAAAAACAAACATAGACTGCCCACCCCAACTCCTGCCCTGACCATACTAAAACAAAGACAAAACAAAGGAACTAAGGTCAGAACGTGACAATTTCACATGATTGAGAATACAGAAATGCATCTGTTGGACAAATACCAAAATGGTAAGGGTGTGGATCAGAAAACCAGACAGTATCTGGTGTGACCACCATTTGCCTCATGCAGCATGACATATCTCCTTCTCATAGAGTTGATCAGCTGTTGCCCTGTGGAAAGTTGTTCCACTCCTCTTCAAAGGCAGTAGGACATGGCTGGATATTGGAAAGAACTGGAACACGCTGTCTTACACGTCGATCCAGAGCAACCCAAACTTGATCAATCGGTGACATGTCTGGTGAGTATGCAGGCCCTGAAAGAACTGGGACATTTTCAGCTTCCAGGAATTGTGTACAGATCCTTGCGACATGGAGCAGTGCATAATCTTGCTGAAATATGAAGTGGTGGCAGTGGATGAATGACACGACAATGGGCCTCAGGATCTCGTCACAATATCTCTGTCTATTCAAATTGCCATCGATAAAATGCTATTGTGTTCATTGTCTGTAGCATATGGCTGCCCATACCATAACCCCACTGCTACAGTACCATGAGGCACTCAGTTCGCAACTTTGACATCAGCAAACCACTCACCCACACAACGCTATGCATGCTATTGTCCATCTGCTTGGTACAGTTGAAAACGGAATTAATCTACATCAGCAGAGAAATAACCGTGGCAACCTTAGACCTTAGGCAGACCGCCGATACACAAGAACAATACCAACTGGTGAGTGAACATGGGAGAGTGACATATAAAGGGGAGGAAATGATGAAGGGTATGATGTCCAGGTGTGAATCAATGATTCACAGGTGCGCATAATGATGAGTTCCAGGTGTGCGTAATAATGAATCTCAGGACCGGTGGTTAGTACTCTGGCGACGTCATACGCCGGAGGGGAGGAGCAGGAGCAGACGTGACAATATTTTTGTTCAGTATAGTATTGGGTCGTTCCATGAAAAGAGTGCCTTTTGATATTTTAAGAAGAAATATGTATATTTTAAAAAGTCTGTTATATTAAATGAAGTATCCTTTAAGTTAAACCACATGGAGAATTCAATAAATCTGATGTGCAAACACGTTCAGCAACTTGTCCCTCTGTGTACCCTCTGTGTCTAGGAAGATTTTAACCCACTTAACTCAAAAATGTCTCCAAGTTCTCAACATTATTGTAAAGCCCTAGTCATTCTGTTGCTTTGACAAAGTAATTTCTAAAGATTGTCATTAGTGATTCATTTATGTTGGTCCATAATCTTAAGGTCAACCCTGTTATATGAACTAAACTGGTTTATTATGGTGAAACTATTTATTTAAAAAAAATGTCAAAAGAAACATTGACCATCTAATATTCAAATCATAGTAAAAAAGCATGTGAAGTGGTTACTCTTTTTGGCAATTTTCTGGTGTTTTGTGGTGGAAAATGGAGCGGGTCGAGCATAACGCGTCAACTCTGTTACCCATACTGCAGATAGACAAGCTAGAAATGTTTTTAACAATTTCAATTTCTTTGTGAAGCTTGCATTCAATTGCCCCTCCCTGTTGCACACATCAAGCTTCCTTTCGCCTGGTCATAAAGTGATTTCGGCTTGATTTAAGATGATTACTTTATTTTGGCACTTAATAGTCACTTACTATAGTAATTTTGAGATGGGAAAACATGTTTTTTTATGTTTTCATATTCTCTTTATGACAGAATGTAACAATTTAAGTTAAATCCCCCAACATTGAGCACGTTATACTTCTCAAAAGGCACCAAATTGGTGGACTGACCCTATTGCACTGCTGTTTTGATAAAGAGAAATACACTGAACCTGGATTGCAGTATGTAAATGCAGTAACTAAAACATAGGGGAGAAAAGCGTAATGTCTGCACTTCATTTTTTTCAATTATTTAAACTAATTATTATTAAGTAACTGGTTCCACGGCCAGTATTACCTGAACAAAAACCAAAATGGCCCAAACTTGGCTCCAACTTGAGAAAACCCTTAAACTTAAAACAAACATGCACAACGTAATCATGTATGTCAATGTGTGTCAAATATGTAAGTTGCAAACATTGTACGTTAAAAGCAGCATGTGTGTTACTAGTATCAAGTTGAATGAACATATGAGACAAGTTGAGCAAACACATCATTTTAAGTTGACTGATTTTTTTCCTTGTTTGTCACGGCCGTTAAAAGAAGAGGACCAAGGTGCAGGGTGGTGAGCGTACATGTTATTTTATTAATTAAAATGACGCCGAACAAAACAATAAACACTTCAAAAACAAACCGTGAAGCTAAAGGCTATGTGCCCTAAACAAAGTCAACTTCCCACAAAGACAGGTGGCTACCTAAGTATGGTTCTCAATCAGAGACAACGATAGACAGCTGTCCCTGATTGATAAACCTACATGGCCAAAACATAGAAATACAAAAAATAGAGTTTAGAATACCCACCCCAACTCACACCCTGACCAAACCAAAATAGAGACATAAACAGGATCTCAAAGGTCAGGGAGTGACATTGTTGGACTTAAGTTTGGGCCCATCTTTTTTTTAGGGAACACTTGGACTGAAAAATGCTGTGGAAACTGTTAATTAATAATAATTAATTGAAACAACTAGACTTTTTTTTACAGTGTGAGTTAGTAATCGAACCAGGGTGAGGAATGCATCACTGCCACTCAGACACATTGCTGTACATGGGTTAATCTAAAACCACCTTCCTGTATAGGTGAGTCATATATCATATATGAATGTGTTGATGAAAATAAATGACGTGTTGAGGTGTTAGGTGGAAACATTCAGAGGTGGCTCTTCCACCATGCAGCGGTCAGTCTGTCTCCTCTCTAAATGACCTGTTCCAGTCAGTTCAATGTGCCCAGATTACATACAATACATTAGCTAATATGCATTATGCATCACAAGCCACTTATCCGCTTCCAATTATAAGTGCATGCAAAAAAATCCCAGTGTTACATATGGAAAAAGGCTCACTCACTCTGCAGCGTGAATAATCTAGCCACTTTCTATTAAACCAGAACATCAGGGACTGGAATGATTTTCCATAACAGGGCCTCATTTGCAATGAAAGTTAATCAGCTCCCCCTCTCTGCCTGCCACACATTTCCATGTTTGAATGTTTTCTTAAAGCATTAAATGCAGCTGGCTATATCCCAGTGTCTGTCTGCTAATTCAGCGCTGCTATTCTGTGCTCTCTCCTCCCTTCTCCGCACAAACACCCCCCAGGGCACCGAGGCCATCGCAGTAACACAGTTGTGAAAAGGAACTCTGCTTTGTCATGCATTGTGTGTAATTGGTAGGGACAGTTACGCTTGTAAACCATTTGTGCTAAGGTGGTCTGGTCTGGCAAGACTGACTGTCGCGTTTCATAACACTGAAGGCCACTGTGCTGTGTGGCTCCCACACTATACACCCACACTACAATATCTATTCAACACTTTCCCTTTAAAAAAGCACAGTTTGTTCATTAACGCACATTGGTCATGTTAAATGACCAATGCAGAGATCAAGGCTGTTTTCTCTACTTACGTTGAATGTCGTTTCTTGATTTTTTTTCAACAGTACTTTCCTGGAAGCTGCTTTTTCAAATAATAATTGGCTTATGAGATCCCATTGTATAAGTCTTTGCTAAATGACAATTGTAAGGAACAACATTGATCCTTCTCTCAGCCAGAGACGTTCAAATGATGATCAGTCTGGGTAACATGAAAAGGGGAGAAAATCAATGTCTTAAGCAGCCAGTTTCAAGGTGACAATGCAGAGCAATAGAGTCAGATGGATTATTTAGTGCCTGGCCTTGCTCTCCCTGCAAGCCAGAGGTGCCATGTATTATGTTGCAAGAAAAGGTTGGTATGGGAAACTGGGGCCGCAATGTGCGACTGGTGTGTTTTCCGTTTGCTCTCACAGTTTTCTTAAAATGTATGTGAATTTTGCAATAAAACCATATTTATTTTCAAATATTATTTCTGAAGTACCGAAGACTACATTACTTTCAAATGTCAGCATGTCGATGATACCAAAGGCCAAAACCAAGACTTTGAGAAAACCTGGCCTACAAGAGCCAGTTTCATCACCTCGCCTGAACCGAGGCCAACGCTGTGCACGGGGATGCAGCTCTACCTGGGGGGGGGGGGGTCTCTGAAATGAACTCTAGAGGGCATCAAATTACTACACTCTGAGATTAAATGAAAAGGAGGTAGTTGCTACGATTGAGGCCCAAATCCAAGCAGATTTAACTAATCTGCGAAATGAGACAGTGCCTGTTATCACATCACTCAAAACAACGACAGAGTTGCACAACACAACGATTTCAGTGCTGGAGACCTCTGCTACCAGTGCCTCCGACCTGACTATCTCTCTGGAGGCCGGCGTGAAAAGCCTGACAATCTCTCTGGAGGCCGGCATAAAAAGCCTAACTATCTCTCTGGAGGCCGGCATAAAAAGCCTGACTATCTCTCTGGAGGCCGGCATGAAAAGCCTGACTATCTCTCTGGAGGCCGGCATGAAAATCCTGACTATCTCTCTGGAGGCCGGCGTGAAAAGCCTGACTACGGATCTGAAAAAGATGTAGGATAGCTTTGTGAGCTTAGAGGGATTTTCTTGCCGCAATAACCTCAGACTGGTATCGATCCCAGAGTCAGCGGAAATGCCTCGAGCCACAGGTTTCGTCTCCTGCTAAAGAATGTTCTCGCCATGGATGAGAAGCGCTGATCAATCTTGCCCACCGGTCACTGCGCCCAAAGCCCTGAGACGGTGTGAAGCCCCGTGACATCATTCTTCGAGTGCACTTTTTCAATAAGAAGATGGAGATTCTCCGACGAATCAAGGACTACTCCCCCACTGTGTCCAAGCAGCAAGCAGCTTTTGGGCAGGCCAACAACCTGCTACAAGACCATCCAGGTGTGAAGTATGAACTGCCAATCCCAGACAGTATTTTACTTGTTCATAGATCAGCAACTGTGACTTGCTGACTTTGGATTGTAAGTAAGTAGCCTACTTGGGTGAAAGTAAGCCAGTCCGGGACAGCTTCCCTGCTAAATAAATAGTGGGGGTATGCTGTACTGGTAAAACATGAACACACCACAATACTTAACACAAAATTATAAGAAAACTATAGGCTATTGCACCATTATTTAACATGGCCACATGTCAGCTGCATGAAAAATTTACGAATTGACTTGAAACCGGGTGGTATATGATCCTAGTTGCATTGTAGTTTGACAACAACACTTACATTTTTACCAAGGCGGAGATAAGTTGCCGAGACCAAGACGCGTGGACAGCAGTGGATGAATCAATGTATGCTGCAATTGCAGGTCTAATGAAAATTGCATCATGTCATAACAATATATGTTTAGCTGTTTTGGAACAGATGTCTCTTTCCATTCATGAAATTGTGGGTGCACAGTGCACTGTTTGGATGCTGGAATTATCTTGTGAGTGGTAAAATGTGTGCAGCTGGCCTACAGTGTCCCAGAGATAAAATGTATAAAATGTAAAATGTATTATAGTTTTATTTGATAAAATCCATTTTTATATCCAAATGTAGGAACTGGGTTCTACAGTTTGAACCCATGCTGTGTCTGGCTCTACACCCTCCCCGCCCAGCCATCTAGATGTGTGAAAGTTAGTGTATAAGCTAATGATGTATGACATTCCTGGGAGTGTGTAAACTTACATTTTTATTATGATATCATTTTTTGTATGTTCTCTATAGTTATGTACTTGAAAATGTACGAATTGACCAATTCGGCACATTTGGAAAGACTATACAAAATATTGTCCAGTATGAAATTTCACAGGATCAATACTTCTGCCATCTAGTGGCCAAAATCTAATTTTCTCTTGCATTTCAAAGATGATAATTATTTTATTTTTTGAACGCCTGTTTTTTGGTTTGTATTATCTTTCACCAGATCAAATGTGCTATATTCTCCTACAAACTTCAAAGTGTTGCCTTTGAAATGGTATCAATGAGATGCATATCCTTGCTTCAGGTCCAGAGCTACAGCCAGTTTGATTTGGGTATGTCATTTTAGGTGAAAATTGAAAAAAGGGTCTGATTATTAAGAGGTTTATGGTAGAGTCTCCAGATGGAAGCAACTCCCCAGTAAAGGCATATGACAGCCGGCTTGAAGTTTGCTTAAAGGCACTTAAAGGACTCTCAGACCATGAGAAAAAAGATTTGCTGGTCTGATGAAACCAAGATTGAACTCTTTGGCCTGAATGCCAAGTGTCACATCTGGAGGAAACCTGGCACCATCCCTACGGTGAAACATGGTGGTGACAGCATCATGCTTTTTGTATGTTTTTCAGAAGCATGGACTGGGAGAATACAGAAAGATCCATGATAAAAAGCCTGCTCCAGAGTGCTCAGGACCTAAGACTGGGTCGAAGGTCCATGTTCCAACAGGACAACGACTCTAAGCACACAGCCAAGACAAGTCTCTGAATGTCCTTGAGTGTCCCAGCCAGAGCCCGGACTTGAACCCAATTGAATATCTCTGGAGAGACCTGAAAATAGCTGTGAAGCGACGCTCCTCATCCAACCTGACAGAGTTTGAGAGGATCTGCAGAGAAGAATGGGAGAAACTCCCCAAATACAGGTGTGCCAAGCTTGTAGCGTCATATCCAAGAAGATTTGAGGCTGTAATTGCTGCCAAAGTACTGAGTAAAGGTTCCATGAGATCTCAATTTGGTCCCATGATGACATAATCCTCTGCATATTCCCACAATGGAGATAAATTTGACCCCAATAACTACCGTGGAATTGGCGTTAACAGCAACCGTGGGAAATTCCTCTGCATTATAATTTAAAGCAGACTCGTATTTCCTCAGTGGAAACAAACAGATCATGTATTCATCCTGCATACACTAACTGACAAACAAACAAACCAAAACAAAGGCAAAGTCTTCTCATGCTTTGTTGATTAAAAAAAAAGTGGCACTGCTATACAAATTGATGGAAAGTGGTGTTGGGGGAAAAAACATATGACATTATAAAATCCATTTACACAAACAACAAGTGTGCAGTTAAAATTGGAATAAAACACAGACATTTCTTTCCACAGGGCCGTTGGTGAGACAGGGAAGCAGCTTAAGCCCCCCCCTTCAACATACACTACTGTTCAAAAGTTTGGGGTCACTTAGAATTTACCTTGTTTAGAAAGAAAGAAAAAGCAACACATTTTTGTCCATTAAAATAACATCAAATTGATAAAATGATACACTGGATTAGCTAACACAATGTGCCATTGCAACACAGGAGTGATGGTTGCTGATAATGGGCCTCTTGTCACAATTTACTAGGAGTGGTGGGTGGAATCAGGCGCAGAGAGCAGGGTTCAGTAGATTGTCAATTTATTCTCCGGCGCACAAAAACGGTCACTCCAACACACAGGGCGCATACAATTGACCAGCCCAAACACAGGACTAAAATAGTCCGGAGAATAACCACACGAAAACCACCATACAACAGAGTAACAAAAACAATCCCGCACAAAACAAGGGCGGGACAACCTACTATATATAAGGACACCAATTAAACTAAAATACACACAGGTGAAACTAATAAAACAAAACCAACAGACAAACGAAAAAGGGATCGGTAGTGGCTAGTAGGACGGTGACGACGACCGCCGAGCACCACCCGAACAGGCAGGGGAGCCAACTTCGGCGGAAGTCGTGACAACTCTGTAGATATTCCATTAAAAATCATCCGTTTCCAGCTACAATAGTCATTTACAACACTGTATTTCTGATAAATTTGATGTTACTTCAATGGACAAATTTTTTGCTTTTTTTCAAAAACAAGGACATTTCTCAGTAACCCCAAAATTTTGAATGATGGTGTATAGATCAACGAATTGGCGAGGGCACCAGAACAGTCTGCAGCACCTGGCCTCACCCTACTAGAATCTGATGTCAAGTGTTTACTGTTCGCTAACGATCTGGTGCTTCTGTCCCAAACCAAGGAGGGCCTACAGCAACACCTAGATCTTCTGCACAGATTCTGTCAGACCTGGGCCCTGACAGTAAATCTCAGTAAAACAAAAATAATGGTGTTCCAAAAAAGGTCCAGTTCTCAGTACCACAAATTTAAATTCCATTTAGACACTGTTGCCTTATAGCACACAAAAACCTATACATACCTTCGCCTAAACATCAGCGCCACAGGTAACTTCCACAAAGCTGTGAACCATCTGAGACACAAGGCAAGAAGGGCCTTCTATGCCGTTAAAATGAACATAAAATTTGACATACCAATTAGGATCTTGCTAAAAATACTTGAATCAGTTATAGAACACATTGCTCCTTATGGTTGTGAGGTCTGGGGTCCGCAAACCAACCAAGAATTCACAAAATGGGACAAACACCAAATTGAGACCGCATGCAGAACTCTGCAAAGATATCCTCAATGTACAAAGTAAATCACCAAATAATGCACGCAGAGCAGAATTAGGCCAATACCCACTAATGATCAAAATCCAGAAAAGATACGTTAAATTCTACAACCACCTAAAAGGAAGCCATTCCCAAAACCTTCCATGACAAAGCCATCACCTACAGAGAAATAAACCTGGAGAAGAGCCCCCTAAGCAAGCTGGTCCTGGGGCTCTGTTCACAAACACAGACCCCACAGAGCTCCAGGACTGCGACACAATAGACCAAACCAAATCATGAGAATACAAAAAGATAATTACTTGTCACATTGGAAATAATTTACAAAAAAACCTGAGAAAACTAGAATGCTTTTTGGCCCTGAACAGAGAGTACACAGTGGCAGAATACCTGACCACTGTGACTGACACAAAATTAAGGAAATCTTTGACTATGTACAGATTCAGTTAGCATAGCTTTTCTATTGAAAAAGGCTGCTGAAGGCAAACATGGCTCTCAAGAGAAGACACACTGCCCTCAAAATGAGGTGGAAACTGTGCAGCACTTCCTAACCTCCTGCCAAATGTATGACCATATTAGAGACACATATTTCCCTCCGATTACACAGACGCACAAAGAATTCGAAAACATATCCAATTTTGATCAACTCTCATATCTATTGGGTGAAATACCACACTGTGCAATCACAGCAGCAATATTTGTGACCTGTTGCCACAAGAAAAGGGCAACCTGTGAAGAAGAAACACCATTGAAAATACAACCTATATTTATGTTTATTTATTTTCCCTTTTATATTTAAACTATTTGCACATCATTACAACACTGTATGTAGACATAATATGACATTTTAAATGTCTTTGTTCTTTTGGAACTTTTGGAAGTGAAATGTTCACTGTTCATTTTTTTATTGTCTATTTCACAAAGTGTTTATTATCTATTTCACTTGCTTTGGCAATGTACACATTTGTTTCCCATGCCAATAAAGCCCTTAAATTGAATAGAATTTGAGAGAGAGAGAGAGAGAGAGAGAGAGAGCGAGAGAGAAAAAATGTGGATGATTTATTCAAAGCCTTATTCAGATGGAAATGGGACTATATAAAACTGAAGCACAATTTTGTGTCAGATTACTGTGAATGATATCAATCAAAAATACAAGCCAGTCACTATGTCCTAATAAACTGGTTGGTAGTATTAAACGACAGATAACATCTTCATATGATCACACAAGGAGAAAACGAGTTAGTTTGAAGCTGCAGTATCCTACAATATCTTGCTCTGTAGAGTTCTAGAATTAGAATTGTTACGAATGGTTGAGCAGAAACTTGACTCTGACTAGTTATCATTTGTTCAGGTCCTGCACTCTGTAAGGTTAATGTGAATTTGATGTTTTTTTTTGCTAGACGTACTGAGAGGGGAATTCCGTCGTCATGGTGTTAAGAGTTTTATGCACTCCCTTCCAAGTGCAGTACCTCACCCGGTGTGCAGATAGCCTCTTCAGAGACGAATGTCTCATTTATAGTTCAATCTCTGAATGTTTCAACCATTCAAAGTTGAATGACACAATCTAATCTTCAAGTGGAAAGATTAGAGTCATCTTTGGGTGACAAGAGAGACCCGGTGTCAATTTCTTAAATGGATGAGGATCACTTTTGATTTGATTTCATTCCCCTGCTGCTATTGAAGGTTGTGGACTCATACAGAAGAGCAGGAGAGAGAAAGGACGAATTGCAAAACACGTAATCGTTTGTGAGATAGATTCAAGTCGGAGGGTGCATTGCAAGGAAGAAGGCACATCTGAATGTTGCCGCTGGATTTCTTAATATGCTACTAACGGGAGATTACACGGAGCTCAGAGCTAAAATGACCGTGGTTACAACAAAAACAACAGCGGAATTAATTAGCAGACCAGCTGATTTGACATTGCTACTAGACAGCGGAAATGGCATGGGACATGCTAACTGTCTGCGTTCCTTACTCCAACCCCAATAAGGTAACATCCTGTCAGGAACAACTAAATCAAAATAGGAAGAAGATACAGAAAAGAATATGACATTCCAACTGAAATGTATTTTTTTTTACTGGAAATGTAATCTATTACAAGGATTTAGTTAAGAGGGTTAATTGCAGACAGTTACTTAGCCAAATTATGCTTACATGGAGGCTACTCTTCTGCCAAAATAAAGTTGTTGTAGACCAACTTTTAAAAAATTAATTATCACATTGTGAATGAAAGTAATATGGTTTGCAGCAACATGTGTGATTATTGCATCTGTTCCTTTGGTTAAGATAACAACTTCCAAATAATAAAACAGCAGTCTCGCTACCTCATTTCTTTCCAATTCAGACATTGTTTCTTCAATACAGTACAATCTGCCACAGTAGGACTACTGGCCTAATTGCTGTAATACTGTAAGGAAATATAAAGGATCACTATTGAGTGTTAAATAAGGGTGGCTTGGAATTCCCGTTGTTAGAGCATATCCTGCCAATGATATACAAATGGTAGACAACATGGCCAGAACATTCATAAAAAGTGCCATTGTTTATGTCGTAACCTAGCAATGCACTGCTACTACTACTACTACTACTACTACTACTACTACTACTTTTACAGATCCACTGCCCAGCCATGCAATTTATAAGCTTGATCTCCACGGTAAAAAGCATCTAGACATTATCTCCAACATTTACAACATTGTTGCAATATTGAAATTTGATCGCCCCTGTGTTCCATAGTAATGAAATCTGTTGGCTTCTACTCATGGCTATGACCACACGGCCTCTGATGTATTATTTGTTAATCATCACATTGATCTACAAATAAATAAATAATCTCTGCTATCCACACAACATTGTAAATGATACTCTTCGCTACCAGCCTAACCACAAGCAGCTCATCTACGCACAGACAATCACGCCAAGCTGTATACTGTTTCTATGTTGTTTTGTTTTTGAAAGTGATTATTTAAAAAACACATCATTATAATATCATGAAAAATAACTACATTTGTGCAACTTTTAAATGATTTCATTAGAATACAATATAATTTGACGAAGAACATAAGATTATCATGATTTAGTGTAGCCCGTCAAATTTGTAGCCCGCAGTTCAGAAACATTTTATTTTCCCCTCTTGATAAGAAATGTCCATAGGCCAAGTAAAAATAATCAATGGATTACATAAATTGGAAATGAAGAATTTATCCTAAACTATGATTTTTCCATTCATAATGTGTAGGATAGGCTAGATTTTCTGTTGGTGAACAAATTAAATACTTTATTTCAGTTGTCCGGAATGATTGTCAAAAAGATGAATTGCTCTTAGTCTCCTCAAATAGCAGGATTAAATTGTTACAATTATAATACCCACCAGACCGCAAAATATTATTGAAAATGGTTGGCAGCGATCAAGACTAAGAGTAAACCACAACATCTGCTTTAGGGAGAGGTAAATCAGTGGCCTATTTGGTTGCAATTGAGATCAACTGTGTGGGTGATTTTTGCACGTATTGATGGTTTACCAAGAGAACAGATGGCGATAATCTAGCAGCCATCAATGGTTGCAATTGGCCCACAGTGCTCAATCCTTCTGGAAAAAAACGACTTTAAATGACAAATTTAAGATTTCCTAATTAACACTTATTTTACCACACAACACATGTTTGCAACAAATTATTATAAGATAGAAAATGCATATAGCAACTTTATAACATAAACTACACTGCTACTGTATGTAGGTGTCTCACCAGAGGCTCTCAGTTGTCTACTGTACGTAGGTGTCTCACCAGAGGCTCTCAGTTGTCTACTGTATGTAGGTGTCTCACCAGAGGCTCTCAGTTGTCTACTGTATGTAGGTGTCTCACCAGAGGCTCTCAGTTGTCTACTGTACGTAGGTGTCTCACCAGAGGCTCTCAGCTGTCTACTGTATGTAGGTGTCTCACCAGAGGCTCTCAGTTGTCTACTGTATGTAGGTGTCTCACCAGAGGCTCTCAGCTGTCTACTGTATGTAGGTGTCTCACCAGAGGCTCTCAGCTGTCTACTGTATGTAGGTGTCTCACCAGAGGCTCTCAGCTGTCTACTGTATGTAGGTGTCTCACCAGAGGCTCTCAGCTGTCTACTGTATGTAGGTGTCTCACCAGAGGCTCTCAGTTGTCTACTGTATGTAGGTGTCTCACCAGAGGCTCTCAGCTGTCTACTGTATGTAGGTGTCTCACCAGAGGCTCTCAGTTGTCTACTGTATGTAGGTGTCTCACCAGAGGCTCTCAGTTGTCTACTGTATGTAGGTGTCTCACCAGAGGCTCTCAGTTGTCTACTGTATGTAGGTGTCTCACCAGAGGCTCTCAGTTGTCTACTGTATGTAGGTGTCTCACCAGAGGCTCTCAGTTGTCTACTGTACGTAGGTGTCTCACCAGAGGCTCTCAGTTGTCTACTGTACGTAGGTGTCTCACCAGAGGCTCTCAGTTGTCTACTGTACGTAGGTGTCTCACCAGAGGCTCTCAGTTGTCTACTGTATGTAGGTGTCTCACCAGAGGCTCTCAGTTGTCTACTGTACGTAGGTGTCTCACCAGAGGCTCTCAGTTGTCTACTGTATGTAGGTGTCTCACCAGAGGCTCTCAGTTGTCTACTGTATGTAGGTGTCTCACCAGAGGCTCTCAGTTGTCTACTGTACGTAGGTGTCTCACCAGAGGCTCTCAGTTGTCTACTGTATGTAGGTGTCTCACCAGAGGCTCTCAGTTGTCTACTGTACGTAGGTGTCTCACCAGAGGCTCTCAGTTGTCTACTGTATGTAGGTGTCTCACCAGAGGCTCTCAGTTGTCTACTGTACGTAGGTGTCTCACCAGAGGCTCTCAGTTGTCTACTGTATGTAGGTGTCTCACCAGAGGCTCTCAGTTGTCTACTGTACGTAGGTGTCTCACCAGAGGCTCTCAGTTGTCTACTGTATGTAGGTGTCTCACCAGAGGCTCTCAGTTGTCTACTGTATGTAGGTGTCTCACCAGAGGCTCTCAGTTGTCTACTGTACGTAGGTGTCTCACCAGAGGCTCTCAGCTGTCTACTGTATGTAGGTGTCTCACCAGAGGCTCTCAGTTGTCTACTGTATGTAGGTGTCTCACCAGAGGCTCTCAGCTGTCTACTGTATGTAGGTGTCTCACCAGAGGCTCTCAGCTGTCTACTGTATGTAGGTGTCTCACCAGAGGCTCTCAGCTGTCTACTGTATGTAGGTGTCTCACCAGAGGCTCTCAGCTGTCTACTGTATGTAGGTGTCTCACCAGAGGCTCTCAGTTGTCTACTGTATGTAGGTGTCTCACCAGAGGCTCTCAGCTGTCTACTGTATGTAGGTGTCTCACCAGAGGCTCTCAGTTGTCTACTGTATGTAGGTGTCTCACCAGAGGCTCTCAGCTGTCTACTGTATGTAGGTGTCTCACCAGAGGCTCTCAGCTGTCTACTGTATGTAGGTGTCTCACCAGAGGCTCTCAGCTGTCTACTGTATGTAGGTGTCTCACCAGAGGCTCTCAGCTGTCTACTGTATGTAGGTGTCTCACCAGAGGCTCTCAGCTGTCTACTGTATGTAGGTGTCTCACCAGAGGCTCTCAGCTGTCTACTGTATGTAGGTGTCTCACCAGAGGCTCTCAGTTGTCTACTGTATGTAGGTGTCTCACCAGAGGCTCTCAGCTGTCTACTGTATGTAGGTGTCTCACCAGAGGCTCTCAGTTGTCTACTGTATGTAGGTGTCTCACCAGAGGCTCTCAGTTGTCTACTGTATGTAGGTGTCTCACCAGAGGCTCTCAGCTGTCTACTGTATGTAGGTGTCTCACCAGAGGCTCTCAGTTGTCTACTGTATGTAGGTGTCTCACCAGAGGCTCTCAGCTGTCTACTGTATGTAGGTGTCTCACCAGAGGCTCTCAGTTGTCTACTGTATGTAGGTGTCTCACCAGAGGCTCTCAGCTGTCTACTGTATGTAGGTGTCTCACCAGAGGCTCTCAGTTGTCTACTGTATGTAGGTGTCTCACCAGAGGCTCTCAGTTGTCTACTGTATGTAGGTGTCTCACCAGAGGCTCTCAGCTGTCTACTGTATGTAGGTGTCTCACCAGAGGCTCTCAGTTGTCTACTGTATGTAGGTGTCTCACCAGAGGCTCTCAGCTGTCTACTGTATGTAGGTGTCTCACCAGAGGCTCTCAGCTGTCTACTGTATGTAGGTGTCTCACCAGAGGCTCT
Source organism: Oncorhynchus kisutch (assembly GCF_002021735.2). Taxonomy (NCBI): domain Eukaryota; kingdom Metazoa; phylum Chordata; class Actinopteri; order Salmoniformes; family Salmonidae; genus Oncorhynchus; species Oncorhynchus kisutch. The sequence goes on from NC_034178.2 coordinate 36,943,857, forward strand.
CAGTTGTCTACTGTACGTAGGTGTCTCACCAGAGGCTCTCAGCTGTCTACTGTATGTAGGTGTCTCACCAGAGGCTCTCAGTTGTCTACTGTATGTAGGTGTCTCACCAGAGGCTCTCAGCTGTCTACTGTATGTAGGTGTCTCACCAGAGGCTCTCAGCTGTCTACTGTATGTAGGTGTCTCACCAGAGGCTCTCAGTTGTCTACTGTACGTAGGTGTCTCACCAGAGGCTCTCAGCTGTCTACTGTATGTAGGTGTCTCACCAGAGGCTCTCAGTTGTCTACTGTATGTAGGTGTCTCACCAGAGGCTCTCAGTTGTCTACTGTATGTAGGTGTCTCACCAGAGGCTCTCAGCTGTCTACTGTATGTAGGTGTCTCACCAGAGGCTCTCAGCTGTCTACTGTATGTAGGTGTCTCACCAGAGGCTCTCAGTTGTCTACTGTATGTAGGTGTCTCACCAGAGGCTCTCAGTTGTCTACTGTATGTAGGTGTCTCACCAGAGGCTCTCAGCTGTCTACTGTATGTAGGTGTCTCACCAGAGGCTCTCAGCTGTCTACTGTATGTAGGTGTCTCACCAGAGGCTCTCAGTTGTCTACTGTATGTAGGTGTCTCACCAGAGGCTCTCAGCTGTCTACTGTATGTAGGTGTCTCACCAGAGGCTCTCAGTTGTCTACTGTATGTAGGTGTCTCACCAGAGGCTCTCAGCTGTCTACTGTATGTAGGTGTCTCACCAGAGGCTCTCAGCTGTCTACTGTATGTAGGTGTCTCACCAGAGGCTCTCAGCTGTCTACTGTATGTAGGTGTCTCACCAGAGGCTCTCAGTTGTCTACTGTATGTAGGTGTCTCACCAGAGGCTCTCAGCTGTCTACTGTATGTAGGTGTCTCACCAGAGGCTCTCAGTTGTCTACTGTATGTAGGTGTCTCACCAGAGGCTCTCAGTTGTCTACTGTACGTAGGTGTCTCACCAGAGGCTCTCAGTTGTCTACTGTACGTAGGTGTCTCACCAGAGGCTCTCAGCTGTCTACTGTATGTAGGTGTCTCACCAGAGGCTCTCAGTTGTCTACTGTATGTAGGTGTCTCACCAGAGGCTCTCAGCTGTCTACTGTATGTAGGTGTCTCACCAGAGGCTCTCAGCTGTCTACTGTATGTAGGTGTCTCACCAGAGGCTCTCAGTTGTCTACTGTATGTAGGTGTCTCACCAGAGGCTCTCAGTTGTCTACTGTATGTAGGTGTCTCACCAGAGGCTCTCAGCTGTCTACTGTATGTAGGTGTCTCACCAGAGGCTCACAGCTGTCTACTGTATGTAGGTGTCTCACCAGAGGCTCTCAGCTGTCTACTGTATGTAGGTGTCTCACCAGAGGCTCACAGCTGTCTACTGTATGTAGGTGTCTCACCAGAGGCTCTCAGCTGTCTACTGTACGTAGGTGTCTCACCAGAGGCTCTCAGCTGTCTACTGTACGTAGGTGTCTCACCAGAGGCTCTCAGTTGTCTACTGTACGTAGGTGTCTCACCAGAGGCTCTCAGTTGTCTACTGTATGTAGGTGTCTCACCAGAGGCTCTCAGTTGTCTACTGTATGTAGGTGTCTCACCAGAGGCTCTCAGTTGTCTACTGTACGTAGGTGTCTCACCAGAGGCTCTCAGTTGTCTACTGTATGTAGGTGTCTCACCAGAGGCTCTCAGTTGTCTACTGTACGTAGGTGTCTCACCAGAGGCTCTCAGTTGTCTACTGTATGTAGGTGTCTCACCAGAGGCTCTCAGTTGTCTACTGTACGTAGGTGTCTCACCAGAGGCTCTCAGTTGTCTACTGTATGTAGGTGTCTCACCAGAGGCTCTCAGTTGTCTACTGTATGTAGGTGTCTCACCAGAGGCTCTCAGTTGTCTACTGTACGTAGGTGTCTCACCAGAGGCTCTCAGTTGTCTACTGTACGTAGGTGTCTCACCAGAGGCTCTCAGTTGTCTACTGTATGTAGGTGTCTCACCAGAGGCTCTCAGTTGTCTACTGTACGTAGGTGTCTCACCAGAGGCTCTCAGTTGTCTACTGTACGTAGGTGTCTCACCAGAGGCTCTCAGTTGTCTACTGTATGTAGGTGTCTCACCAGAGGCTCTCAGTTGTCTACTGTATGTAGGTGTCTCACCAGAGGCTCTCAGTTGTCTACTGTATGTAGGTGTCTCACCAGAGGCTCTCAGTTGTCTACTGTATGTAGGTGTCTCACCAGAGGCTCTCAGTTGTCTACTGTATGTAGGTGACTCACCAGAGGCTCTCAGTTGTCTACTGTACGTAGGTGTCTCACCAGAGGCTCTCAGCTGTCTACTGTATGTAGGTGTCTCACCAGAGGCTCTCAGTTGTCTACTGTATGTAGGTGACTCACCAGAGGCTCTCAGTTGTCTACTGTATGTAGGTGTCTCACCAGAGGCTCTCAGTTGTCTACTGTATGTAGGTGACTCACCAGAGGCTCTCAGTTGTCTACTGTATGTAGGTGTCTCACCAGAGGCTCTCAGTTGTCTACTGTACGTAGGTGTCTCACCAGAGGCTCTCAGTTGTCTACTGTATGTAGGTGTCTCACCAGAGGCTCTCAGTTGTCTACTGTATGTAGGTGTCTCACCAGAGGCTCTCAGTTGTCTACTGTATGTAGGTGTCTCACCAGAGGCTCTCAGTTGTCTACTGTACGTAGGTGTCTCACCAGAGGCTCTCAGCTGTCTACTGTATGTAGGTGTCTCACCAGAGGCTCTCAGTTGTCTACTGTATGTAGGTGTCTCACCAGAGGCTCTCAGTTGTCTACTGTACGTAGGTGTCTCACCAGAGGCTCTCAGTTGTCTACTGTATGTAGGTGTCTCACCAGAGGCTCTCAGTTGTCTACTGTATGTAGGTGTCTCACCAGAGGCTCTCAGTTGTCTACTGTACGTAGGTGTCTCACCAGAGGCTCTCAGTTGTCTACTGTATGTAGGTGTCTCACCAGAGGCTCTCAGCTGTCTACTGTATGTAGGTGTCTCACCAGAGGCTCTCAGTTGTCTACTGTATGTAGGTGTCTCACCAGAGGCTCTCAGCTGTCTACTGTATGTAGGTGTCTCACCAGAGGCTCTCAGTTGTCTACTGTACGTAGGTGTCTCACCAGAGGCTCTCAGTTGTCTACTGTATGTAGGTGTCTCACCAGAGGCTCTCAGTTGTCTACTGTATGTAGGTGTCTCACCAGAGGCTCTCAGTTGTCTACTGTATGTAGGTGTCTCACCAGAGGCTCTCAGTTGTCTACTGTATGTAGGTGTCTCACCAGAGGCTCTCAGTTGTCTACTGTATGTAGGTGTCTCACCAGAGGCTCTCAGTTGTCTACTGTATGTAGGTGTCTCACCAGAGGCTCTCAGTTGTCTACTGTATGTAGGTGTCTCACCAGAGGCTCTCAGTTGTCTACTGTATGTAGGTGTCTCACCAGAGGCTCTCAGTTGTCTACTGTACGTAGGTGTCTCACCAGAGGCTCTCAGTTGTCTACTGTACGTAGGTGTCTCACCAGAGGCTCTCAGTTGTCTACTGTATGTAGGTGTCTCACCAGAGACTCTCAGTTGTCTACTGTATGTAGGTGTCTCACCAGAGGCTCTCAGTTGTCTACTGTACGTAGGTGTCTCACCAGAGGCTCTCAGTTGTCTACTGTATGTAGGTGTCTCACCAGAGGCTCTCAGTTGTCTACTGTATGTAGGTGTCTCACCAGAGGCTCTCAGTTGTCTACTGTACGTAGGTGTCTCACCAGAGGCTCTCAGTTGTCTACTGTATGTAGGTGTCTCACCAGAGGCTCTCAGTTGTCTACTGTATGTAGGTGTCTCACCAGAGGCTCTCAGTTGTCTACTGTATGTAGGTGTCTCACCAGAGGCTCTCAGTTGTCTACTGTACGTAGGTGTCTCACCAGAGGCTCTCAGTTGTCTACTGTATGTAGGTGTCTCACCAGAGGCTCTCAGCTGTCTACTGTATGTAGGTGTCTCACCAGAGGCTCTCAGCTGTCTACTGTATGTAGGTGTCTCACCAGAGGCTCTCAGTTGTCTACTGTACGTAGGTGTCTCACCAGAGGCTCTCAGTTGTCTACTGTATGTAGGTGTCTCACCAGAGGCTCTCAGTTGTCTACTGTACGTAGGTGTCTCACCAGAGGCTCTCAGCTGTCTACTGTATGTAGGTGTCTCACCAGAGGCTCTCAGTTGTCTACTGTATGTAGGTGTCTCACCAGAGGCTCTCAGTTGTCTACTGTACGTAGGTGTCTCACCAGAGGCTCTCAGCTGTCTACTGTATGTAGGTGACTCACCAGAGGCTCTCAGTTGTCTACTGTATGTAGGTGTCTCACCAGAGGCTCTCAGTTGTCTACTGTATGTAGGTGTCTCACCAGAGGCTCTCAGCTGTCTACTGTATGTAGGTGACTCACCAGAGGCTCTCAGTTGTCTACTGTATGTAGGTGTCTCACCAGAGGCTCTCAGTTGTCTACTGTATGTAGGTGTCTCACCAGAGGCTCTCAGTTGTCTACTGTATGTAGGTGTCTCACCAGAGGCTCTCAGTTGTCTACTGTACGTAGGTGTCTCACCAGAGGCTCTCAGTTGTCTACTGTATGTAGGTGTCTCACCAGAGGCTCTCAGCTGTCTACTGTATGTAGGTGTCTCACCAGAGGCTCTCAGCTGTCTACTGTATGTAGGTGTCTCACCAGAGGCTCTCAGTTGTCTACTGTACGTAGGTGTCTCACCAGAGGCTCTCAGTTGTCTACTGTATGTAGGTGTCTCACCAGAGGCTCTCAGTTGTCTACTGTACGTAGGTGTCTCACCAGAGGCTCTCAGCTGTCTACTGTATGTAGGTGTCTCACCAGAGGCTCTCAGTTGTCTACTGTATGTAGGTGTCTCACCAGAGGCTCTCAGTTGTCTACTGTACGTAGGTGTCTCACCAGAGGCTCTCAGCTGTCTACTGTATGTAGGTGACTCACCAGAGGCTCTCAGTTGTCTACTGTATGTAGGTGTCTCACCAGAGGCTCTCAGTTGTCTACTGTATGTAGGTGTCTCACCAGAGGCTCTCAGCTGTCTACTGTATGTAGGTGACTCACCAGAGGCTCTCAGCTGTCTACTGTATGTAGGTGTCTCACCAGAGGCTCTCAGCTGTCTACTGTATGTAGGTGTCTCACCAGAGGCTCTCAGCTGTCTACTGTATGTAGGTGACTCACCAGAGGCTCTCAGCTGTCTACTGTATGTAGGTGTCTCACCAGAGGCTCTCAGTTGTCTACTGTATGTAGGTGTCTCACCAGAGGCTCTCAGTTGTCTACTGTATGTAGGTGTCTCACCAGAGGCTCTCAGCTGTCTACTGTATGTAGGTGACTCACCAGAGGCTCTCAGCTGTCTACTGTATGTAGGTGTCTCACCAGAGGCTCTCAGCTGTCTACTGTATGTAGGTGTCTCACCAGAGGCTCTCAGCTGTCTACTGTATGTAGGTGACTCACCAGAGGCTCTCAGTTGTCTACTGTATGTAGGTGTCTCACCAGAGGCTCTCAGTTGTCTACTGTATGTAGGTGTCTCACCAGAGGCTCTCAGTTGTCTACTGTATGTAGGTGTCTCACCAGAGGCTCTCAGTTGTCTACTGTATGTAGGTGTCTCACCAGAGGCTCTCAGCTGTCTACTGTACGTAGGTGTCTCACCAGAGGCTCTCAGTTGTCTACTGTATGTAGGTGTCTCACCAGAGGCTCTCAGTTGTCTACTGTACGTAGGTGTCTCACCAGAGGCTCTCAGTTGTCTACTGTATGTAGGTGTCTCACCAGAGGCTCTCAGCTGTCTACTGTATGTAGGTGTCTCACCAGAGGCTCTCAGTTGTCTACTGTATGTAGGTGTCTCACCAGAGGCTCTCAGTTGTCTACTGTATGTAGGTGTCTCACCAGAGGCTCTCAGTTGTCTACTGTATGTAGGTGTCTCACCAGAGGCTCTCAGTTGTCTACTGTATGTAGGTGTCTCACCAGAGGCTCTCAGTTGTCTACTGTATGTAGGTGTCTCACCAGAGGCTCTCAGTTGTCTACTGTATGTAGGTGTCTCACCAGAGGCTCTCAGTTGTCTACTGTACGTAGGTGTCTCACCAGAGGCTCTCAGTTGTCTACTGTATGTAGGTGTCTCACCAGAGGCTCTCAGTTGTCTACTGTATGTAGGTGTCTCACCAGAGGCTCTCAGTTGTCTACTGTATGTAGGTGTCTCACCAGAGGCTCTCAGTTGTCTACTGTACGTAGGTGTCTCACCAGAGGCTCTCAGTTGTCTACTGTATGTAGGTGACTCACCAGAGGCTCTCAGTTGTCTACTGTACGTAGGTGTCTCACCAGAGGCTCTCAGCTGTCTACTGTATGTAGGTGTCTCACCAGAGGCTCTCAGTTGTCTACTGTACGTAGGTGTCTCACCAGAGGCTCTCAGCTGTCTACTGTACATAGGTGTCTCACCAGAGGCTCTCAGCTGTCTACTGTACGTAGGTGTCTCACCAGAGGCTCACAGCTGTCTACTGTATGTAGGTGTCTCACCAGAGGCTCTCAGTTGTCTACTGTATGTAGGTGTCTCACCAGAGGCTCTCAGTTGTCTACTGTATGTAGGTGTCTCACCAGAGGCTCTCAGTTGTCTACTGTATGTAGGTGTCTCACCAGAGGCTCTCAGTTGTCTACTGTATGTAGGTGTCTCACCAGAGGCTCTCAGCTGTCTACTGTACGTAGGTGTCTCACCAGAGGCTCTCAGCTGTCTACTGTATGTAGGTGTCTCACCAGAGGCTCTCAGTTGTCTACTGTATGTAGGTGTCTCACCAGAGGCTCTCAGTTGTCTACTGTACGTAGGTGTCTCACCAGAGGCTCTCAGCTGTCTACTGTATGTAGGTGACTCACCAGAGGCTCTCAGTTGTCTACTGTATGTAGGTGTCTCACCAGAGGCTCTCAGTTGTCTACTGTATGTAGGTGTCTCACCAGAGGCTCTCAGCTGTCTACTGTATGTAGGTGACTCACCAGAGGCTCTCAGCTGTCTACTGTATGTAGGTGTCTCACCAGAGGCTCTCAGTTGTCTACTGTATGTAGGTGTCTCACCAGAGGCTCTCAGTTGTCTACTGTATGTAGGTGTCTCACCAGAGGCTCTCAGCTGTCTACTGTATGTAGGTGTCTCACCAGAGGCTCTCAGTTGTCTACTGTACGTAGGTGTCTCACCAGAGGCTCTCAGCTGTCTACTGTATGTAGGTGTCTCACCAGAGGCTCTCAGTTGTCTACTGTATGTAGGTGTCTCACCAGAGGCTCTCAGTTGTCTACTGTATGTAGGTGTCTCACCAGAGGCTCTCAGTTGTCTACTGTATGTAGGTGTCTCACCAGAGGCTCTCAGTTGTCTACTGTACGTAGGTGTCTCACCAGAGGCTCTCAGTTGTCTACTGTACGTAGGTGTCTCACCAGAGGCTCTCAGTTGTCTACTGTACGTAGGTGTCTCACCAGAGGCTCTCAGTTGTCTACTGTATGTAGGTGTCTCACCAGAGGCTCTCAGTTGTCTACTGTATGTAGGTGTCTCACCAGAGGCTCTCAGTTGTCTACTGTATGTAGGTGTCTCACCAGAGGCTCTCAGTTGTCTACTGTACGTAGGTGTCTCACCAGAGGCTCTCAGTTGTCTACTGTACGTAGGTGTCTCACCAGAGGCTCTCAGTTGTCTACTGTACGTAGGTGTCTCACCAGAGGCTCTCAGTTGTCTACTGTACGTAGGTGTCTCACCAGAGGCTCTCAGTTGTCTACTGTACGTAGGTGTCTCACCAGAGGCTCTCAGTTGTCTACTGTACGTAGGTGTCTCACCAGAGGCTCACAGCTGTCTACTGTATGTAGGTGTCTCACCAGAGGCTCTCAGTTGTCTACTGTACGTAGGTGTCTCACCAGAGGCTCACAGCTGTCTACTGTACGTAGGTGTCTCACCAGAGGCTCTCAGTTGTCTACTGTACGTAGGTGTCTCACCAGAGGCTCTCAGTTGTCTACTGTACGTAGGTGTCTCACCAGAGGCTCTCAGTTGTCTACTGTACGTAGGTGTCTCACCAGAGGCTCTCAGTTGTCTACTGTATGTAGGTGTCTCACCAGAGGCTCTCAGTTGTCTACTGTATGTAGGTGTCTCACCAGAGGCTCACAGCTGTCTACTGTATGTAGGTGTCTCACCAGAGGCTCTCAGTTGTCTACTGTACGTAGGTGTCTCACCAGAGGCTCTCAGTTGTCTACTGTACGTAGGTGTCTAACCAGAGGCTCACAGCTGTCTACTGTATGTAGGTGTCTCACCAGAGGCTCTCAGTTGTCTACTGTACGTAGGTGTCTCACCAGAGGCTCACAGCTGTCTACTGTATGTAGGTGTCTCACCAGAGGCTCTCAGTTGTCTACTGTACGTAGGTGACTCACCAGAGGCTCTCAGTTGTCTACTGTATGTAGGTGACTCACCAGAGGCTCTCAGCTGTCTACTGTATGTAGGTGTCTCACCAGAGGCTCTCAGTTGTCTACTGTATGTAGGTGTCTCACCAGAGGCTCTCAGTTGTCTACTGTACGTAGGTGTCTCACCAGAGGCTCTCAGTTGTCTACTGTATGTAGGTGTCTCACCAGAGGCTCTCAGTTGTCTACTGTACGTAGGTGTCTCACCAGAGGCTCTCAGTTGTCTACTGTACGTAGGTGTCTCACCAGAGGCTCTCAGTTGTCTACTGTACGTAGGTGTCTCACCAGAGGCTCTCAGTTGTCTACTGTATGTAGGTGTCTCACCAGAGGCTCACAGCTGTCTACTGTATGTAGGTGTCTCACCAGAGGCTCTCAGTTGTCTACTGTACGTAGGTGTCTCACCAGAGGCTCACAGCTGTCTACTGTATGTAGGTGTCTCACCAGAGGCTCTCAGTTGTCTACTGTACGTAGGTGACTCACCAGAGGCTCTCAGTTGTCTACTGTATGTAGGTGACTCACCAGAGGCTCTCAGCTGTCTACTGTATGTAGGTGTCTCACCAGAGGCTCTCAGTTGTCTACTGTATGTAGGTGTCTCACCAGAGGCTCTCAGTTGTCTACTGTACGTAGGTGTCTCACCAGAGGCTCTCAGTTGTCTACTGTATGTAGGTGTCTCACCAGAGGCTCTCAGTTGTCTACTGTACGTAGGTGTCTCACCAGAGGCTCTCAGTTGTCTACTGTACGTAGGTGTCTCACCAGAGGCTCTCAGTTGTCTACTGTATGTAGGTGTCTCACCAGAGGCTCTCAGTTGTCTACTGTACGTAGGTGTCTCACCAGAGGCTCACAGCTGTCTACTGTATGTAGGTGTCTCACCAGAGGCTCTCAGTTGTCTACTGTACGTAGGTGTCTCACCAGAGGCTCACAGCTGTCTACTGTATGTAGGTGTCTCACCAGAGGCTCTCAGTTGTCTACTGTACGTAGGTGTCTCACCAGAGGCTCTCAGTTGTCTACTGTACGTAGGTGTCTCACCAGAGGCTCTCAGTTGTCTACTGTACGTAGGTGTCTCACCAGAGGCTCACAGCTGTCTACTGTATGTAGGTGTCTCACCAGAGGCTCTCAGTTGTCTACTGTATGTAGGTGTCTCACCAGAGGCTCTCAGTTGTCTACTGTATGTAGGTGACTCACCAGAGGCTCTCAGCTGTCTACTGTATGTAGGTGTCTCACCAGAGGCTCTCAGTTGTCTACTGTATGTAGGTGTCTCACCAGAGGCTCTCAGTTGTCTACTGTATGTAGGTGTCTCACCAGAGGCTCTCAGTTGTCTACTGTATGTAGGTGTCTCACCAGAGGCTCTCAGTTGTCTACTGTATGTAGGTGTCTCACCAGAGGCTCTCAGTTGTCTACTGTATGTAGGTGACTCACCAGAGGCTCTCAGCTGTCTACTGTATGTAGGTGTCTCACCAGAGGCTCTCAGTTGTCTACTGTATGTAGGTGTCTCACCAGAGGCTCTCAGCTGTCTCAGCTGTCTACTGTATGTAGGCGTCTCACCAGAGGCACACTGCTTCTTGAGAATAGATTAAATCTGAACCAGTCTTCTCATCAGTCTCGACCGCAGACACCTATAAATGTGATCTTTGTCATCAGGGTGGACTGTGAAATCATGTGGCTGCACATCAAAGTGTGACTGGGTTCGATGTTGCATACTAATGTAGAAACCATGCCTGAGCCTGTGGGGAGACAGAGTTAGAGAGAGAGAGAGAGTGAAGCCTCCAGTATATCTATCGCTCTTCAAAGAAAATCTCTCAAAACAACACATTGACTTGATCTGATCTACTGTTGGCATTCTCAGAATGTGCAATTGGAGAGAAATATACCCAGGCTAGTGTCCCCATCTTTTGAGACTTTGACTATGTTTTACTACTGCTTATATCACTACTAGTGCTTCCATGGCTACTAATACAATATAACATATACTACTACAACAACTATGTAATAGCTAAGTTGGAGCAATAAAGACAATACTAATACATATTTCCTACCATAACTAGTACCACCTCTACTACAATACTACAGCTGACAAAACCACTATCACTGTCCCCATCATCAACCGACCACCCTCTCTTCATCATCATTTCCACTGCTATGAACTCTGTATGGTGTCATTATGGGCTCAGTCTGAGATGTGAGCTGGCAGGTTAGTTATTGTTTCTCTGCAAGCGAGCCGATCAGAGATAGAGCAGAGGAGCAGTAGAGGAGGCTGCCTCTGCAGACAACATCAATAGCTCTCCTATCTTCTGCCATCCATCCTAGGTAGGTCAAAAGAGAGATCCTTTATGGCAGCTCATCCCTCACCGTGATGAAGCCGCTTGTTAGTGGGACTCGTCTCTACACCTCTAAACGTCTCTCCTGTTCCCTCTCTTTCTCCCTATTTCTCTGTTTCTCTTGTTCCTGCCATCTCTCTCTCCTTCCTCTCTCTCTCGCTCTCTCTCTCTCCTTCTCTGACTCTCCATCTCCCACATGTTTCTATCTCTCCCTCTATATATTTCCCCTCTCTCACTCTCTATTCCTCCCATTTATCTCATTAAAATCCTCTCCTGCTGTAGGACGCATGCAGGAGCAAACTGACCGACCTGAACTCTGTCTTGTATGAAGGAGCCAGACCGTACCATGGACGGCTCTCATTACTTAGAGGTCACCCGTATGCAGTGTGAGGGCAGTGGATGCACAGCGGACAGGGTCAGCAGGGCCACAGGTGCTTCTGATGATGCATCAACATGTAACTGAGACAACAGCCAAGGAGCAGATGTGAGATGTGGACCAATAAAAAGCTGCAGTAGCTAGATCTCCATTCTATTGGCGCTAGATTTTCATGCAAACATTCTAAAATCTGCATAGACATTTGAGCATTTTCCCACCAGTGGAGTGTTTCCAACAAACTGACTTGTTGCAGAGAAAAATCAGTGAGTGATGATGTCAAATCTACAGTTGAATGTGTTTCCATGGCATTTTCAACTCTTCCGATGGTTTTGTCACAAAAACTGTTGTGTTAAATAGCAAATGTGCCTACAATGGTTTTGGCACGTGCACTCTAGCCAACAGCTGGCAGGTACAGTGCAAGAAGGCTGTGTGAGTAGGCTAGTCTACATAATGAGATTATTATGGATAAGAGCGAGAATATTTTTAATTTGTAAAACGGCAGCCAAGCATCGATCATCATGTCACCAGAATCATTGGAAAGGAGCATCAAGATCATCATGCACTTTCACCACCCTGTGAAGTTCATCATAAGCTTTTATCTGTAGCCTAATAAACTGCCTGATTTCCCGACTCGTAGTGGGAGGACCACACACGATATCATTGCCTGACTCCAAGTTACCTTCAACATGATGGTTTTTATATAAATATTTGCGCATAAAGGTGTTTTCACCGCCATTTGTCGCATAATACATTTTACAGACATTAAAAGATCCCACCATGTCGAACAAACAAATGATATAGGCATTTGTGCAATTGTACTAAAACTTCCTTTTTCCATCACAGCTGTTGTGATGTTTTTTTTCTTTTCTTCAGTATAACTTTACTTCCATAAAAACTGTGGATGGAAACGAGGTCAGTGTGTCAGACCTGGGTTCAAATATATGTGTATTTGTGTATCTGGCGCTTATATTCTTTTGTTCTGTGTATTTGAGTATTTTCAAATAGATAGCTCAAACCAAGTACTTTCATTTGAGTATTTGAATGGTTATTTGTAAAAAAAAAAAATCTAAAAACTAATTGCATGAGAGAGTATTTTCAAATACTTATTTCAAATACTACTTCCAAAGAACTGGATAAAATGCATGGGAGTGTATTTGAGTCAGTGTTTTTCCTATATTCAAATAATTTCCATGTACACTAAAATATTAAACGACTTGTTTAAAAAATACATATGTATATATATATATATATATGAATACATGAACGTATTGAGATATTTGAAACAGTATTTGAACCCAGGTCTGCAGTGTGTAGTAGGGCTGCATCAGTGCTGGTTACTTCAGCATGTCCTGTAGTGCTGATAGACAGTGTAACTACAGTTTACTGATTTTTGTGAAGCAACACAACAGGAAGCCCCATATTGAATACAGTTCAAGTAAAATGAGCATAAGTGAAAACTAATGGAATTGTATTGGTTCACTTTTTGCTTCGAGTTGAGCAGCAGCATTGCCTGATTAATTTAATCATCGGATAATTTGTACATTAATTTCAACATTATTGCTTTTGGTTTGTCAACACCTATGTGAACTAAATGGAAGAAAATACAATAACTATATTAATTTGCCAGCTGTGTGTGGAACACAAATTAATTTAGAGCGCTCAAGGCTCAGCAACAGATGGCTGTCTGAACTGTATCAGAGTAAATCCCTAGCAGTAACCGTAACACATGCAGCTGAAAAACCACCATATTATCCCTATTTTGAGAGACAATTCAGCTTGCTGACAGTAACATCTGCTGTAAAATAAATAGTGTCTTGGGGTAAAACGTCATTCATAGAAACCACTTTATGTTACCAATTATTTTTTCCAACACTTTCCCTGGTTGCTACTACTCTTGCTCAACTAAACATTTAATCTGTCTCATCTCAACTTTTTATGTCACTCCAACAAAATGATTTTGAGGTAAATTGATCTAAGATTTTGACATAATCTAATGAAGTTATAAAGTGACATAATCTAATAAAGTTATATACCGTTTAAAAATATAATATACAGTATATCAGTAGGGGAGCCTAAAGATAAATAATGAACTTGTTTAAAGAGAAAAATCTGTTTTGAATAAAATAGTCAAACTTAAGGTGAGCATGTTTGGGGCAACCACTCCCCCCCAACTTCATTAAGTTACACAATCAATATTAAGATATACTTTAGGATGATATGGACAGGAAGAGTAAAATGAAAAGAGGGACCACATCAAAACCTCCTCATAATGAGGATATTAATAGTGAAATATGCAATGTCATTTTGTTTCGATGTTTGATTTATTCAATTAAAATAAGATACTTTGACTAGCTTTTAATTGTCAATTACTCAAAATGTCAAAATAAAACATTTCATCAGTGGCTCTTTGCCCCACAGAGGGGGCAGTTTTGGGGAAAAACAACAATCCTCTATTCATTCTGCCCATTTATTTCCCTTTAAAATGTGTTTGCCTAAGGATAGCCAGTATGCAGATATCTAAATCTTACCAGATGCTTTTTTTTGTGTCAGGGGGCATTTCCCCCATCATAACCTACTCTAATTTATATAGCCTGTACAATGACTATTATTGGAATGATTAAAGTTTTCCTATCTTTTTTACTCAGATTATTGTCAACCATGTTGTCGTCATCACAACAACAGACACCTTACTCTTTTCAAACCAAAATGCCTCAAGTCCAGCCTGGTTTCTTTGAAATTGAATTAATCAAATTCCTGTTTTTGGCTGACAGCGTTGAGTATTCTCCAGGGGGTGGCCTAGCTTTTGTTTCTCCCGAATGCTCAGTGCCCCCTCCCCTAAAGCCCACCTACTGTGCCTGATGTCTGGGGGCTGTGGTGAGTGAAGGAGGATGAGAAGGAGATGAGGATGAAGGACCCGCTCATCAGGTTCCATTATCAGCCAGAAAACAGACAGGTTGCCTACGCAGCACTGCCTGTTGGGGTCTACACCCTCCAACCCACCACCAACCCCCATCATCCCCCCTCCACCCCACTGTCAACCCTCTGCCAAACACCAGAGCAGACAAAGCACTTCAGAGCATGACAAAAACAGCTTGGAGGACATAATGTTGAGAAACAACATTGACACTAATATTCTAGGAGAGAGATGTGGGAAGAAGGAAGAGAGAGAGGGAGAGAGAGAGAGAGAAAGAGAGAGAGAGAGAGAGAGAGGGAGAGAAAGTTGACTACCACAGTGTACCAGCTTTTTCAGCTTAAGTTTGTTTCATTACAGCAACTTTTGTCAGCGAGTAATTAACCAATGTAAAATCAACTTTCTCTCCATGAACTGTAAAGAACAGGAAGGTTAACATGACTCCACTTCGTAACAAATGTTCACTCTTTTTAGAAAATACAAAAACACTGACACAGGTCAACCATGTTCAAATACCTGAAGGTTTTTCAATCACAAAACTATTGATGTACACCCAGCCAGCCTTGCAAGGAGGCCAGGGAATGTCTTTAATTAAACGGTTGTCTGGATCCTAACATCAGGAAACCATTAAATACTTGTCTCTGATATAATCAAACAGAAGACAAAGTTTCAGACATCATCTGCTTATCTACTTCTAGAGTTGAAACTCTGCTACTTTGATAAAAAGTTTATGGTCAGAATAGAAGAGAGCAGACAGAGAGGAGAAATTCTTAGAATCCAATTCCCTTCTTACCTTTGTCCTGGTTCCACGAACACTAACAGTATTACAATATTTAAAGTCTAACTCCTTCTATCCTGAAAGCACAACTAAAACGAGAATAGATACAGAAATAAGCAGATAGAAAAACATATGATATTGACCTCGGTTCCACCTCCAGACTATTGCTCTGTCCAGCACCAGAGGATTCACATGACAGTCAGATGTGTCTGTGCTGCGGCAGCTACTGTGTTGCATGTTTAACACTAGTTGAATCACACTGCTTCACTGCACTTCACTGATGTGCTTGGCTCCTCTGTGACTCCAGGCAGTCAGGATGGCATCAGGTGTTGGTGCTCGGGGCCCAGTCTTCCCACCACAGTGAAATAACTCATTTGAGTGGCGTGGGCAGGCATACGTATGTACTCATTAGGATCAGCGTGTTCCCTGCCACAGGGCATCAGCTCCCAGAGACTACATTGACTAGCTAATAAGCTGCAGCAGAGAGCCCTTATATGGCAGGAAGACAGGCCGAGGTTAGCCTGCCTACAGAAGCCTACGCCTTGGAAACGTACAGCAGCGTCTGCACCAGCAGCACCACAGAAAGCACTGTTCACGCAGTGTTAATGAATCAATCAATTTCTCCCAGATAAATCACAATGAATGTGTTGCAATGGCCGACTGTCACAATGATGAATTCCTTCATTTCAAGTAATAAGCTCGCTGGGAAGTGATTTATCCCTCATTCGGAGGAATCTACGCCAGTGGACAGAGTCGAGAGATAGGACTAGGTGTAATATGTCACAGACATATTTATTTTAAATTAGACGGATAAAGGGAAAACCCAAACCCCAAAAATATGTGAGCGAATAAAAAAGGTTTTCATTCAATCAGACCATGTTTAAGAGAAAGTCCCATTACATGGGTTGTCTCTTGCATACATTTTCGCTACACGTTTCAGCTCCATTTCCACGGCACGGGTGAACAAGCTAATGTATTCACACACAGTGCCAGATAGCTGGCATTTGGTTGAATTATGCAGTGCACCTTTTAAGGAGTGCTGTAGTGCTCCAATTCCTGATATCACATAGTGGCTAGAGAGAACAGAGGAGAGGAAGATGTACATTCTAATGCTATTGATTGCCTTGGCCATACTTTGTGTCCAAGATGAAGCTGTTCTGTTTCTAATGCAGACCTTCTTTCCCTAAGCAGGAGACGTTCAGTGGTTAATCAATCCTTGACACCACCTGCCTGCCCCAAATTAGCACAATAAATAATCTTGGCACAGGTTGTACCAAGGGTTTGGGGCCTGTGTTAACTTTTGTCTTAGTTTTGTGGTGATCTGATATCGAAATCAGCCTGTTATTCAACCTATAATCCTTCATATCCATATGAGGATCACTGTATTGTAGATCAAGGCCCAACTTCAAGTAAAATACATCTTGGTTTTACTTTAGAAGAAAACCTCCAACTGTATCTGTCGAGATCCATTGATGATAGACAAAATGAACAATTAACACTATTGAGTCCATGTGACTAAAGAATTACAACACCCATAGGCATTTCATCATATTCGTGATAAGGATTCCGATTTCCTCCATCCCTTCAAATGTCACCCTATCAGCCAAAAGACATGAAAGCAACAATTCAGTTCAATTGAGTTTCCAACACTATCGGCAAAATACAGTATGTTATACAGTTCACATTTCCTGCTGAAAGGTCACTAGCTCTAAGACATATTAATTGTCAGTCTGTAGTAACTAGATTCATCTTTGCCCGCTCACTTTAGAATAGTGGGCATAGTCCTCAATATTAAATACTAATTCAATCTACTTCAATTAAGCACTACTATAGAGAGTATTTGTATCCAGACAAGTTAGAAAAAAATCCCTTTTGGTTATTGAATTACAGTAAGTGAAGTGGATTTACACCTGCTAACATAATTACGGTAACGAAGTACATCATGTGTATCTGAACTGCACTATGCAGAAATGCATAATTATTGATATGAGTGTCATTCTATTCATGGTAATGTATTCTAAATAGGTACACAAAGGTAGAAATATGCAATATTATCCTTTGCAAGTATGGATATTATTCTACAATCTGGCTATTATTCTATGAGCTTCACCTTCAAACAAGACCAAATTTGGTTGGTCTGGACCGGACTAAATCTGAACCAATCATATACATTTATGTTTCACAAGTTTGGACATCACAGTACAGCAAAGTAGAGCACAGTAGAGTACAGCACAGAACAGTAGAGTACAGTACAGTAGAGTGGAGTAAAGTAAAGTTCAGTAAAGTAAAGTATAGTTCAGTAGTGTAGAGCAGAGCAGAGTAAAGTAAAGTATAGTTCAGTAGAGTAAAGTATAGTTCAGTAGAGTAGAGCAGAGTAAAGTAGAGTACAGTAGAGTACAGTACAGAACATTATACAGTACTGTACTCAACTATACTACTGTACCTCACTGTACCCTACTGTGCAGTCCAACTCTGCAGACGTTGAAATCAAGGCCGATCCGGACCAAAAACGGCGTCTGTGGAAGTTGAAATCAAGGCCAGGGAGGACTGACAAAATGTATCCGACTTTTCAAAGTATATGGACATCTGGTGTTGGTTGGTGCTTAGTGGGTTTGGATGCTGGTTATAGTAAATATAAAGATAGGGGGCTCATGGGTAGGTGTCAGTAAGAGCCAGGAGAGGTCAAATTAACTGGAGAGAGCAAGAAGAAAGAGGAAGAGAGAAAGAGAGGGAGGGAGGGGTTGTCTAGCCTGACAACTCACACTAAATTCTTCTGCTGCTATGCCGTTCGCTATATACTTTAGTCTGATCCTGCCATCAATGAAGTCGACTGTGGTGACGAGGGGCACAAGGGATGTTGTACAAGCAATTGGATCATCTCTAACCAATCAGAGTATCAAAGCCAATAACGATTTTTCAAACCACCGGTTTACCCAAGTGTTCTGATTTTGTCCCAAGCTATCGGTTTCTGGACCAACCAGACTGTCCCGAATGTGTAGGGTCATGGAGGTACTCAGATCTCAACTCATTGAGGAAAATAATCAAACATCCGTGGGCGTGGCGTAGCATTTGGCCAGAACAAGGAGTCTGGCTAGACAGACAAGGGGTTGTCCAGACTGTTTTCACTGTCAGGCTTTGACCACCAGACAACAGAAAGAGAAAGAAAAGAGTTGGGCTATGAGCTGAACATAACAGCATGCCAGTGGAAGGGAGGACAGAAGCATGTGACCCAATTGCGTTTTGTGACTTCTATGATTTCCATTGTAGCCAATTCAATTGCAGCAAATCCGTTACAGAGTTCTAATCACTTAATAATTCATGAATAAAAATGAATATCAGTTCAGTCACTGTAACTAGTTGCTAGGTCTACCTCAACTTGTTACTTCTGTGAACTTTCATTATCCTCCCTCCTTATGAGGGAGAGAAATTTGAAAATATCTTAAAGATATGTGGGTTTTTGGAAGTGGTGACCTGTCATTCAGTGCAGGTGGGGCCCCACCTGTTTATCTTCTTAATGCTAAAGGGCACTATTTTCACATCCAGATGAAAAGTGTGCCCAAAGTAAACTGCCTGCTACTCAGGCCCAGAAGCTAGGATATGCATATAACTGGTAGATTTGGATAGAAAACACTCTAAAGTTTCTAAAACTGTTAAATTATGTCTGTGAGTATAACAGAACTTATTTGGCAGGCAAAATCCCGAGGACAAACCATCCAGGAATTTTGAGGTCAATCTCTTTTCAATGGGTTTCTATGTGGATCTGGATTTCTAAGGCACTTGCTTGCAGTTCCTATTGCTTCCACTAGATGTCTTTAGAAATTGGTTGATGTTTTTCCTTTGAGAAATGAAGAAGTAGCCATTTCCTATCTGGGTGGATAGCCAAGTGTACTGTTGTGGTTGGGGCGCGCGACCTGAAAGCTCACTCCACTTCGTTTTCGTCCGGTATTGAACACAGTTTATTCCGTCTTAAATGTTATAGTTTATTTACATTTAAAAATACCTAAAGTTGGATTAGGAACGGTGTTTGAAATGTTTGGTTCAAGTTTACAGGTAACTTATTAGATAGTTTGTAGTCATGTTGCACAAGTTGGAACCGGTGTACTTTCTGAATCAAACCCGCCAAATAAATTGACATTTTGGGGATATAACGACAGAATTTATCGAACAAAAGGACCATTTGTGATGTTTAATGGACATATTGGAGTGCCAACAGAAGAAGATCTTCAAAGGTAAGGCATGAATTATATCGTTATTTCTGACTTTGTGTCGCACCTGGTGGGTTGAATTATGATTTTCATGTGTTTGTTTGATGTCTTCAGATAATAGCATGGTTTGCTTTCGTCGTAAAGCCTTTTTGAAACCTGACACTGTGGCTGGATTAACAAGTAGTTCATCTTTAAACCGATATATAACACTTGTATGATTTATGAATGATTATTATGAGTGTTTCTGTTTTTGAATTTGGCGTGCTGCTATGTCACTGGGTGTTGTCAAATCAATCCTGTTAACGGGATTGGCGTGGGAAGGGATCACTAAGAAGTTATCTAAACAATATATATATATATATATGTACAGTACCAGTCAAAAGTTTGGACACACCTACTCAGTCAAGGGTTTTTATTTATTTTTACTATTTTCTACATTGCAGAATAATAGTGAAAACACCAAACTATGAAATAACACATATGGAATCATGTAGTAACCAAAAAAGTGTTAAAATATATTTAACATTTGAGATTCTTCAAAGTCACCACCTTTTTCCTTGATAACAGCTTTGCACACTCTTGGCATTCTCTCAACCAGCTTCATGAGGAATGCTTTTCCAACAGTCTTGAAGAAGTTCCCACATATGCTGAGCACTTGCTGGCTGCTTTTTCTCCACTCTCTGGTCCAACTCATCCCAAACCATCTCAATTGGGTTGAGGTCGGGTGATTCTGGAGGCCAGGTCATCTGAGCACTTCATCATTCTACTTTTTGGTCAAATAGCCCTTACACAGCCTGGAGATGTGTTGGGTCATTGTGCTGTTGAAAAACAAATGATAGTCCCACTAAGCGCAAACCAGATGAGATGGCATATCGCTGCAGAATGCTGTGGTAGCCATGCTGGTTAAGTGTTCCTTGAATTCTAAATAAATCACAGACAGTGTCAACAGCAAAGAACCCCCACACCATCACACCCCCTCCTCCATGCTTCACAAAGTCCCACACATGCAGAGATCATCTGTTCACCTACCCTGCATCTCACATAGACACAGCGGTTGGAATCAGAAATCGCAAATTGTAATCATCAGACCAGGACAGATTTCCACCTGTCTAACGTCCATTGCTCCTGTTTCTTGGTCCAAGTAAGTCTCTTCTTATTATTGGTGTCCTTTAGTAGTGGTTTCTTTGCAGCAAATCAACCAGGAAGGCCTGATTCACACAGTCTCCACTGAACAGTTGATGTTGAGATGTGTCTGTTACTGAAACTCCGTGAAGCATTTATTTGTGCATTTATTTGGTCTTCATGAGAGCCAGTTTCATCATAGCTCTTGATGTTTTTTGCGACTGCACATGAAAAAGGTTACAAGTTTTTTACATTTTCCAGAATGACTGCCCTTTATGTCTTAAAGTAAAGATGGACAGTCGTTTCTCTTTGCTTATTTGAGCTTTTCTTGCCATAATTTGGACTTGGTCTTTTACCAAATAGGGCTATCTTCTGTATACCCACCCCTACCTTGTCACAAGACAACTGATTGGCTCAAACACATTAAGAAGGAAAGAAATTCAATAAATGTACAATTAGCAAGGCACACCTGTTAATTGAAATGCATCCAGGTGATTACCTCATGAAGCTGGTTGAGAGAATGCCAAGTGTGCTAAGCTGTGAACAAAGCAAAGGGTGGCTACTTTGAAGAATCTCAAATATAAACTATATTTTTATTTGTGTAACAAATATGGTAAATTATTCCATGTGTTATTTCATAGTTTTGATGTCTTCACTATTGTTCTAGAATGTAGAAAATAGTAAAAATAAAGAAAATGTAACGGGTTTCGTCGTCAGATGAAGAGGAATCGGACCAAAGCGCAGCATGGTAAGTGTTCATGACTTTTTATTTAAACTGAACACTAAACAAAAATATCAAAGTGAATGACCGAAACAGTCCTGTCAGGTGCAAAACACTAAACAGAAAACAACTACCCACAAAAACCATGTGGGAAAAAGCTACCTAAGTATGGTTCCCAATCAGAGACAACGATAGACAGCTGTCCCTGATTGAGAACCATACCCGGCCAAAACAAAGAAATACAAAAACATAGAAAAAATAATATAGAATGCCCACCCTAATCACACCCTGACCAAACCAAAATAGAGACATAAAAAAACTCTAAGGTCAGGGCGTGACAGAAAAACCCTTGAATGAGTAGGTGTGTCCAAACTTCTGACTGGTACTGTATATTGTGGCAGACCAGGGGGTTTGGTCAAGACGTTAAACAGATCAGACAGGGAGAGAGTATGATTAGCTCGGTTTCAAGTGTGTTTATTAAATAATTAATTAAAATAAAAAGTGAGGTCTCCCCCATGAGACCCTCTCCGGGATACCGTCTTCTGGGCTCCAGGTCTTGCTGTATCCTGTCGGGCACACAAACGTACCAGTGTTAACTCGGGCACCGTCTCCAACTACACGGAAGTCACCTTACTTCCCCCAGTCCTCTCCTGTGTGCTGCCCTTCTGGCAGCTTTATGGGGCTTGTACAGCTGGTGAGCAATCAGCCCTTGATTGCAACTCCCCAATCAGCCCCAATTAGTCCTGAGCGGAGAGCGCGTCGAGACCTGGCACGTCCAGCAGATGGAGCCATAGCCACCGTGCTTCTACACCTACATGTCTTTTTTTTGTTGCCTGTTTTGCATGTTATTTTGGCATTACTACATGTCACATATCAGTTTGCAAACAATGTAAAAATAATAATATTTTAGTTAATAAAGCAGCAGACAAACATGGTCTCTTTTTTTGCTTTCTTGAGTAAGGCAGCTCCAAAACATAGGTTTTTAAGTTTAGCTCAGTGCTTTTTGTGGTGGTGGGGCAGCCAGCAGAAAATACGGAGCGTAGGGTTTGCTAATGTTCTCTAGTTGCGCTGTGATTGGCTCAGTGTTTTGTCACTCATGGGAACACTACGTCACCGCAAAATCTAAAATCTACTTGAATCTAAATTCAAGCCCCTTGAGTGCTGCCTGTAGATTTACATTAAAAGTGCCCATCCAAGAAGGCTCAAGGTCATTGGCCACAGATACAATTATGTCAATACACATTATGTCTACCGTAGCTTTGATTGGACTGATAATGTCAACATCATACTTTCAAAATCTTAGCTAGCATGCTAGACAAGCAATCATCTTCATGGTTCAAGTGGACAATCTATTAGGAAATCCTTTTCAATCCTTGTCATATAAAGAGAAATTATAGATACAACATATCGGTGCTTATTGGCCATTGGACATAAACATTACACACCAAGTTGGAAATCACAAATTCAACAATGAGTGATTTGGAAGGAATCAGTGGCTAACTGCAAGATTTGCAAAGCAATCACTAGCCTGCTATTCAGTGGAGAGGGTGTGTGGTCCAAGTCTAAACATTCACTCGCAACACACCATGGTCCAGAAAAGGTTGAATACATTGGCCATGCTGTCAATCCAGCGCGACTTCTGCTGCACTCAAAACAACTGGAAATTCGGGAACTGGGAAATCTCAGACTTCAGTGAGTTCAAGACAACTGGGAACTCTGATAAAAACAAGCTCTGTCTGGGAAAATACGTTTTGAACGGTCATCCAACTGGCATCTTTTTAGAGCTCCGACATGAAGATCACTGACGTCATGATTCAACCATAAATCCAGAGAATGACAGACTTTAATGACAAAGTTGGATGACAAAACTCGCCCACAAGAAGGACCGCCGCACCACCTTCCTGTTTAAGTGAGCACAGCACAACAAGGTGAGTCCATAAATGTATTGTATGCTGCTGCATAAATGATGTAATAAGCCAGGGAGATATGTATACTGTAGCTAAGAAAGCAATACTAAGTGGATGTTGTGTAGTAATCTGTTAGTAGCCCATGTGCCTCATCCTAATAATTTAGTCTCTTTCCCCCTCATAACATAGCCTACTGTTTGGAATTGGTAATACACATGTAGCCTATAGCCTGTTTTAGAGGAATGTGATCCTAGAATATTGTACATTTTCATTGCCTGCTCGTACAGTATGCCCCCTTTATTTATCATATGTTTCTGACTTGGTGTACAGGGAGACTACTGTAATAATGGCCCATGTTCTGAATTCTGTCGCTGTACATTTCAAAAGTGCTAAAGAAATAGTTATTTTGACTACATCTATCCTAGCTCGCTCATTAATTAATTAATGTCTGAATGGAAATTACAGATCGCCTCTTATCTGCTCATCGTTCCCTTATGTACATAATTTGTACATCTCAATTGTCAGTAGAAACAACATTTGTTTAAGCAAGTCAACCATATCAGCAATGTTTTTTTAAAAGGCAGTAAATGAGACTGAATGAACTGTTTTGCTGATAGCCAGGTGTTGCAGTTGTAAGAATTCACTCCATGGTGCTGAAAAGAAAGCTCTGCTGTTGGCACACCTTTATTTGGGGGAGTTGCCCCACCAAGATTTACATGCTAAATTCACCACTGGTTTTTGGTAACGGAATTACAAGGCACTAGGCAATGTTTCTTATTTGAACTTACAGAAGGCAAATAATTTCTCTCAAACTAAATATGTGTTGATATTAGTTGTCAGGGTCTTTATTCCAACAGTAGTGAGTTTTGATGTATTTCTAATACCTTAAGACTTTTTCTGAAAGATGTTTTCTTAGACCCCTTTTCCACCTGTTTGACCAGAAATCAAAGCCATTACTTATGCCTAATGGAACGATGGAACATGATGGAACATGGTTGAAACATTTATCTATGCTTTAATTTCCCCAAACCATAGACTCTGAGCTTTCATTTGACACCCAATTTGATGTGCTCCTATGCATTTCCCATTGGGTCCTGTTTCGTGGAAATGACCTTCCATGACTACTAAATGTATGGACTGAAAAACATTCAGGGTAATTGTTTGTCTACATGTACCCAGGATAGTCTGCTTTAATTGGACCCCCCCCCCCATTAGCACAGAGCAATAACTTGCCTAATAATTTTTTACACAGAGCTCAAAGTTCAAGAAGCATTAAAATGAGCTGACGATGGGCTTGGCCCCTCTCTTTATGGCACTTTCAGATAATTAATTAAAAACAAATTAGATATTCCTCCAACTTATGCACAGTGGAAATATGGTGATATGGGAGCCATGCTTTAATGACTTGGGCAGGGCGATAATGAAGGAGATGTCACTGTGTGTTATTAAATTCTCCCACTGAGGTGTGTGAGCTCCTGGTCCTGTCTCACTGTCTCACAGTATCTGCCCGCTCCCCAGACCCTCCCAGCTCTTAATATGCTACTTAAATCTCTGCAGGGTTCAAAGGGCACCATTTAATTATACCGCAGCAAATTCTTAATTTTCAATTATGATGGCACAGGGGAGCTCACCTTGAGGAAGGACAGACGGGCCCAGAGACAGGTTTCCCCTTGAAGAGGAAATGGTTGTTTCTAACCTTTTACTGTCTCTGTTTTATGGCCATACTGCTGCTTCATAGTCATTTGCATCAGACTGCTGTGGTATAATAAGGGTGGCGTTCAGGTGACCCTTGTTAGTAGTGAGCCAGCTGGCTGCATCAGTCAGGGGTCAGGTCTATCAACCTGTCTATGGGGCAATTAGTACATACAGTACACCCTGCCTGGGTGGGATGCTGCTGTTTCATACAGAATCTCTTACACTCAATTTTAAGAAGGCCATTTAAGAACTTGTAATCAAGAGACTGGTACTGTAATAAATGTAAAGTGTTATTGATATAAGTTAGAAATTGTGAATGAGATTTCTTATGTCTTTTAGGATAATGTAACCCAATACAGTAATGGAAAGCTTAGTCATTAAGCCACATAAGCAGGAATTTTGCATAGAAATAGGGGTAGGGTTGCTTTGACCTTGATGGAGACCAGAAGTTCAGAACTCACCTGGTAGAAATTGAATTATGCTAATGTATTTTTTATGTCTCTTAAATCCTCTCAGAATGGTGGCGAATGGTCTGTGTTCAGCATGCCTCTTTCTCCATTGGCACTGCTGTGTGGGAGCAGCAGGACAGTCTCACACACACAATAAAATGGCTCCAGACCGTGCCTCACTCTCAGGTGAAGGAATGGGCACAGAGCATTCCAATTAAAGCCAACAACTTCCTCCTCTCCTCCGGATCCAGGTTAAGCTCCGTCGTCACTTTGGCTATGCCGGATTAAGTGATAGGACCTGCTATTCTATAAAATCCTTTCTCTGTAATTAATATTACCTGATTGAGCTAATCATGTCAATGTAATTAACTAGAAAGTCGGGGCACCACAAAATAATATTTATAGAGCAGTTATCTTCCGATTAACCTTTTAAAGACCTAGTAATATTTTATATCAATAGCAGTCAATATTAATCGTCACCTTATTTCAGTCTCATCTGAAAGTTGTAAATTCTTGGTTATCATCACGAACCCTGGCTAACAAGTTGAATCAGCAATGCAAAATTGGGTTTAATTATTTATTTACTAAATACCTAACTAATCACACAGAATTACATATACACAGAATGAATCATACCTTGATTACAAATTACGTCATAAAGGAAAACGTCCCTAGCGGACAGAACAGATATAACAGCTGGTTACACAAAGAAAAGGGGGCTGGGTTTTAGTGAAAGAGCGGGAAGACTGAAGAACAAAGGGAGAAGCTGTGCTATCGGGCCATAGGCAGCTACTCTATTGTAAATACAGAATCTTATGCGTTCTAAATTACTGCCCATTTGGAAAATGAAAATGCTATAAATATTTACTCTGAGCTACGCTTCAATAGGTTGGTGGTAGATGGAAGGCCGTGTTGCCCAACAGAGTCCTTTGTCCTTTGAAGAGTGTCTCTGGTGGTGAATGGGAAACGTTGTAGTGTCGTCGTTGTGTGGTAGACGGGATACTCTGTCCATCCTTTCCTAGCCCACGTTTACAGCGGCCCCTGCTAACTCAACGGCTAGGAGGTATCACTTCTGTAGCAAATAAGAGTTCATATCATTCGCAACCAAAGCTCACGCTGAGGTTGGCTTCATTCTGTATTTATTATCAGAATCCTTCTGACTGTCACGCCCTGGCCTAGGTCATGGTGTGACATGGGAGATTTATGTGTTTTTCCTGGTCTAGGGGTTTTGTATGTTTATGGGGTGTTACCTAGTCTAGGTGTTTATGTAAGTCTATGGTTGCCTAGATTGGTTCTCAATTAGAGGTTAGAGGCAGGTGTTTATCGTTGTCTCTGATTGGGAACCATATTTAGGCAGCCATGTTCTTTGGGTATTTTGTGGGTGATTGTCTTCTGTCTTTGTGTCATTGCACCAGATAGGACTGTTTTCGGTTTTCACATTTGTTGTTTTGTATTTTGTAGTGTTCTCGTTATTCGTCTATATTAAAGATGTTGAACACTAACCACGCTGCATTTTGGTCCTCCTCTCCTTCAGCGGAAGAAAACCATTACACTGACAGAAGGTTACATTTTCGTCAAGGGCTCATATAGTGGAGGGAGAAGGGTGTGTTTCATAGTTTATAACCCATGTCTCTTCACAGGGGCGGGCCACTGATTGAGCAGAGCTCTAACCTTATGAAAACCCAAATCTCTCATTTGGAAGCTAAAATTAAATTTCATCTTTTAACAAATAATTTTATATTTAAACAATTTTATATTTAAACATTTGAATTGCACAACAATTCCATGTGAATCTGAACTATAATGTGTAGACTTTCCCAGATACAGTTTAGGTTGTCCTGTCATCAGTCATAATGTCTCAGATGACAATCGAACTGACATATTCATTAAGTACCAACGCATATTTTCAACTGGTTGTATTACCAAAATATGGTTCCTTTCCCTCCACTTGTTTGATGTTCCCAGACTCTCTATGTTTAAGAAAGGCTATTCAAGAGTCCCTCTGTAGAGTCAAGAGAGAGGGAAGGGAGAAAGGTATTTATGGGGGGGGGGGGTCATAAACCTTACCCACAGGCCAACTCATGACAGCTCTTTGGAACATTTCTCTTTCTTAAAAAGTTTGTAATGTACAGTACAAGCTATGTTCCTTGAAGGAGTGAGCATCAGTACCAACTCCTCACCTTCTCTTTCATGACATAAGGAAATGGTTAGCCCACCCTCTGTTCAACGACAACTCTATCCTGTTAAACTGTCACTGCCAAAAGAGGAGAGAAGATAGTGGAAGTGGATTGGGGGTGTGACAGACAGAGAGGTAAGGAAGCTGACTAACGTTGCACTGCTGACTCCAATTTCCTCTGCTCTGTTTTCTCAACTCAAACACTGTTCATTTATCAACCTAACTACCTGCCAAACCATAGAAAAAAACACAACTAAATCCCAGAGAGAGAGAGAGAGAGAGAGATGTATATTCGGGTCATTCAACGTTTTGTAATTTGATGCATCAAATAATACTATTTAACACTTCAAATAAGGTTATTGACCAATCAGGACTTGAATATGACTGCATGTCACTTAAAGGAGTCAAAAATGTGACTTCCATGTGTTTTATATACATTCAGTGGCCAGTTTATTAGTTACACCACCCTGTCCATGAAAATGGATTGCTCCTACAGACAGTGTGTGAGTATCTCAGAAATGGCCAGCCTCCTGGGCTTTTCCCGCATGACATTGTCTAGGATTTACTGAGAATGTTGCAGCAAAAAAAAACATCCAGTCACGCCAGTCCTGTGTAACAGGCGAGCCACAAGCAAGCAAATAGTGGTGCAGTACAACAGTGGTGTGTAGAACAGCATCTCGGAACGCACAACTTTGTCGGTCCTGGTCATGGATGGGCTATTGCAGCAGACGACCGCACCGGGGTCTACTCCTATGAGCTAAGCACAAGATGAAGTGGCCACCCGATGACCAACACTGGACAAATGAGGAGTGGAAAAACGTTGTCTGGTCTGACGAATCCTGGTTCCTGTTGCTTCATGCTGATGGCTGAGTCAGGATTTGGCGTATGAGTCCATGGCCCCATCCTGCCTGGTGTCAACAGTACAGGCAGGTTGTGGTGGTGTAATGGTGTGGGGAAAGTTTTCCTGGCACTTGTTAGCTCCCTTGATACCAATTGAGCAACGTGTATAGTGTATGTTTCCACCCTACGAGGTAGGAATACTACTGTTAAATTATGATATTGCCCTTTTAGCTTGTTTAGGTGGGAGGGAGTTTTGGCCTTCCATGTATCTTTCGTCAAAGTTTATGATGAGTATTTCTGTTATATGACGTGGCTCTCTGTAATTACTCCGGATATTTTGGAGGCATTTCTGAACATGGCACCAATGTAAACCGAGATTTGTGGATATAAATATGCATATTATCAAAGAAAATATAAATGTATTGTGTAACATGATGTCCTATGAGTGTCATCTGATGAAGATTATCAAAGGTTAGTGATTCATTTTAGCTCTAATTCGGCTTTTGTGACTATCTTTGGCTGGGGAAAATGGCTGTGAGTTTTTTTTAGATTTGGTGGTGATCTAACATAAATATATGTTGTGTTTTTGCTGTAAAACATTTAAAAAACACGATGGGTAGATTAACAAGATGTTTATCTTTCATTTGCTGTATTGGACTTGATAATGTGTGAAAGTTAAATATTTCCCCAAAATATTTTTGAATTTCCCGCGCTGCCTTTTCAGCGAAATGTTGGGGGGAACATGTGTCCTAGACAGGTTAATAAACCAATACGAAATAAAGATCCATACATCTCTGACAATAACAGCTAGTTTTTCGTTTTCCTCTCCGTACTCAAACCACTCCCTGACAGTCCTAGTTAAATTCTTGCTTGAGAAATTGCTCTTTGCTAAAAAGTTTCTTCTTTTTTTACCGTTTTAATTGAAAACAATCACAGTTAGGTCATTCATGGATACAAATAATTATTTTATATTGAGGAAAAAAACGGCGGCATTGGACCTTTAATAATCTAACACTTACAGTACATACATTTTTCCTTTGTGATTACACTATCACTCATATTTCACATGTCACAGCGATTCCCTGGTAAGGGAGAGTGGGGTATGTTCAGCCATTTTTCATTCAGCATCACTACGTCAAGGGAAATATAGTATTCTTTCTAACAAAGATATCTACATGTATTTCAGGATGTTCTGTATCCCTGGAAATAAGCAGAATTCATTTAAACATAACAGTTTTGAAAACATAGCTTTCTGTCAAGGTGGTCAAATCTGCCATTCAGCAAGGCAGTTAACCCCCAGCAACAACTGCACCCCAGGTATGGTGTAAGTTGAACCACGGGACAGGGTTGAGACACCTTTGGGTAAGTACGGGGGAATAACTAGTGAGTTGCACAACTGAATGCATTCAACTGAAACATGTCTTCCGCATTTAACCCAAACCCTCTGAATCATAAAGGTGTTGGGGACTGCCTTAGTCGATGTTGTCGGCACCCAGGGTGCAGTTGTTTTGGGGGGTTTAACTACCTTGCTCAAGGGCAGAATGGAAGATTTTACCACCTAACCAGCGACATTTTGATTCCCGGTTTAACGCTCTTAACCACTAGACCACCTGCCGTTTCTTGACCATTTGTCTGGAACAGGGATGTTGTTTTGATGTGCCAAATCATTGTCAAGTTCTCTGAATAAGTCTACTAAGCCCATGAGACTGTTCCACGAGATTCTTGATACGTTTAGCAAGCTCATGTCATCAGATAAGACCTTGTGTCTTCCTGCTACTCTACCACAGCCTTTCATTATCAAGCTCAGACTCCATGTCATCAGATAAGACCTTGTGTCTTCCTGCTACTCTACCACAGCCTTTCATTATCAAGCTCAGACTCCATGTCATCAGATAAGACCTTGTGTCTTCCTGCTAGTCTATCACAGCCTTTCATTATCAAGCTCAGACTCCATGTCATCAGATAAGACCTTGTGTCTTCCTGCTACTCTACCACAGCCTTTCATTATCAAGCTCAGACTCCATGTCATCAGATAAGACCTTGTGTCTTCCTGCTAGTCTATCACAGCCTTTCATTATCAAGCTCAGACTCCATGTCATCAGATAAGACCTTGTGTCTTCCTGCTAGTCTATCACAGCCTTTCATTATCAAGCTCAGACTCCATGTCATCAGATAAGACCTTGTGTCTTCCTGCTAGTCTACCACAGCCTTTCATTATCAAGCTCAGACTCCATGTCATCAGATAAGACCTTGTGTCTTCCTGCTAGTCGACCACAGCCTCTCTTTCACACAGGTACATGTTTATTTTATGTTAATGTTCCTCTTCAGTGTCATAAGGCCTATTTTTGAATCCCTTGCTGCTACTCGAATGGACTTCTTCCCTGCTCTGACTTCCTTGGCTGATCTCTCATGAACATCAAAGGGGGCGAGACCCCCGCTTGTTTTATGTTTGTATACATGGGGCATGATGATGTCTGCTCTGTAAAAATGTCAAAATTTAAATATATATTGAGTTCTTTTGCATGACACATTTCTAAAATACTATGCATATTATGCTTTTAACTAACAAAATGTAATTATCATTTGCATGGGGCATAGTGGCACTGGCTCAATTTACCTCAAGGCAAACATTTTGATTATATTAGCCCACACAGCTACAAGAATGCACTTTCATTCTTGGTTTAGGACCTCATAATATTGTAGCTGAGACCGACCTGATGTACAAAACAATCTTAAAAATAACTACTCCGGTTTAGAAACAAGCATCATAGGGGTGCGCACAATTGTCCCAGCGTTGTCCGGGTTAGGCGAGTCAACGTGGAGGCCGTCATTGTAAAATAAGAATTTGTTCTTTAACTGACTTGCCAAGTTAAATAAAGGTAAAAAAGTATATATACAGTTGATGTCAGAAGTTTAAAGACACCTTAGCCAAATACATTTAAACTCAGTTTTTCACAATTCCTGACATTTAATCCAAATCCCTGTCTTAGGTTAGTTAGGATCACCACTTTATTTTAAGAATGTGAAATGTCAGAATAATAGAAGAGCAAATTATGTATTTCAGCTTTTATTTCTGTCATCACATTCCCAGTGGGTCAGAAGTTTACATAAACTCAATTAGTATTTGGTAGCATTGCCTTTAAATTGTTTAACTTGGGTCAACTGTTTCAGCTAGCATTCCACAAGCTTCCCACAATAAGTTGGGTGAATTTTGGCCCATTCCTCCTGACAGAGTTGGAGTAACTAAGTCAGGTTTGTAGGACTCATGCTTGCACACGTTTTTTTTAGTTCTGTCCACAAATTTCCTATGGGATTGAGGTCAGGGCTTTGTGATGGCCACTCAAATACCTTGACTTTGTTGTTCTTAAGCCATTTTGCCACAACTTTGGAAGTATGCTTAGGGTCATTGTTTAGTCGGAAGACCAGTTTGTGACCAAGCTTTAACTTCTTGACTGATGTCTTGAGATGTTGCTTCAATACATCCACATCATTTTCCTCCCTCATCATCTATTTTGTGAACTGCACCAGTCCCTCCTGCAGCAAAGCACCCCCACAACATGATCCTGCAACCCCCGTGCTTCACATTTGGGATGGTGTTCTCCGGCTTGCAAGCCTCCCCCTTTTCCCTCCAAACATAACAATGGTCATTATGGCCAAACAGTTCAATTTTTGTTTCATCAGACCAGAGGACGTTTCTCCAAAAAGTACAACCTTTGTCCCCATGTGCAGTTGCAAACCGTAGTCTGGCTTTTTTATTGCGGTTTTGGAGCAGTGGCTTCTTCCTTGCTGAGCGGTCTTTCATGTTATGTCGATATAGGACTCGTTTTACTGTGGATATAGATACTTTTGTACCTGTTTCCTCCAGCACAATGTCCTTTGCTGTAGTTCTGGGATTTGCACTTTTCGCACCACAGTATATTCATATCTAGGAGATGTACTTTGGCTGCATGAGTGAAGGAGGCTTTATTGAGGAAACCGATTCTAGATTTAATTTTGGATTGGAGATGCCTAATATGAGTCTGGAAGGACAGTTTACAGTTTAGCCAGATACCTAGGTATTTATAGTTGTCCACATATTTTAAGTCAGAACTGTCCAGATTAGTGATGATAGTCAGGCGGACGTTTGCGGGCAGCGATTGGTTGAAGAGCATACGTTTCGTTTTACTTGCATTTAAGAGCAGTTGGAGGCCACGGAAGGAGTGTTATATGGCGTTGAAGCTTGTTTGGAGGTTTGTTAACACAGTGTCCAAAGAAGTTGTCAGATGTATACAGAATGGTGTCATCTGTGTAGAGGTGGATCAGAGAATCCCCAGCAGCAAGAGCAAAATAATTGATATATACAGAGAAAAGAGTCAGCCTGAGAATTTAACCCTGTGGCACCCCCATAGAGACTGCCAGAGGTCCGGACAACAGGCCCTCCAATTTGACACACTGAACTCTATCTGAGAAGTAGTTAGTGAACCAGGCGAGGCAGTCATTAGAGAAACCAAGGCTGTTGAGTCTGCCGATTAGAATACGGTGATTGACTTAGTCGAAAGCCTTGGCCAGGTCGATGAAGACAGCTGCACAGTACTGTCTTTTATCGATGGCGGTTATGATATCATTTAGGACCTTGAGCATGGCTGAGGTGCACCCGTGACCAGCTCGGAAACCGGATTGCATAGCCCCCCCCCCCCCCCCCCTCAATAGGGACCTGGTGACAGTGGAATTCACACCTATGCAGCAAGCAACCTGCAGAGATGTCAATAATGTGGTCAAATAACATAGGTCAATACAAGAGTGTTGAGGCAAGAAAACCTTCATCAACATGTGTTCATCTGTAGTCAAGTAGTTGAAGCTCAGTTACATTGAGTATAGTTATAACAATGTTACACGTGTAATACCAGTATATTGGAATGAGTATGCCTCACTCTTCCAATCACTATAACTGAGACCCTAGGCTTGTCTGCAGGCTTTCTCACTAAATGTTGTGTAAACTGGACAAGATTTGGAGATGATGTTCAGATGTGAGACAGCGAATGTTAATAATGTGTGTGACTGTGCAGACTGTGGTTTAGTTTGGTGGTTTCTCCTGTTTTTTTTTCTCCCAGGGAGGAGACCTTGAGGATTCTGCCTTGGCTCATACACAGGGGAGCCCTGCCGAACCAAACCGCACCTGAGCAGAATGTTAAAACGTCTAGCAGGTGTCTTTAATATTTCACCATCCTTCCTCCTGGAGGGGAAATAGACTCTGACTAGGAAGGCAGGGAGCAACGTAGTGGCGTGGTGATCTGATCTGATGGAGGCCTAATTGGAAGGTGAATCAAATGTGCAGTTTAATATAATTAAAGCTAATGAGAGAGAGAGAGAGAGAGAGAGAGAGAGAGAGAGAGAGAGAGAGAGAGAGAGAGAGAGAGAGAGAGAGAGATGACAGAGATGACAGACAGGAGAAGGAGGCTCCCCACAGTGGTGTATTCCATGGTGGGTAAATGTACCAGGGTGTCTTCACTGTGCCCAGCTAGGGCTTTAATTAAAGAGAGCATGGGAATGTGTGTGCGCGTGTGTGTAGAATAACTCCCTGAACCAATCCACTGAGCTGATTGTGACAAGGGGATGTTTGCACTGTGCTAATCCAGAATTGTTCACAACAGAACAAAAAAAATCATATTTATTTTGCCGACAAGCTCCATGATAACAGCAATAACAACAGCCAATCCACATGGGAGCCTGTTTTCAGCGGGCATTCCTTCAGTAATTACAAGATGCATACCCTATAATTCTGCTTTAATGTGTTTAGATAAATAGAGGATGAAAATATGTTGGGTAACGGAGAAGGCTGGAGTCTGAACATAAACCAGGGGCAAGGAGGACGCTTTAGCGTGTCTTTAGTGTGTCTTTAGCGTGTCTTTAGCGTGTCTTGATGTATTAAATAGATAAAGCAGGAAAGGCAAACATTAATCCCACAGCGATATATTTCTGTGAACATGAAAATCATGTCTGTATTTCCCGTGGTTCCATCCTCTCCCCTCATTCTCTGCCTGAGGTGAGTCCAAATCGCTTCGAGTAGGGCACTCGTTTTATCGCACGCATGGCTTCTCTTCGCCGCCGGGATTGATGCAGGATGCTCGAAGTCAGCCGCTCATTGTTTTAAGACCACAGACCTGACTTATGAATCTTTCATTCAGGGGATTAAATATGAACTTGCAGAGTAAGCCCCTCCCTCAGCGCATACAGGCTGGACCAACCCAACACATGCTAATAACAGCCATACATGAGAGAGAGAGAGAGAGAGAGAGAGAGAGAGAGAGAGAGAGAGAGAATGCGAAGACAACAACATCAGTAGGCAGGGCCCGATTTTTCTATTCTTCCATCTTTCAGCACCATTGTTACTCAAATCTTCTCTCTCTATTTCTATTTATTTCTTTCCCCTTCCTTGTTCCCTCACCATCTCTATCACCATGTACGCCTACGGTATACAGTATGTATAAAAAAATCGCAAAGAACATTTTGACTAAAGGGATGAAAAGAAATCCATCTTGATGACATGTGAGACATGGGGAATAGCTTTGCTGCAATGACATGCTGGCCTGTTTTCTCTGTCTCCAAGAGAGACTTATCAATATATCGTGCTGCAGCGTTGGCTGACAAGCTCTTGGAGTCCCATTGCTATGCCCGCGGTGGTGGGTGCTACAGGGAGAGCATGGTGGTGTCACTGTGATGCACCCGCCAAACCAGCGATCCAGCCACTCTCTGCACCGGTTGGAAAGCAGGGTGGACCCACCAGGTTTACTCTACACCCATCATATCACCACCAGATCAGAACAACAACCTGATTGTAAGATAGAAGCATGACATACTTTACCTGTGGCACTACCTCAAATTCACGGCAATCGGGTATGATAAGTGACACAAGATTTGCAGTTGAACCAATACTGTAGAAATTGAGAGAATTTTGAAGAAGGTCGAAATCAAACCATGCAGGTATCTAGCATTAGTCAAGACACATACAGCACACACACACACACGCCCACACACCCACACGCCTACACACACGCCCACACACACACACGCCCACACACACACACACACACACACACACACACACACACACACACACACACACACACACACACACACACACACACACACACACACACACACACACACACACACACACACAACACACACACACACACACACACACACACACGCACACACGCACACACGCACACAAACACAGAGAGACAAAGGAGATGAAAGGCATGAGTACACCGCCACAGGGGATCCCCACTAGCACTCAAAAGGGCAGATTAGACAACCAAGACTTGACTGATTCATGCAACATTTGACACATCACAGACACTCTCTGTTGCTTTGCCTCTGTAATGGCACAAGGAGAATGGGATTAGGCTCATGTTCCATCCCATTAAGTAGTATCCAACTGGGACAAAACGGGTTGAATCAACGTTGTTTCCACGTAATCTATGTGAGGATGTTGAATCAACATGGAAAACTGAGTGGACTTGCAAAAAGTCATTAACGTAAGGGCATTTCATTTTTTGCCCAACTTTGAACCTAAATCCAAAGACATTATATTGTTTTGTTGATTGTACATTGAATTCACCAATGTAAATCCAAATGAGCCGTTTAACTGACGTCTGTGGCCAGTGCGTAGTGTGGGCTTCAATTCCACACCATACATATTCCTCACAGTACTACACTCTTAGCACACACCAAGAAAGACCATTCAACACCACAATGGGTTCCTAGAGATGAGACCTTTGATGCTGGGGACTGGAGCACGTCCTGAATCTGAGCTGTTTGTGTGTACTGCGTGTGTGTGTGTGTGTGTATACTGACAAAACTGTTTGTGTGTGCGTGTGAGAGAGCTTTGTGCATGTGCGTAGCTCAAATCCCCTACCCCATGTGATGTGGATCAAGGAATTGTTAGCCTGCATACCATGTGGAGTAAAGCTACTGTCTGTCCTACTAAGACTCATGCACTTGTAACCATATGCCTGAGCTCACGGCTGTAACGCTAGAGATCTGAGATATGCTTTTGTTACAGTAGACCGAGAGGCAGGCTGCGGTAATACAAACACAGAACTAAACCTCAAGTCCACCAATCTAGTATGGGGGATTCTAAAAACCCTCTGGACAAGTTTTGAGTAGAGCCTTTGTGTGCACCAGTGGAGGCTGTTGAGGGGAGGACGGCTCATAATAACGGCCAGAATGGTTTGAATGGCATTGGTATCAAACACGTTGTTTTCATGTGTTTGATCCGATTTTATTAACTCCATTCCAGCCATTGCTATGAGCCACCTTCCCCTCAACAGCATCCACTGGTGTGCACAATGCTTCTATGACTGAGAAGAGAGAGACACATTGGAGCATGAGAATGGTTTCAGGTTTGCATCATCATTTCACCATATAAGGGCATTTACAATGATGATGCATTCATCTACTGTTAAAGTAAAGGGACCAGAGTGGAGGTGACCACAGCACACAATGGGGCATAAAGTTATGGATTATTTTAACTGATTCTAACACAAACAAACAGCTTTGTTCATACTTTATGAGTCATGTTCGGATACATGCACTCACAGCACCCGTTATGCAAAACGGAATTGAATAACATCATTACAGATACAGTACAAGCTGAACTGTAATTAGCTAGAGCTCATACAAATTAAACATTCACCTCATGTTTTCATAACAACAGTCGCAATACATATCAGAAATGACAGTGTATGATTTGTCACCCCATATGAATGAAGCATGTGTTGGGTTTTACAGCTAACGAATACCACGTAGCATATGGCTTGTGTTGTAGAATAGCCCATACAAGCAAGCTACTGTGTGTGTGTGTGTGTGTGTGTGTGTGTGTGTGTGTGTGTGTGTGTGTGTGTGTGTGTGTGTGCGTGTACTAGGCTATGTGTGTATGTGTATGTCTCACCCTCCATGTTTGCATGGAGTTGGAGTACTCTGCCATACTATGTAAATGCTCAGTAGAGGGTGAGAGTGCTAGTTAGTGATGAACCCTCTCCTCTCCTGTGTCTGGGGGCTACACAGGTCACCACGGTTACATAGGCACGATGATGCACGATACAAATGAGCCTGGACACACTCTGACGAACATATGTGCTGTTACACATACTGGATATGCCTGTAACACACTCTCTCTGTAGCATATGGACTGCAGCACACTAGAATGTGGGTATTTATAAGGGAGACCTCCCTAGAGGTGGAGGTTTTAGTGAGGAGGCAGACAAATGGACCCAGTGCAGTGACATGGTGAGGACTTTAATGGTGAAATCACGGTGCTGAGCTATGTAGAATCTGTACAGATATGTATAAACAAAATAACAAACATGGTGCTAACAAACAGAAAACATAAACTGGGGGTAAACTGAATTAATCAAATCATCGTAGAGCTCTGGGGCGGCAGGTACCCTGGTGGTTAGAACATTGGGCCAGTAACCGAAAGGTTGCTGGATCAAATCCATGAGCTAACAAGGTCAAAATCTGCCATTTTGCCCCAGAGCAAGGCAATTAACCCACTGATCCCTGGGCGCCCGAAGACGTAGATGTTGATTATGGCAGCCCGCCGCACCTCTCCAATTCAGAGGGGTTGGGTTAAATGCGGAAGACACATTTCAGTTGAATGCATTCAGTTGTACAACTGACTAGGTTTCCTCCTTTCCCTCTCAAATTAAACCAGGCCTCAATAAATGTTTGTGAACTCCGGCAGCAGGTCTTTATTCAACAAACTTCTTATTCGCTGGGGTTTTACGGCAGACTACGTCCAAAAAGTTGTATTGCTGCCACCTACCGTGAGGGATGAAAATAAAATATCACAAAAGATAAAAATTATGTGTATGAAAATACTCACATGGGCCTCTGTTGTTAAGATCAATAATCCATGTCTGATCCCTACACAGGCTCAGGAGCCTGGGAGAGCGGCACATCTTCCATCGCCAATAACCCTTGCAATCCCTTCACCTGTGAATTCCTGAAGCTTCGAATACTTTCCTGCCAGAGCCACAATTATGTCCAATTTTTTTGACTTCCTTGCTACTTGAGCTGTGCAGTTTATCGCAGTTGCAATGGACGCCACAAAATCCACTTTCTTTATAAGCAGCATGTCTGGTTCTCCTGGTTGACAAACATTAACCATGGGCTGTGGTGCATCCACAACCATCTTTTCCACACTAGTGTCACTTTTGCTCTCAATTCTTTTGATTGCTGTGCATAGGACATCCGATGGACCGCCATTATCTAAGACACCTCAACCTCCTCCACCCTTACAGGGCACTCCATGAACTCTGGGTCATGACCCCACCACAATTACAACATGACCATTCTTCAATCCAATCTTTCATATACTCCTTCGGTCTGCACACATTTGAAATAGGACCAGATCCTTCACAGTTTTTTGCATTGTAGTGGTTTTTGGACAGAGGTTCTAACTCCACACAGTACCTCATGTATACTATATTCACTGTCAGAAAACAACAACACTGACAAACCTGCTTCCTTTCCTCCATTCACCATGTGGTCAGGCAACCACACATGGGATTCTCGTCGCAAGGATTTCCTCCCAAGGATTTCCTCCCTTATTCCCACCGACACCCCAGAAATGACTCTATTAAGACGCTTGAGACTCTAGGGGCAGTATTTCATTTTTGGATAAAAAAACGTTCCTGTTTTAAACAAGATATTTTGTCACGAAAAGATGCTCGACTATGCATATAATTGACAGCTTTGGAAAGAAAACACTCTGACGTTTCCAAAACTGCAAAGATATTATCAGTGAGTGCCACAGAACTGATGCTACAGGCGAAACCAAGATGAAACTTCAAACAGGAAGTGAGCAAACTTTTCGAGGCGCTGTTTTCCATTGTCTCCTTATATGGCTGTGAATGCGCCAGGAACGAGCCTACACTTTCTGCCGTTTACCCAAGGTGTCTGCAGCATTGTGATGTATTTGTAGGCATATCATTGGAAGATTGGCCATAAGAGACTACATTTACCAGGTGTCCGCCCGGTGTC
The DNA here is from genome assembly GCF_002021735.2 of Oncorhynchus kisutch. Lineage (NCBI taxonomy): Eukaryota > Metazoa > Chordata > Actinopteri > Salmoniformes > Salmonidae > Oncorhynchus > Oncorhynchus kisutch. The sequence continues at coordinate 36,982,785 of NC_034178.2, forward strand.
CTTTGTCGAAATTGGTGCGTAATCTTCAGCTGCAAGCATTCTTCCATGTGATTCAGAGGAGCAAGCAGACTTCCACGAACTATATATCATCGAAGAGATATGTGAAAAACACCTTGAGGATTGATTCTAAACAACGTTTGCCATGTTTCAGTCGATATTATGGAGTTAATTTGGAAAAAAGTTCGGCGTTTTGATGACTGAATTTTTTTTTTTTTTTTTTTGCCAAATGTGATGAACAAAACGGAGCGATTTCTCATACACAAAGAATCTTTTTGGAAAAACTGAACATTTGCTATCTAACTGAGAGTCTCCTCATTGAAAACATCTGAAGTTCTTCAAAGGTAAATGATTTTATTTGAATGCTTTTCTTGTTTTTGTGAAAATGTTGCCCGCTGAATGCTACGCTAAATGCTACGCTAGCTATCAATACTGTTACACAAATGCTTGTTTTGCTATGGTTGAAAAGCATATTTTGAAAATCTGAGATGACAGTGTTGTTAACAAAAGGCTAAGCTTGAGAGCTAGCATATTTATTTCATTTCATTTGCGATTTTCATGAATAGTTAACGTTGCGTTATGGTAATGAGCTTGAGGCTGTATTCACGATCCCGGATCCGGGCTGGCTAGTATCAAGATTAACAGGTGCCCCACTCCGGAGTTCAAAGGACAACTCATCAGATGTCCAAACTCTTGTGATGCCCAATGCCTTCTTCCTCTGTTCCTCAGACACACAATTAATCAGGACAAGCCCACTCCTGGTCACTCTGATTGATCCCACAAGATTGACCTTCTTCGAGACCCCAAACGGATCTCCTAGATACACATCCTTATAAAATCATACACTTATCATGCCCTTCAGTTTTCAATACTTTCAATTTTTTCTTTCCCTTCTTTGATACTACTGTTCTCCTTTATTCTTCTCCAACTCCACTTCACTCCACTCACTTCTCGTTTCACATCCACTTCCGCCATTGATCCTTCTTAGCTTGTTGCTAGCAGCTGTGAGCGGCCGCCGTCCTCGACTCCTGTCCAACAAAGAATGAAAGGACAGGCTTCTTACAGGACTACCCACAATGCATGAACCAGTAGGAAAAAGCCATTGCACATAATAACAAATAACATGATCAGGTTCAAATAAAGGCATTAAAAGCACAATAACATATTCAGGTAATCAATCAAACATCACCATAAATATACACACTTTCAATAACAGTGCAGACCATACCAAAAGCATATAGTCCTAATAGACCGGGATAATTCAACCACAGAACCAAGTAGCACAGGATAAGTAGCGCTCCTGAACGTAGCTCTGTTTGACAGCCCTCGCCACCCAACATGACAGAGAGGAACAAACCATTCACTTCTTCAACTACGATTCCTAACTTTAACATAGTGACAACATTACAAAAACATGTGCACTCGAATGGTAACATTAATAACGAAAGGCATGATAAGACAAATGGATGCTGCGGCCAAAACCAAATGAATGTCGGCATTTGACTTCAAACTCTAACATGCTTTTCTCTTTTGTTGCAGGCAAACATCGGCAACACCAAAGTGGCCCGATTGGAGGACATGGCTAAACACACATTATACTCAATAAATAATGTGCATTCTCATAAACTCATAAAGCGGTTCAAATGTCAGGTTATTCAATATGTAGGTAGCATATGCACTGAACATGTTTCATGAGCTGAAATAAAAGATCCTAGAAGTGTTCCATGTGCACAAACAGCTTATTTCTCTCAAATTGTGTGGACAAATTTGTCTACATCCCTGTTAGTGAGCATTTTATCCTTTGTCAAGATGATCCATCCACCTGACAGGTGTGGCACATCAAGAAGCTGATTAAACAGCACGATCATTACACAGGTGCACCTTGTCCTGGGGACAATAAAAGGCCACTCCAAAATGTACAGTTTTGTCACACAACACAATGCCACAGATGTCTCAAGTTTTGAGGGGGCATGCAATTGGTATGCTGATTGCAGGAGTGTCCACAAAAGCTCTTGCCAGAGATTTTAATGTTCATCTCTCTACCATAAGCCGCCTCCAATGTCATTTTAGAGAATTTGGCAGTACGTCCAACCGGCCTCAAGGCTGCAGACCACATGTGACCACGAAAGCCTAGGACCTCCACATCTGGTTTCTTCGCCTACGTGATTTTCAGAGAGGGGAGGGGGGTTGCGGAGGAGTTATTCTGTTTGTAATAAAGCCGTTTTGTAGGGAAAAACTCATTCTGATTGGCTGGGCTCCCCAGTGGGTCGGCCTGGCTCCCAAGTGGATGGGCCTACAGTATGCGCTCCCAGGCCCACCCATGGCTACACCCCTGCCTAGTCACGTGGAATCCATACATTAGGGCCCAATTCATTTATTTCAATTGACTGATTTCCTTATATGAACTGTAACTCAGCTAAATGTTTAAAATTGTTGCATGTTGTGTTTATATTTTGTTCAGTCTTAAAGGCACAGACTCCGTGACAGTATTATAACACTGAAAAGCATGAATAAGATCTTAAGAATACAACCTAATCTAAAAGAATGACAACCTATAATAAGGGACATAATATGGGTGTGGAGCACATATTAACACAACATTATATGTAATAAAATAAATAAAAAATGTTACAATGACTTCCTTTTCATCTCAGATGTTCGCAGTTATTAATGCATAATGGGAAATAATCAACCTGCAATTTTAGCCTGTCTACCTCTCCAATTCTGTCCACCTCTCCTGTTACCCTCTCTCCCACTGAACCTTGTCATTCTCCCTCCCACTGAACCTTGTCACTCTCCCTCCCAGTGAACCATGTCACTCTCTCTCCCACTGAATCATGTCATTCTCCCTCCCAGTGAACCATGTCACTCTCCCTCCCAGTGAACCATGTCACTCTCTCTCCCACTGAATCATGTCACTCTCCCTCCCAGTGAACCATGTCACTCTCTCTCCTACTGAATCATGTCACTCTCCCTCCCAGTGAGCCATGTCACTCTCCCTCCCACTGAACCTTGTCACTCTCCCTCCCAGTGAGCCATGTCACTCTCCCTCCCAGTGAACCATGTCACTCTCTCTCCCACTGAATCATGTCATTCTCCCTCCCAGTGAGCCATGTCACTCTCTCTCCCACTGAAAGGTTCTCAGAGACTAAAAGTAGGAGATATGCACCCAATGCACTCATTATTAATCTGTGCCCCTATGCCCCAATGCACAGACACAATGGAGCTGTATCTGTCCAGTGTCCATTAGGTTTGAGGAGACTCAGACTGAGTAAGGTTTGTTATTTCATTTCCTTCCCAATGTTTGTGGAGCTGACAAGGTTCCCGTGTCAAATATTCACTCTTGAAAAAGGTATCTGCTAAATTATTATATTATTATCATTATAAGTAATTTGCATGTGTTGTGTGTTGGAGTTGAATACTAAGCTAATGTCAGAGTCCCAGATTCATCTGTATATTTCTGCACCCTTCAAGCTCCAGGCCGAAGCACAGAGAAGCTCATGGGAATAACTTGACCAGGTTAAGGCCTCCTGGGACTGCTTGAGTGCACAGATAACCCAGTGATTGACAGGCTACATGGGACCTATGCTGCCACTCACTCCTTCACATGCATGCCCCATACACTCGCTTTTATATCTCTCTCCAACTCTCTCCTCAACTCCTCTCTTTCTCTTTCTCCTCTATTGGGTTATGACCATGGGTTTTTCACCAACTCCTTGAGGATGCAGAAAATGAACCGTGTGGAGGGTTTACTCCAACCACTCTGCCTGTGTGAGCTAAAACCATGAGGCTGTGGCCACCAGAGAGTGGTGTGTTTCCCAACATACAGCCTTAGTCAGAGCCTCAGTCCCCACACAGCCTCAGTCAGAGCCTCAGTCTCCACAAAGACTCAGTCAGAGCCTCAGTCTCCACACAGCCTCAGTCAGAGCCTCAGTCTCCACACAGACTCAGTCAGAGCCTCAGTCTCCACACAGCCTCAGTCAGAGCCTCAGTCTCCACACAGCCTCAGTCAGAGCCTCGGTCTCCACACAGACTCAGTCAGAGCCTCAGTCTCCACACATCCTCAGTCAGAGCCTCAGTCTCCACACAGCCTCAGTCAGAGCTTCAGTCTCCACACAGCCTCAGTCAGAGCCTCAGTCTCTGCACAGCCTCAGCCTCCCCTCTTTAAGCTCGGTGTCTGGCCTTCAGAGATACATACAGCTAGTGCTGTAGCTGTCTCTCTGGATCTCCCAGTATCCTTCCAACCCTCCTCCCAAACCTTCCCCAAAACAGAGCAGACGAAACTAACAGGAGAGGAGTATGAGCACCACCAAACCAACTACATACTTTCCCCTACCCCTAACCACCACCCCCTTTAACTTTTGTTGACTCGTTTTACAAACTCCAATCCGGTGCCCTAGGGCAATAAAACTCCTGATTACTAGAACGGGGTCATTACAAAATAACACACAGCAAACATCAATACCTGCCTAGAAGCCTTTTGGTTTAGGTCAATCATCCCAGTCAGTTAATGGTCTCTAAAAAACAGGGCAAATTCATCACCAGCCCTAATCACATTCTCCAAGTCCACATCTCACACAGAACAATAACAGTAATGATATTAGTGAAGGGCTGGTAATGTGATGTGATTCCCTACAGTCAGACAGTGCTGATTGATTGAGGAAATTCAAGGCAGCCCAATGCTGTCATAATGCTGTCAGGGTATCCCATCTCCACACCGTGCTGTGAGCAGCTCCTGCTGTTTGCTGCGGAAGGGAAGGATTGAGATGGCAGATTGGACACATTAGATGCTATTTCATTGGAACAAAGAGAGATTAGTATTTTGTTCTGGAAGTGAGACAAACATGTTTTCCCAAACAGATAAATGCTGTGACTGCTGGGTCAACAGACTCAATTAACCTTTGTGGAGAGTAATGTAAGATTTTGAAGGAAGAATACACACAGGAGCACACACACACACACACATGACAAAGGAATGCAACATCCCTGTTGATGTTTTCCCCACTGAAAATATTCCCTCTCAGGTTCTAAGATGGAGGTGTGAGGCGCTATGACAATATTTGATGGGATTCAGAGGAGCTCAGATCAGCTTTAGAGAGACAAACCCTCAATTTTCTCTACATGAAATAATGCTTTAATAATGGCGCCTAAGATTTCCAGTCTGCAATGCTCACCATATCTGAAGCCATAGTGGCCCAATTGGAGTCCTCATTAAACTGTCAATATGAATTTATCAAATTGAAGGTTGTTCCTAAAATGTCCAATGTATATTTGCAGCTGTTTTTGGATTAATGGACTATGGTTCATTTCTAGTTTGGTATGTATAACAATGTACTGTACAATGTTCTGTAACCTCCAACATACTGGACAATGCACAGTCCAGAGTGTGGTGTGAGATTGTGTGGGGTGAGTTGTCACTAAACAATCACTCACACACTCTCTCTCACTCAATTATCCTTCCATGCACCAACTTTAGAGGTATCGTCTCACATGAGTAGCGTTGCATCAAGTTGCTATTCAACAGTAAAACTGTAGAATGTTTCTCTCCGCTCTATTGTGCTGGAGCTCTGCAGGGCCTGGGCCAGCCAGAACCTCTGAATGGGGAGACCACAGCATAACGTCAGGCTTTCTGCACCACCGTCTCTCTGACAGCCAAGCACTGCCTCCTGGATCCTCCACTCTCCATCTCCCCTCCTCCCCTCCACATCCTACATTCATATTCAGAGCCTCCACTGGTCCCTGTCATTCTCGCCCTACTGAGCCCAGGCACAGTGGCAGTGGGCTGGGCCGTGAAAGCAGGCGAGCAGGGCGAGGCCAGGGCCTGTTTTATCCCCACCCAGAGGAACTGGTGGAAGGTTTACAGACACTCACTTTGAAGATGAGGAGAGAGATAATCCCAGGAGACACACACAAATCCTATGTGTGTGAATGAGACAGGGAACAAGAGAAAGTGAAAAAAGCAAAAACATAAATGACAATGAAAACATAAGAAAAGATGTTTACTTATTTATGCCATTCACAGTCCATCTCCACAATTCACAGCCCTAAACAGTCATCAGATCACATGATTACAGTATACTCATCGTTAACAAACAACGCTCTCTTTCTATCTTGTCTTGTTAATAACCATCTGAAAATATCCCTACTGCATGTACTGACAACGCTGACAAGCCCTTGAAATAAAACATAAAAACAGTGTGTGTGTTTTTCAATCAACAGCGTCATGTCGGGGGTCTGATGTTGGGAACAGCAGGACACACAACCTCCCTGCGTCCTCCCTGCATCCAGTTCCCGGGTTAGACAGCCCTCCATTTGCGACGCCACACCGGCCTGAGCGCGGCACTGGCCTGCCTCCAGCTGAAAGCCATTTGACAGTGTCTGATCAATCATGCCATCTCATTACCCTCAACTCCCTGCTCTGTCATAGCAGGGCCATAGAAGAGAGGACAGGACTGACTGCAGGGAACAGGTAACCGCCTCCCGGTCACCTTGAGCAGAAATATGACCAAAAATAGGAAGAAACAAACCTAGACTCAACCTAACTGTGGTGGAGCCTGCTGCTTGGGATGCAGACTTGGCTGGTGGGCCATCTTTGGATGTGCCTGTGTCTGGGTTCTGTGGGAAGTGAATTATTACATGGGCAACGCTTCACAGGTGGAAGTCTGCTCCTGGATTGACTCAGAGCTGACCTGTGGAGTAATGGTCCTGGCTGGTTCTGGCAGCTGGAGTAGAGAGGCGTGTAGAGAGGAGGGCTGGCAGAGCTCTCCCTCCTAATCTAGACCTGTCTCTGGGCCAAGCAGCTGTCAGAGTTACCCTGTCCTAGCCTGTCCTAGACCTGCACCATGACAGAGGATGGCATAGGGTGCCAGGCTGCTTCACCTGACCACCACGACCCACAGTCATCCATCTCAGCGCTGAGTTCACGTCTGACCCAGAGCCTGTAATGTCTTTAGGGGAGGGGATGTTGATGAAGAATGCCCTGCAGTAGATCACATAGAGCTGCTAGAGAAGCTAAGTCATGGGGAAAGGGGAGGGGCATGCCTGTGTAGTGCTCCTCTATCTGGATGAGATACAAGCCTGTTATCTACATTTCATATTCCTGGCATAATGCACTGCTGTCATTGTGTCTTGTTGCAATTCCATTTGTAACAAGTGGGCATACTGAAAACTACAGAAATGTATTAGAAGCGCCAGTTCACTTTCAGCTAGATTGTTGGCAGACCTCCTGACACTTGTGTATTGAGTGAGTGTGTCCTAGGGTGAGTATGAGATGTGCGTGTGTGTGATAAGTGTGGGTGTATTATGTAAGTGGCCAGTACAGGGTGATTGAGTGTGTTTGCAGGTTAAGGGGTGGTGTTATGTTTTCACAAGGCCCCTTGTCTGTCTGTTAAATGTATGTTTCCCCGACTGCTCGGCCATTTACTAGCATGTTACTTTACTGCTGTTTCTGCAGCTAAGAGGAGGTGCAGATGGCTCCCAGCAGAGAGAGCGAGAGAGAGGGAGAGAGGGGGAGAGGTAGAGAGAGAGATAGGGCAGGGGAGCCGGCCAGCCGGCACTCTCCTGGCCTCCCTTAATAAAGGCCATGCTGCAAGTTAAATTTGCCAATATAAATACAATATATATATGCGTTAGTCACCCACGCCTCCTACATGTGCTAGTAACCCACGCCCCCTCAAGTGCATGACTCAGCCTGGGATTTTACCTTTGACATTCGTTCAGGTGAATACTCCGGAGCTGACAGCGGACAGCACCTGGTGAAGACACCGGTTCTACAAAGAAGTACCTATTAATACTTTGCCTTTTAAATGTGTACATGATTTTTGTTGGTAAAAGGAATGAACTTAGCATTGCTAGCTGGCTTCTGACTTATTCATCCAACTTTACTAGCAACAACTGGCAAGCTGTATGATTGATAAAGTTGATAGCAATGGCATTAGATAGCCAGCTAGCTAGATTGAAACTGCTGGGTTCACCACCTTAGCCAGCTAAGTGGACTCTAGCTAGGTTTCTAGAATTAACAACTATATACTGTACTTGCTTGCTATAATACTGAGTATTGTTTACACTTTTTGTCAAATGACTTAATTCCCCTGCCTGTTTATTGATGCATTGGTGACTGAAACATTGGCAAGAAAAATTCCCCTGCAAATAGGCTGTTCTTTTGGTTTAATTTGGATGAATAGGCATGTGCACATTTACCTTAGTGTTTCATTAGTTAGCAAAGTGCACTTTCACATATCCCCTTATGATCTGGATCGTGGAGCGTTTGGTACCCTGATCTGCGCTATAAAGCATGTGTGAAGTGCAAACAATCCCTGGCTGAAACAAATCCTGAACCTGCATGAGTAGCGGCTCCAAGATCGATGACCAAAGTACCAGGTATTGTGACATGGCATCGCAAGTTAGTGGAACTTGCTCAGCAGTCTTTCACACTGGGCCCTAGCAATAGTACAGGTAATGCTTCTGAACTTAAATATTTGTTTGTGAATTTCCATATCAATAACACTAACAAAAGGGTTGAATTGTTCAGGAACTTGTGCAGTGAACATGGCTTTGGTGATGAAAGGTACACGGCATTCGGTAAGTATTCAGACCCCTTCCCTTTTTCCATATTTTGTTACGTAACAGCCTTATTCTAAAATTGATTGACCTAAATGTTTTCCTCATCAATCTACGCACAATACACCATAATGACAAAGCGAAAGCTCAGGCACATCCTGTTTGTATTGATCATCCTTGATATGTTTCTACAACTTGATTGGAGTCCACCTGTGGTAAATTAAATTGACTGGCCATGATTTGGAAAGGCACAAACATGTATATATAAGGTCCCACAGTTAACAGTGCATGTCAGAGCAAAAAAAAACAAGTCAGGATTGTGTCGAGGCACAGACCTGGGGAAGGGTACCAAAACATTTCTGCAGCATTGAATGTCCCCAAGAACACAGTGGCCTCCATCATTCTTAAATGGAAGAAGATTGAAACCACAAAGCCTCTTTATAGAGCTGGCCGCCTGACCAAACCGAGCAATCCGAGAAGGGCCTTGGACAGGAAGAAGACCAAGAACCCGATGGTCACTCTGACAGAGCTCCAGAGTTCCTTTATAATAGAGTTGCCAGATGGAAGCTACTCCTCAGTAAAAGGCCGATGACAGCCCGCTTAGAGTTTGCCGAAAGGCACCTAAAGTCTCTCAGACCATGAGAAACAGGATTCTCTGGTCTGATGAAACCAAGATTGAACTCTTTGGCCTGAATGCCAAGCATCATATCTGGAGAAAACCTGGCAACATCCCTACGGTGAAGCATTGTGGTGGCAGCATGCTTTGGGGAAGTTTTTCAGTGGCAGGGACTGGGAGACTAGTATGGATCGAGGGAAAGATGAACGGAGCAAAGTACAGAGAGATCCTTGATAAAAAAACACCTCCAGAGCTCTCAGGACCTCAGACTGGGGCGAAGGTTCACCTTTCAACAGGACAATGACCCTAAGGACACAGCCAAGACAGCGCAGGAGGGGCTTCGGGACATGTCTCTGAATGTCCTTGAGTGGCCCAGCCAGAACCCGGACTCCCCATCCAAACTAACAGAGCTTGAGAAGATCTGCAGAGAAGAATGCGAGAAACTCCCCAAATACAGGTGTGTCAAGCTTTTAGTGTCATACCCAATAAGACTTGTAGATGTAATCGCTGCCAACAGTGCTTCAACATAGTACTGGATAAAGGGTCTGAATACTTATGTAGATTTGATATTTCCGTTTTTTATGTTTAATACATTTGCAAACATTTCTAAAAACCTGTTTTTGCATTGTCGTTATAAGGTATTGTGTGTAGATTGATGAGGGATTATATTTTTTAAAATCGATTTTAGAGTAAGGCTGTAACGTAACAAGAATGTGGAAAAAGTCAAGGGGTCTGAATATTTTCTGAATGCACGGCACATGATGCATTTATTGTCATCTCCCTATCAGATCACTGCATGCTGTGACATGGGCTTGGATTGTGACACACATCTTCAAGCTTCCTGACTGAATACTGGGGTCTTCTGTGGTTCCGGAAGCAAGGGCCTTACCTGGGAGTACAGCAACAGTCTCTCTGTCTCACAACCATTCTGTCAACTTGTACTATATCTACCCATTGCACACCATTTTGTGATATCGGTTACTACAAATTAAATGGCGTCCATGTGAATTTATGTAACGGAAGTGAAACGGATGTGAAATGGATGTGAAACGGCTAGCTTAGTTAGCGGTGCACGCTAAATAGCGTTTCAATCGGTGACGTCACTTGCTCTGAGACCTTGAAGTAGTAGTTCCCCTTGCTCTGCAAGTCCCGCTGCTTTTGTGGAGCGATGGGTAACGATGCTTCGTGGGTGACTGTTGTTGATGTGTGCAGAGGGTCCCTGGTTCGCGCCCGGGTATGGGCGAGGGGACGGTCTAAAGTTATACTGTTACATTGATGCTGTTGACCCGGATCACTGGTTGCTGCGGAAATGGAGGATGGTCAAAAGGGGGATGAGTGTAACGGATGTGAAACGGCTAGCTTAGTTAGCGGTGCGCGCTAAATAGCGTTTAAATCGGTGACGTCACTTGCTCTGAGACCTTGAAGTAGTAGTTCCCCTTGCTCTGCAAGGGCCGCGGATTTTGTGGGGCGATGGGTAACGATGCTTCGTGGGTGACTGTTGTTGATGTGTGCAGAGGGTCCCTGGTTCGCGCCCGGGTATGGGCGAGGGGACGGTCTAAAGTTATACTGTTACACTAAGATATTATTTATATTATGGCACCATGTATAATTTCTAACGTGAGCTAGCTAGCCAACATGCATTATTTCTGACATGCCACGATCCAGCTTACTTTACATCTGACAGATATTTAGCTACTGTAGATATCTAGATAATGTTTATGATAATTGCAACTAGTTCATTATCTAGCTTGCTAACTTGATGTGTAAAATGCAGCTAGCTAGCTAACTAGATAAGTGTAAAATGCAGCTAGCTAGCTAACTAGATACGTGCAAAATGCAGCTAGCTAGCTAACTAGATAAGTGTAAAATGCAGCTAGCTAGCTAACTAGATAAGTGTCAAATGTAGCTAGCTAGCTTACTAGATAAGTGTAAAATGCAGCTAGCTAGCTAACCAACTATGCAGTTAAAAAAGACAATCAACTTACCATACTTTTCTGACCAATTAGGCATTACTTCTCACTCCTAGGTTGAAAACAATATGCCGGTGGTCTCTTGTCAAAAGAAACCCACTCTTACACTGCCATCTGATGTAGTCAGGCAGTCAATGGCTCAGCGTTCCAAAAGTATCCACTTTCAGCCCATAAGTACTGTATATAATCAATTATATCTTTAATTTACAATGTCGGATTGAAAAAAAGTGACATATCAAATTCATACATATATGCACTTCTCATTATTGAGACATGGCCTTTAACAGGTGTGCATTGTTATAAGTTAATTTGTGGAATTTCTTTCCTTCTTAATGCATTTGAGCAGCTGTGTTGTGACGAGGTAGGGGTGGTATACAGAAGATAACCCTATTTGGTAAAAGACTAAGTCCATATTATGGCAAGAACAGCTCAAATTAGCAAAGAGAAATGATAGTTCATCATTACTTTAACACATTAAGGTCAGTCAAGAACTTTGAAAGTTTCTTCAACTGCAAATACCATGATGAAACTGTCTCTCATGAGGACCGCCACAGGAAAGCAAGACCCATAGTTACCTCTGCTGCAGAGGACAAATTCATTAGAGTTACCAGCCTCAGAAATTGCAGCCCAAATAAATGCTTTACAGAGTTCAAGTAACAGACACATCTCAACATCAACTCTTCAGAGGAGACTGTGTGGTCAAATTGCTGCAAAGAAATCATTACTAAAGGACACCAATAAGAAGAAGAGACTTGCTTGGGCCTAGAAACATGAACAATGGACATTAGAAATCCCAAATTTGAGGTTTTTGGTTCCAACTACTGTGTCTTTCTGAGATGCAGACTAGGTGAACGGATGATTTCTGCATGTGTGGTTCCCACTGTGAACCATGGAGGCGGAGGTGTGATGGTGTGAGTATGCTTTGCTGATGACACTGCCAGTGATTTATTTAGAATTCAAGGCACACTTAACCAGCGTGGCTACCACAGCATTCTGTAGCGATACGACATTCCATCTGGTTTGTAGTTAGTGTGATTATCATTTCTTTTTCAACAGGACAATGACCCAACACACCTTCGGGCTGTGTAAGGGCTATTTGACCAAGAAGGAGAATGACAGAGTTCTGCATCATCAGATGACCTGGACTCCACAATAAATTGAGATGGTTTGGGATGAGTTGGACCGCAGAGTTGCGGAAAAGCAGCCAACAAGTGCTCAGCATACGTGGGAACTTCTTCAAGACCATTGGAAAAGCATTCCAGGTGAAGCAGGTTGAGAGAATGCCAAGAGTGTGCAAAGCTGTCATCAAGGCAAAGGGTGGCTACATTGAAGAAAATATATTTTGATTGTTTAACACTTTTTTGGTTACTACATGATTTCATATGTTATTTCATAGTTTTGATCTCTTCACTGTTATTCTACAATGTAGAAAACAGTTTAAAAAAAGAAAGAAAAACTGTTGAACGAGTGTGTCCAAACTTTTGACTGTTACTGTAGAAAACACATATGCAATTGACAATTGATACAGTTTTAAGGCCCTCTGATCAGGATGACATCATTTTGAAGGATCTATTTATGTTCTGTTTATGTGTTCATTTGTTTTGTTTGTTTATCTATCTGCCAGGGTACAGAGAAGGTTTTACAGTGTACAGTATGTGTCACTCTCACTCCCCCATACATCCTCCGGCTGTATTGGATGAGTGCAATAACCTCACCAGACCTGCTCGGGGGAAAGAAAAATGCCACATAAATGTTTGCCACTCAGACATTCTGTCCTGAAAAACCTCAGAGGCTGGTATTTTCTTGTTATAGGTCTATCCAGTATGTTCATACCTGGGCAAATTAACAGAGTAAATGGAATGAAAGAGATATGGAATGGATGGACAATGTGAATTCTCTTTTCACTTTACATTCTTCTCCATACATTTTGTTCTCGGAGAAAAGATGCAAAATGCCATTGATTGCAGCATGCACCATTGAGACACACAGGCTGGCTGTAGAAATAGAATTGTGTTTACACACTGTAGTCCCAATTCACCCAGAAGGACATCAATGAAGAAGCTACAAAATGTCTACGCTCCTAGCCTAAGGCTTCTACGGCACGGTAGTGTTTCACACAGAATAGAATGCTCTCATCGGAAATCCAGTCTCCCGTATATAACACTCCATAAGTGAAATAAACTTGGTCAGCTACACGTTTTTCTATGGCTGAATCAAACTCTCAGATAATTTATAAATGAGCATGCTAGGTGTCTGTCTGTATGGTGAGACGTGCCTAACCCACAAGGGCGTACAGTTATATTCTCTTTCTGCCTCTGCTCGAGCTGGCTCGCTCTGCATGAGTAGGATATTATTCCTCAACAAGAGATATTGTGATTATGTAGTGCTCCACTACCACTGATAGATTTCCTCCCAAGTAGCCCCATTTTAATTGTCTGTGCAAGATAAAATGTCAGCAGCACAAAAGGAGTGCTTATGTACACACTCCTTATGCACACTCTGCTCCTCCAGCTGAGAGGTAGAACACATCTTGGTAATCCTGAGAGAAGTTGGGGAAAAAGAGGAAGTCAAAAACACGGCTGCAAGAGTAGGTCAATATAATGACTCTGTGGCTCAATGGAGTCTGGGATTAAGGGAATGTCATTCGGGTGTATGTGTGTAAGGGAGTAAGAGTGTGGGTGGGGGGGCGTATATGTGGGAAATTACATACAGTATGGATGGTATGTGTGTAGGTGGTGACAGGTCAAACCCATGGACTGAAGGGCATCTGTAGGGAGCTGTGGTCTGCTGTTACCCATGCTGCATCCTCTAGGGCTCTCTCTACCCGATGCAATGGCATCTGCTCTGCTCAAACCTACACAAGGACAGCCCTGCTGCAGGAGGGGAGGCTCAGAATATATTGCATGCCCCTGAGAACCACAGGAAATCTGCAAAGGTTTACAGAAAAGCTGCTCATCAGCAATGGTCCAGACGTAGGAAGGGTCAGTGCATGTGAACATGCTGCTCACAGGGGAGAGGCTGGCAGACAGACAGACAGACAGACAGACAGACAGACAGACAGACAGACAGACAGACAGACAGACAGACAGCTGAGGGTGCCAGTGTGAAGGGCACAGATCATTAGAGTGCACCAAGGACCTGCATCTATACATAGGTCAAAAATACTGTTGGATTGCAAACACTCCACTGTTAGGCCTTCAGTAACATTTTTCCCATATTAGGCCTGGAGGCTTTCACTCAGCATCCAGACAGCCTTGTTCAAGATTCCACGGATTTATGTCTTCAGCCTCCATGAGAAGAGTTTATGGTGCATTCAATAATTTCATAGACCACTTACAGATTGGCACAGTCCGTGCTTTCTTTTGTATTGGCTTTAGGAGGCCAAGAAAGCCTTTCAGTCCCGTTATAAAACCATACGTTTGAGAGTGTCTTGTAACAGTTCATTGGACCTTCACTATAGCCCGGACACCTCCATACATTAGTAATGAGTTCCCTGCAGGCTGTAGAGCTGAGTGGTTCTGTGAGGTCCTTGGGCCTCTGCTGTTCTCAGTCTGACATGGCCTGCAGGCTGCCCATGGCCACTGTACAGAATTCACCAGCACCAGCCAACCTAACCCTCATCTCAACCACATACAGTGGCTTGCGAAAGTATTCACCCCCTTTGGCATTTTTCCTATTTTGTTGCCTATACAACATGGAATTAAAATTGATTTTTGGGGGGGTTTGCATCATTTGATTTACACAACATGCCTACCACTTTGAAGATGCAAAATATTTTTTATTGTGAAACAAATAAGACAAAAAACACTGAAAACCTTTTGCAGCAATTACAGTAGCAAGTATTTGGGGGTAGGTCTCTATAGGCTTGGCACATCTAGCCACTGGGATTTTTGCCCATTCTTCAAGGCAAAACTGCTCCAGCTCCTTCAAGTTGGATGGGTTCCCCTGGTGTACAGCAATCTTTAAGTCATACCACAGATTCTCAATTTGATTGAGGTCTGGGCTTTGACTAGGCCATTCCAAGACATTTAAATGTTTTCCCTTAAACCACTTGAGTGTTGCTTTAGCAATATGCTTAGGGTCATTGTCCCAGTCTCAAATCTCTGGAAGACTGAAACAGGTTTCCCTTAATAAGTTCTCTGTATTTACCGCCATCCATCATTCCTTCAATTCTGACCAGTTTCCCAGTCCCTGCTGATGAAAAACATCCCCACAGTGAAGCATGGTGGTGGAAGCATCATGCTGTGGGGACGCTTCCACCACCATGCTTCACTGTGGGGATGGTGTTCTCGGGGTAATGAGAGGTGTTGGGTTTGCGCAAGACGTAGGGTTTTCTTTGATGGCCAAAAAGCTCAATTTTAGTCTCATCTGATCAGATTACCTTTTTCCATATGTTTGGGGAGTCTCCCACATGCCTTTTGGCAAACACCAAACGTGTTTGCTTATTTTTTTCTTTAAGCAATGGCTTTTTTTCTGGACACTCTTCCTTAAAGCCTAGCTTTGTGGAGTGTATGGCTTAAAGTGGTCCTATGGACAGATACTCCAATCTCCGCTGTGGAGCTTTGCAGCTCCTTCAGGGTTATCTTTGGTCTCTTTGTTGCCTCTCTGATTAATGCCCTCCTTGCATGGTCTGTGAGTTTTGGGGGGCGGCCCTCTCTTGGCAGGTTTGTTGTGGTGCCATATTCTTTCAATATTTTAATAATGGATTTAATGGTGCTCCGTGGGATGTTTACAGATATTTTTTTATAACCCAACCCGGATCTGTACTTCTCCACAACTTTGTCCCTGAACTGTTTGGATAGCTCCTTATTCTTCTTGGTGCCGCTTACTTGGTGGTGCCCCTTGCTTAGTGGTGTTGCAGAACAGGTGTATATATACTGAGATCATGTGACAGATCATTTCACACTTAGATTGCACACTGGTGGACTTTATTTAACTAATTATGTTACTTTGAAGGTAATTGGTTGCACCAGATCTTATTTAGGGGCTTCATAGCAAAGGGGGTGAATACATATGCACGCACCACTTTTCCGTTGTTGTTTTTTTGGTAGAAGTTTTTTTTAAACAAGTTGTGTATGTCCATTACATGAAATCCAAATAAAAATCTGTTTAATTACAGGTTATAATGCAACAAAAAAGGAAAAACACCAAGGGGGATGAATACTTTTGTAAGGCACTGTATCCATGAGATACTTACTAAGATTATGCAGCGAGTGGCCTGTCTCTCTAGGGCAGCTGATGACCTTACATCTCAGAGACAAAGACAGCTATTTACACAGACATCCTGGGTTAAGCAATGCCCCACAGGGATACTACCTAAGGTGGACATCCATATACACATGCTTTAAATGCTGTGTGTGTCATCAGAAAGAGGTAATGAATATGCTGCTAATGTGTTGTATCGCTGGTAATATCTGCATAGATATGACGTATTAGGTTATATCTAATACTGTATGCCTTTCACACTAGCTAATGTTCCTCAGCCCATTCATCTTATCTAATATTGATTTATTGCTCTGGTTCTCATCCAGTGTGCTGTATGGTAACCATGTCAGGTGAGTCAGAAAATGTAGTTTATGGTTGTATTTTCCAAGAGGTGGGCAAGTGAATTCACATGTAAAGGAATAATAAAGGATGGTTGATTCAGGGTGGAAAATGTCCTTTTGACTTCTCAGACAATGTCGGGGGCTCTAATTGTCTCCCTACAAATTTTATGAAACCCATTTTTAAATGTCTGCACATGAAATGAATTGGGAATAGTAAATTTCTTCAGTTTGCATGAATTGAACAATGTCTGGGGGTACACATACAGTCAGCTAGTATTATATGAAACCCTGTCGGAGCACACTGTTCCATGGTACATCTGATATCACCTCATCCTCGCTCACTCCTGTGGAGAGGAGAGATGAGGAGCATGGCAGCGACACTGCTGAGAGCAAAGTCATCAAACTTACTTATCAAGGCCACATCTTAAACAGCTATGTAATCCTGCTATCTCCGGCACCATCGCCTCCCCTCCTATCTCCCCACACTGCTTCTGTACTCCGGTATTCCAGTAAGTCACCATGCACGGTATCGGCAGTCACTCCCTTCAGATTGGGTTCAGTCGTTCAGAGGCTCCCACAAACATCAAGCCTTGACAAATGGAAGAGAGAGGGATTGGAAAAACAGCCAGGGGGGATGTGGCACCTGTTACAAAGGAGAGGCTGCATGTGTTTGTGGAAAGAGTGGAGGGGTGTTGTAAACATTGATGGCTCAGGGAAAAGGGCAGGTTGGATAGGAGGACAATATTAAGATGAGGGAATCTGCACAAGGCATCTCTAAAGAGATGGGCAGTCTGCGAGATTTGAAGGGGATGGGAATGAATTGGATGCAGGGAGAGAGATAGCAATAGAGAGACATTCTATTAGAGAGAGAGAGAGAGATATGAGAGGATTTGAGATTCTATTTGCATGTACTGTTTAATGTGCATCATCGTCATAGTCTGCCCCCACACTCTCTTCTGCAGCAGACTGAGCAGGGCAGCAGCAGCCCAGGTTGAGATGAGAGGATCCTGACCCTCCTGTGTTTAATATGATCCGGGCAGATAGCTAGTTTTGTGGGGCAGTGGGGAGCCCCGGCAGCCCCCTCAGGGTAATACATCTGACATCTAGCCATCACTCAACAGGCCTGTACCACAATCAAAATTATATGAGGGTCATAACTGCTTGGAAATCTACCACAGTATCCTACTGAGCAAACCCGCTCTCTGTAATTCTAATAATCAGATAAAATATGTGTGTGTGGAGGGGGGTGGGGTGGGGGGGGGGGGGGGTCAGCCCAGGCATGTTAAACTATGCATAAATGTAATTATATCCCTAGAATGGAACACTGTAAAAACTTGAGGATGCAATTAGGCTCCCATTGAATAACTCATCTTCTCTGGCAACAACAAATTGCATTAAAATGGACTGTGTATAGTTCTCTACCATGCGGCATTAAGATTAACGCTGGGGATGTTAATAGTGTGTCATCTCTTGAGTCTACCCCCATCTCTAATATAAGATTAGAGAGAGGGAGAGAGAGGGAGCAAAGGATGGAGGATAAAAAACATGTTGGTTTTCTCCTCTCAGCATCTGCTCTTCCAGCTGGGACAAGACCTCAGCTATTCATCAGGCTCCAAAGTGCTGCCTGCACATATTCATCTCACTCAAAGGTCACCCCAATAAAACACCAATCTGCAATGCTCTCGCTGTTTTTAAAACCTCCTCATATCCAAATATGTGCAACTTCTAAGCCAACCTCATTTACATACAGCCTGGCCCAGAAATAGGGACCACATGCTATTTGCATCATTCATCCTGTTCTTTATTTCTACTCTTTTGTTGTTCGCCAGACCTCTCGGCGATGTATTTTACCTCAACAAATTAAAACCTCCATTCTACCGGCTTTATGCTATTCAATTGAAGCAACTGATTTCAACTAAGCCACCTCTCATTCCAGACTGCTCCCCTAGCTGGCTGGCTAATGGGTTGTGGAGAAACCACTTACTCATCTCTTCATACGGGCCTCATTGGGCTAAGCTATAAACGGTAGCCTGAGACACTTCTTCACACTCAACCTTACACTGACTCATTCATCAGGGCTCTGTGCAGTATGTGAGCGTGAGTGTGAGGCACGTCTAGTTCACAGAGATGACCCTGGAAAGCATGAGTTGACGTTCCAGTGTAACACTTCTTATCTGTGGGCTAGTAGAGAGTGAGCTGTGCTGCTCTGTGTCGTAGGGCCCTGCCAGCTCCTCGCTGCTCCACAAGGCAGCTAATGCATCAGAGAAACGTTCGCAAGCTCTGCATTATCCCCACAGTCCTTCCTTCCTGTAGAGGATTTAATGTGACACGTAACCACACACCATAATTATTTGCGATTCAGTGGATCGTACTGCTGATAATGAAGTGGTGTTGTCGTAGTAGGAACCCGACAAGTACGGTAATTCCTCACTAATGTCGCAGAGATGTTGTAAAAGAAACACAATTTCTCAGTGAAACGATGTGGAAAATGGCCCGCAGTGAATGTAGCCTCACTTTTTATTCCTCAAAACAAGGCTTCCTGCCAAATCTGTGAACTGAATCAGTCCACGGAGAATGTCTGTCATCAGACGCCAGACACAGAACTGATGCAGAATAAAGAGTCATACCACCTTCTTAGGGACAGCAGCAAGAGCATTATGCTGCCATTACAGCTAGGCTATGCTTTATTAATATACTGCAGAAGTAACAATTGAGCCAGTCTATGTAGTATTCACCTCTGTCACTCAGTCGCGTCACACCATTGTTAGGAATTTTTGCAAGACTCTCTCTGGCATATTGTCGCCCAAGATTTTACTGGTGCCCAGTCATTCTTAAAGGGGGCTAATGATTGCTGCGTCTGAACTACAACTTAAAGTCCTGGAACATGACGACACTGTCAGATTAAGAAAATAACGGTGTCGTTCCACGAAATGGGTGCCATTTGTGTCCCTTTGATATTTTAAGTAGAAGTTATGCATCAATAGTGCCTTTTTTGTAACAGCCTGTTATATTAAATGATGTGCACTTCAATATAGACCACATGGAGAACTCAATTAATCCACATTTATTTATATGAGTAAAGGCTTGCTAACGTGCCAACATTCTGCATTTTGACATGTTCCTCTATCAACCAGTGTCACTTCTAGGAATATTTAAACCTAAAAATGTCTCCAAGTTTCACCATCATTGCAAAGGCCTAGTTATTTTTGCTGCTTTGACAAACTGAAGATGATTATGTATATGTATGTCTGTCCCTCATTTTAAGGCAAACCCTCTTAAGCTCTGACAAATCAACTGTAAATTTCGGTGTTCCTCAAGGTTCCGTTTTAGGACCACTATTGTTTTCACTATATATTTTAACTCTTGGGGATGTCATTCGAAAACATAATGTTTACTTTCACTGCTTTGCGGATGACACACAGCTGTACATTTCAATGAAACATGGTGAAGCCCCAAAATTGCCCTCGCTAGAAGCTTGTGTTTCAGACATAAGGAAGTGGATGGCTGCAAACTTTCTACTTTTAAACTCGGCCAAAACAGAGATGCTTGTTCTAGGTCCCAAGAAACAAAGAGATCTTCTGTTGAATCTGACAATTAATCTTAATGGTTGTAGAGACGTCTCAAATAAAACTGTGAAGGACCTCGGCGTTACTCTGGACCCTGATCTCTCTTTTGAAGAACATATCAAGACTGTTTCAAGGACAGCTTTTTTCCATCTACGTAACATTGCAAAAATCAGAAACTTTCTGTCCAAAAATGATGCAGAAAAATTTGTCCATGCTTTTGTCGCTTCTAGGTTGGACTACTGCAGTGCTCTACTTTCCGGCCACCCGGATAAAGCACTAAATAAACTTCAGTTTGTGCTAAATACGGCTGCTAGAATCCTGACTAGAACCAAAAAATGTGATCATATTACTCCAGTGCTAGCCTCCCTACACTGGCTTCCTGTCAAGGCAAGGGCTGATTTCAAGGTTTTACTGCTAACCAACAAAGCATTACATGGGCTTGCTCCTACCTATCTCTCTGATTTTGTCCTGCCGTACATACCTACACGTACGCTACGGTCACAAGACGCAGGCCTCCTAATTGTCCCTAGAATTTCTAAGCAAACAGCTGGAGGCAGGGCTTTCTCCTAGAGCTAGAGCTACATTTTCATGGAATGGTCTGCCTACCCATGTGAGAGACGGAAACTCGGTCGCCACCTTTAAGTCTTTACTGAAGACTCATCTCTTCAGTGGGTCATATGATTGAGTGTAGTCTGGCCCAGGAGTGTGAAGGTGAACGGAAAGGCTCTGGAGCAAAGAATCGCCCTTGCTGTCTCTGCCTGGCCGGTTCCCCTCTTTCCACTGGGATTCTCTGCCTCTAACCGTATTACAGGGGCTGAGTCACTGGCTTACGAGGGCTCTTTCATACCGTCCCTAGGAGGGGTGCGTCACTTGAGTGGGTTGAGTCACTGATGTGATCTTCCTGTCTGGGTTGGCGCCCCCCCTTGGGTTGTGCCGTGGCGGAGATCTTTGTGGGCTATACTCGGCCTTGTCTCAGGATGGTAAGTTGGTGGTTGATATCCCTCTAGTGGTGTGGGGGCTGTGCTTTGGCAAAGTGGGTGAGGTTATATCCTGCCTGTTTGGCCCTGTCCGTAGGTGTCATCGGATGTGGCCACAGTGTCTCCTGACCCCTCCTGTCTCAGCCACCAGTATTTATGCTGCAGTAGTTTATGTGTCGGGGGGCTAGGATCAGTTTTTTATATCTGGAGTACTTCTCCTGTCCTATCCGGTGTCCTGTGTGAATTTAAGTATGCGTTCTCTAATTCTAACCTTCTCTCTTTCTTTCTCTCTCTCGGAGGACCTGAGCCCTAGGACCATGCCTCAGGACTACCTGGCATGATGACTCCTTGCTGTCCCCAGTCCACCTGGCCGTGCCGCTGCTCCAGTTTCAACTGTTCTGCCTGTGATTATTATTATTTGACCATGCTGGTCTTTCATGAACATTTGAACATCTTGGCCATGTTCTGTTATGATCTCCACCTGGCACAGCCAGAAGAGGACTGGCCACCCCACATAGCATGGTTCCTCTCTAGGTTTCTTCCTAGGTTTTGGCCTTTCTAGGGAGTTTTTCCTAGCCACCGTGCTTCTACACCTGCATTGCTTGCGGTTTGGGGTTTTAGGCTGGGTTTCTGTACAGCACTTTGAGATATCAGCTGATGTAAGAAGGGCTATATAAATACATTTGATTTGATTTGATTTGATTTAAGCAAACAATTTACCCCTATAAAATGACGGACCATTCCACCAAGATAAGTTATTCACTGCAGGTGATATCATTTGGGTCCTCTGAACAGCATGGTGGAAAGGAAGTAAGTATTCTGTTTTTTGGTCTATTCATAATTGTTTCATTATCCTTGACTGAGGTGGTCGAGCTCGACATGTAAACCCTGTTCGCTCAATTGATGTTAGGAAAACTTTCATTTGATGTCACTTTCATCATGTGTGGAACTTATGTATAATTCCTAATTTCATGAACACCAGGTAGTCCCAATGCTCTTCACCACATAAGGTGTAATGTTTTAGCTGATCTATAGCTAAAACCTCAACCTTGTTCTCATTAACCCTTTCAAATGGCCAAACGGTGACATATGGTGTTCATGAAATTAGGAAATGTACACATGTTCCACACATAATGAAAGTTTTCCTAAAATCAATTGAGCAAACAGGGTTGACATATCACTTCACATCCTATAGACATGTACAAATTGCCCAAAATAACCTGTAACTCCGCACACCCACTCGGTACCGGTACCCCCTGTAAATAGCCTCGTTATTGTTACATTTTTTTACTTTAGTTCATTTGATAAATATTTTCTTAACTCTTCTTGAACTGCATTGTTGGTTAAAGGCTTGTAAGTAACCATTTCACGGTAAGGTCTACACTTGTTGTATTCGACGCGTGTGACAAATAAAGTTTGATTTGTTCAGTTTGATATTATACAGTGCCATTGGAAAGTATTGAGACCTCTTGTCTTTTTCTACATTTTGTTATGTTACAGCTTTATTCTAAAATGGATTAAATAAATAAACCATCTCATTAATCTACATACAATACAATGACAATGCAAAAACAGGTTTTTAGACATTTTTGCACATTTATTTCACTTGTTCTTTAAAAAATGTTTTTAACATAAGTATTCAGACTTGAAATTGTGCTCAGGTGCATCCTGTTTCCATTAATCATCCTTGAGATATTTCTTGAACTTGATTGGGGTCCACTTTGTAAATTCAAATGATTGGACATGATTTGGAAAGGCAAACAACTATCCATATAAGGTCACACAGTTGACAGTGCATGTCAAAGCAAAAACCAAGCCATGAGGTCAAAGGAATTGTCCTTAGAGCTTTGAGACAGGATTGAGTCGTAGCACAGATCTGGGGAAGGGTACCAAAAAACGTCTGCAGCATTGAAGGTCCCCAAGAACACAGTGCCTCCATCATTCATCAATGGAAGAAGTTTGGAACCACCAAGACTCTTCATAGAGCTGGCCGCCCGGCCAAACTGAGCAATCGAGGGAGAAGGGGCTTGGTCAGGGAGGTGACCAAGACCCCAATAGTCACTCTGACATCTCCTCTGTGGAGATGGGAGAACCTTCCAGAAGGACAACCATCTCTGCAGCACTCCACCAATCAGGCATTTATGGTAGAGTGGCCAGAACGAAGAAAAAACAGATGACAGCCCACTTGAAGTTTGCCAAAAGGCACCTAAAAACTCCCAGACCATGAGAAACAAGATTTTCTGGTCTGAAGAAACCAAGATTGAGTTCTGTGGCCTGAATGCCAAGCGTCACGTCTGGAGGAAACCTGGCACCACCCCCACGGTGAAGCATGGTGGTGGCAGCACCATGCTGTGGGGATATTTTTCAGTGGCAGGGACTGGGAGACTAGTCAGGATTGAGGCAAAGATGAATGGGGCAAAGTACAGAGAGATCCTTGATGAAAACCTGTTCCAGAACACTCAGGACCTCACACTGGGGCAAAGGTTCACCTTCCAAGAGGACAACGACCATAAGCACACAGCCAAGACAACGCAGGAATGGCTTCGGGACAAGTGTCTGAATGTCCTTGAGTGGCCCAGCCAGAGCCCGGACTTGAATCCAATCGAACATCTCTGGAGAGACCTGAAAAAAAGCTGTACAGCAACGCTCCGCGTCTAACCTGACAGAGCTTGAGAGGATATGCAGAGAAGAATGGGAGAAACTCCCCAAATACAGGTGTGCCAATATTGTAGCGTCATACCATAGAAGACTTGATGCTGTCATCGCTGTCAAAGGTGCTTCAATAGAGTACTGAGTAAAGGGTCTGAATAGTTGTGTGAACGTGTTATTTCAGTTTTTTATTTTTAATAAATTAGCAAAATATCCTAAATCCATGTTTTGCTTTGTCATTGTGGGGTATTGTGTGTAGATTGATGAGGAAAAAATATGTTTTATACATTTTAGAATAAGGCTGTAACGTAACAATATGTGGACAAAGTCATGGCGTCTGAACTTTTTCTGAATGCACTGTATGTGGGTTTATTTGCCCTTGGGATATTTGTACAAGGGATATATTTATCAAAAAAGTATTTTAAATAATAATTAGACAGTTTAATAAGTGTCTGTAACAGGTTTGACAGACAGTGTGGTACAACTTTAAATAAAATGTTCTTAGTTCATAGGATTTTAAGGCCTGAGATGGAAAATATATTTTTCCAGTAGGCTGAACATATCCTCTATGCAAATGAATGTTGAAAGGAGATATTTTGCATGTCAAAAAGCCAACTAGGAAGACACAACCCTGTCATCACTATTATGTCATCACATTTGGACCAGACTAGGGTTGCAAAGGGATGGTACATTACTGGTAAACTACTTGATTTTTGGAAACTTTCAAGGATTTTATGTCATTTATCACAAACCATCTAGTGGCCCTTTTGGGTACTAAAGATTATCACAGGTGTCTGTAATTATCTCTGGCACTCTGTGTGGTCTTATCACACGTTAAAATATATAAAATAATGAAATAAACTTGATTTTTTTAATGACAAGCTGTTAAACATTACCCTAAATATAAACCATCAACGTTGTGAATTCTATTAATGTTTAATATGAGGGTTTCAGCATGAAATGTCCTTTATATATTTTTTACACTTTTATTTATTTAATTATGTCTGTCTTTGTTGTAAATATTTTTCTCAATCCACCACTTTCACCGTTGTTGCCCTTCCACACCTGCGGTGAAAGGTGGCAGAGCTAGAGCGGTGTTCGTCAGACCTTGAGACGTCCTGAAAATTGGTCTTCTCACAAAATGGTATGTAGCATACGAACGGTATGGCCTACAAACTACTGAAAGATCCATCGCTCTATTGAAAAAAAAGAGTGCTATTGTAGATTAGATGCTTTTTTCATTAATTTGTCTATTTTCTCTTGAACCATATTGTCTATCCACTAAACTCACAAACAATATGGTTACTGATGTAAAATATGAAGACTATATATATATATATATATATATATATACATATATATATATATACACTTTTAAAAAATTATTTAAGTATAAATGATCAAAGATACCATAGATTGCCTGTCAATTACCAAAGATTCTGCATCCCTACTCAAGACAGATGGCAATGTTGTAATTAGCTAGCAAAGTTAATAAAAAATACCCAACGTTAAAATCTGTCCTCTCCCCTCACTCTTAGAAAGCTAGCTGACGTTATACTACATCTAAATTAAATCTGGCGACATCACAAAGATAACAAGGTTTTCCCACCAATTATCTGCCTCCTCCAGAAATGTAATTGCGTTTCCAAGTCACCATAACCCACTTTAGACTTCAAGAGAACGCTCAGAACAATATTGTGACAAAATGTGCAACCCATGAGTAGTTTGTACTGTAGACCGAGACATGACAAGCTGGATAAAATGCACAGTGAGGTTGACGTTGCAACGTCCAGTCTGAGCAGTGTACAGAATGCCCTAGGATGAGATTGACTTCTGGCTCTGAGGTGGGAGGACTGAGGAAGCACCCCTCAGACACAATTTTCTTTTTTAAACCTTTTTCTTTAACTAGGCAAGTCAGTTAAGAACAAATTATTATTTTCAATGATGGCCTAGAAACAGTGGGTTAACTGCCTGATCAGGGGCAGAATGACAGATTTGTACTGTGTCAGCTCGGGATTCGAACTTGCAACCTTTCGGTTACTAGTCCAACGCTCTAACCACTGTGAGTCTATAGCACATCACTGGAATCCAGGCTACACTTCCATATCTGGTTAACATCCCCCTCTCCTCTTAATGCACAAGCATTTCGCTACACTCGCATTAACATCTGCTAACCATGTGTATGTGACAAATACAATTTGATTTGATTTGATTTGATTTATTGTTGCTGACAACACAGAGCTCTTTGAAGCGTCAAGGTGTGTTCATCTGTATTTATGAACGTGTGTGTGCTGGGGATTAGAGATGAAGCAATATAATAACATTATCGCTACAGTATACACAGTATAGTGCAACTCTATCAACACCAACTCACATGTGTATCCTACAGACAATAAAAGGGAGAGACAAAATGATAAATCTTTATATTTTTTTTTTATCAAAGTCTAAAACAAAAGCTTACTGCCTACCTGCTGCAGGTTGGTCAATACTTATGCAGAGGTGTACAGTAATGGACTTTTTGTTGAGTTGAATGGATTTAATGTAAAGCTTTTGACAAAAAATGACTATTCAAAGTAAATAAACTAAATATCAGAGATATGACAAAATTAAATAACATATATATGGTACAGTAACTAAAGCATTCTCAATTCCCATTGTAATACCACCTACAAAGTGGTATCTTAGTATTTCAATTGCTTGAAGCTGAGATGTGGTTAGAGCTGGTGGAAATGTTCATGTCAGCACAGTTGAACTAAGGCCAATGTTTAGGAGAGATGGAACGAGCATGGCTGATTGCATCGTATCAAGGACATGTACATTTGTATCACTGTATGGACTTTATATGTGATAATGTGCCGTGGTGGACCAAAAGCTGCACTGTCATATTTTTATCTAAAATAGTATTGTAACTAAATTCAAGTCCATTCAGGCCTAAATAGAATGAATGGCTGTTCAAACATACAGTGGGAGAGAACAAGTATTTGATACACGGCCGATTTTGCAGGTTTTCCTACTTACAAAGCAAGTAGAGGGCTGTACTTTTTATCATAGGTACACTTCAATTGTGAGAGACGGAATTTAAAACAAAAATCCAGAAAATCACATTGTATGATTTTTAAGTAATTAATTTGCATTTTATTGCATGACATAAGTATTTGATCACCTACCAACCAGTAAAAATTCTGGCTCTCACAGACCTGTTAGTTTTTCTTTAAGAAGCCCTCCTGTTCTCCACTCATTAGCCTTATTAACTGCACCTGTTTGAACTCGTTACCTGTATAAAAGACAAATGTCCACACATTCAATCAAACAGACTCGAACAATGGCCAAGACCAGAGAGTTGTGTAAGGACATCAGGATTAAAATTGTAGACCTGCACAAGGCTGGGATGGGCTACAGGACAATAGGCAAGCAGCTTGGTGAGAAGGCAACAACTGTTGGCGCAATTATTAGAAAAAAGTTCAAGATGATGGTCAATCACCCTCGGTCTGGGGCTCCATGCAAGATCTCATCTCGTGGGGCATAAATGATCATGAGGAAGGTGAGGGAGCAGCCCAGAACTACACGGCAGGACCTGGTCAATGACCTGAAGAGAGCTGGGACCACAGTCTCAAAGAAAACCATTAGTAACACACTACGCCGTCATGGATTAAAATCCTGCAGCGCACACAAGGTCCCCCTGCTCAAGCCAGCGCTAGTCCAGGCCTGTCTGAAGTTTGCCAATGACCATCTGGATGATCCAGAGGAGGAATGGGAGCAGGTCATGTGGTCTGATGAGACAAAAATATAGCTTTTTAGTCTAAACTCCACTCACCGTGTTTGGAGGAAGAAGAAGGATGAGTACAACCCCAAGAACACCATCCCAACCATGAAGCATGGAGGTGGAAACATCATTCATTGGGGATGCTTTTCTGCAAAGGGGACAGGACAACTGCACTGTATTGAGGGGAGGATGGATGGGGCCATGTATCGCGAGATCTTGGCCAACAACCTCCTTCCCTCAGTAAGAGCATTGAAGATGGGTCATGGCTGGGTCTTCCAGCATGACAACGACCCGAAACACACAGCCAGGGCAACTAAGGAGTGGCTTTGTAAGAAGTATCTCAAGGTCATGGCGTGGCCTAGCCAGTCTCCAGACCTGAACCCAATAGAAAATCTTTGGAGTGAGCTGAAAGTCCGTATTGCCCAGCGACAGCCCCAAAACCTGAAGGATCTGGAGAAGGTCTGTATGGAGGAGTGGGCCAAAATCTCTGCTGCAGTGTGTGCAAACCTTGTCAAGAACTACAGGAAACATATGATCTCTGTAATTGCAAACAAAGGTTTCTGTACCAAATATAAAGTTCTGCTTTTCTGATGTATCAAATACTTATGTCATGCAATAAAATGCTATTTAATTACTTAAAAATCATACAATGTGATTTTCTGGATTTTTGTTTTAGATTCCGTCTCTCACAGTTGAAGTGTACCTATGATAAAAATTACAGACCTCTACATGCTTTGTAAGTAGGAAAACCTGCAAAATCAGCAGTGTATCAAATACTTGTTCTCCCCACTGTAACACATTCAATGCTATTCCTTGCTGGAAAATATGGATTTACATTTACCACACACTCTATTCCAGAGTGACTTACAGGGGCAATTAAGGTTAAGTGCCTTGCTCAAAGACACATCGACAGACTGTTCACCTAGTTGGCTTGGGAATTCAAACCAGCGACCTTTCGGTTAATGTCGCAACACTCTTAACCGCTAGGCTACCTGGCGCCCTACAACTTGACATTTGCCTTCTACAAGTCATTTTTCTAAAATATTGAAAAGTACCTGACAAATATCCATGGGTCACAGCCTAAGATCAACAGCCGATAGAAAATGTCCAGCCATCCCGCCTATGCAGACAGTCGGAGACAATGTGTGCACTTTGTGGCAACCTCCAGAATGAAGTCAGCATCTCAGAGAAGACGTTCCCAGCCCACAGCGTGTCACTTTAATGTTGCTACCTACTGGGCACAAACGTCTATTCTACATTGGTTCAACATTATTTCATTGAAATTACTCGGTGGGCTCTTACTGCAGCCGTTGTAAGGGGGCAATGAAATTGTCTGTGATTAAAATATCCTGTACCCTTACAGGAAAGGATATGGCATGGATATTGATTTGTTCCTCAGAAGTTGAGACGCTCCTGTCAATTTCTCCTTCTCTACATTAAGGACACCTTGCTGACTGAGGAGGATCAGAGCTGCATGGCTTCCCCTCCAAATGACAGCACAGGGGCTATCCGTTTAACCACACAGGTAATCAAAGCAGAGATTAACATGCCTGCAGAAGAACAACATGGTGTGTGTGTGTGCGTGTTTGTGTGTACCTGTGTGTGCTTATGTCCAACATACTCATCTCTCTCTCTGGGGAGGCTTTGACAAGCCCTGTCAGGTGCTGTGTCCGTATTGACTGATCAGCAGGATGTGTCTGTATTCAGCGTGCGTGCGTGCATGAGCAAGCACCTGTGTGTGTGTGTGTGTGTGTGCGTGTGTGTCTGTGTGTGTGTGTGTGTGTGTGTGTGTGTGTGTGTGTGTGTGTGTGTGTGTGCATGTGTGCGTGTGCGTGTGCGTGTGCGTGTGCGCATGCGCGTGTGTGTGTGTGTCTGTGTGTGTGTGTAGAGCCTGCATCCGTATCGAGCGATAACAGCATGATGCGAGGTAAATCTGACCTGCCCCAGGAATCAGGGATTAATGGAGAGACCTGGCAGACAGTTTCCTCCTGTGCTTCAGTCAACACCCGCAGCCCTAGATTCTTCCTCCGTATTGTCAATATAGTCCTATTAATATGTCTGTGTTGGGGGCATTGTCTAAAGGTGTCAGACTTTATCCAGGGCAGACACAGCCAAGAAGACATGTTTAAAATAAATGATGCAGCAAAAATATGTCTGTTAAAGTCAGCTGCGGATGATTCTAAGAGACGCTGGGTAATTTAAGCATAGTATTTTTAGGAGGGATTGTGACTGGGCCATCCTTCAACTCAGAAATAATTGAAGATTTATTTTTCTCTTCCTCCTTGGCTTTTAATTGGGGATTGGGGAAATGGATCATCTGAGAGGGAGGAGTCAATAATTCAGAAGCCAATGTTTCCTTTGATCTGCACTCATTGAACTTTGATCCCTGTTGTTAATCTGCAACTTGATGGATACCTCCATCCTGAATGCTTACTCTCACACACGCACACACACACACACACACACACACACACACACACACACACACACACGCACACGCGCACACACACACACACACACACACACACACACACACACACACACACACACACACACACACACACACACACACACACACACACACACACACACTCCCCATATTACAGTAGATAAATCTCATAAATCAACACTTCAATCAGTTCAATCAGTGTAGATGAAGGGGAGGAGACAGGATAAATAAGGATGTTTAAGCCTTGAGACATTTGACACATGGATTGTGTATGTGTGCTATTCAGAGGGTGAATGGTAAAGACAAAATATGTACAGTTTTTTACAATCACTTTTGGCACGAATTTCGGACACCTTGATGTAATTTTTCAAAACTCTAGACACAAAACTCACAACCAATGATCAAAATGCACATTTTTCAAAACTCAAACACTTTTTCCAATTGCTTGGATACAATACACATAAAGCTAAGATCATTTGTTCATTAAACTAAAATCACCTGTTCAAAATAACACAACTTAACATCAAAGTATTACCATTTCAAAATTTAATTCACACATTACATCTGAGATGTCTGAATATTAATTTCATTACAATGATCTAGGTATCAATTGATACAACTGCTCAAAATGATAAGTTACTCTTACGTATTGCATAGTTTTTTGGAAACTGACAAACAATATTCCATGTTAATATCATGAAAGTTTCAGAATAACGAGATCCATTGACACCAATTACCGTGGAACATGAACCAATTGGACTACATTATCTATGGATGTAACATTTCATCATCATTCTTTATCAGACACTGTTTCTATGGTCCCATGTACCACTTTTCCGGACCATGTTTTCAGATTTGACATTACTGGACACTCACCAGCCACTTTATTAGGTTCACCTATCTAGTACTGGGTAGGACCAGCATTTGTGGCCTTTCTGTTAGCTTGAATGAGTCTGGACATTCTCCTCGGACCTCTCTCATTAACAAGGTGTTTTTGCCCACAGAAATGCCGCTCACTGAATGTGTTTTGTTTATCGTACCATTCTCTGTAAACTCTAGAGACTGTAGTGCGTAAAAATCCCAGGAAGGCAGCTGTTTCTGAGATGCTGGAATCACCATGTGTAGCATCAACAATCATACCACGGTCAAAGTTGCTTAGATTACGCATCTTGCCCGTTCTAATTTAAGGTCGAACAACAACTAAAGCTCTCTACTCTATAGACTATACAGTGCCTTGCGAAAGTATTCGGCCCCTTTGAACTTTACGACCTTTTGCCACATTTCAGGCTTCAAACATAAAGATATAAAACTGTATTTTTTTGTGAAGAATCAACAACAAGTGGGACACAATCATGAAGTGGAACGACATTTATTGGATATTTCAAACTTCTTTAACAAATCAAAAACTGAAAAATTGGGCGTGCAAAATTATTCAGCCCCTTTACTTTCAGTGCAGCAAACTCTCTCCAGAAGTTCAGTGAGGATCTCTGAATGATCCAATGTTGACCTAAATGACTAATGATGATAAATACAATCCACCTGTGTGTAATCAAGTCTCCGTATAAATGCACCTGCACTGTGATAGTCTCAGAGGTCCGTTAAAAGCGCAGAGAGCATCATGAAGAACAAGGAACACACCAGGCAGGTCCGAGATACTGTTGTGAAGAAGTTTAAAGCCGGATTTGGATACAAAAAGATTTCCCAAGCTTTAAACATCCCAAGGAGCACTGTGCAAGCGATAATATTGAAATGGAAGGAGTATCAGACCACTGCAAATCTACCAAGACCTGGCCGTCCCTCTAAATGTTCAGCTCATACAAGGAGAAGACTGATCAGAGATGCAGCCAAGAGGCCCATGATCACTCTGGATGAACTGCAGAGATCTACAGCTGAGGTGGGAGACTCTGTCCATAGGACAACAATCAGTCGTATATTGCACAAATCTGGCCTTTATGGAAGAGTGGCAAGAAGAAAGCCATTTCTTAATAAAGATATCCATAAAAAGTGTCGTTTAAAGTTTGCCACAAGCCACCTGGGAGACGCACCAAACATGTGGAAGAAGGTGCTCTGGTCAGATGAAACCAAAATTGAACTTTTTGGCAACAATGCAAAACGTTATGTTTGGCGTAAAAGCAACACAGCTCATCACCCTGAACACAACATCCCCACTGTCAAACATGGTGGTGGCAGCATCATGGGGGTTCTGAAATTAGTGCCAAAGGGATTGTAAAAAAAACTGTAAGTGCATTTGAATGGGATATGGTAGTAGGTGCCAAGTGCACCTGTTTGAGTGTTTAAAGAACTGCAATGCTGCTGGGTTTTTCATGCTCAACAGTTTCCTGTTTGTATCAAGAATGGTCCACCACCCAAAGGACATCCAGCCAACCTGACACAACTGTGGGAAGCATTGGAGTCAACATGGGCCAGCATCCCTGTGGAACCCTTTCAACACGTTTTAGAGTTATATCCCCCGACAGATGTAGGCTGTCTTCAGTCCTTTTTGGAGTCACTTTTATTTGGATTATGGATAATCCTGAATGGATTGTGAATAATGATGAGTGATACAGAGGGTCAGAGATCATATTCCCAGGACATGTTAACCTCCCCTGTTATTGGTAATGGTGAGAGCTCAGCATGTCTTGGGGTTATATTTGTTATATAATTTTGGAAAAATTATTTCAATTTAACAGATGCCACACCTCCAGCACCCCTACTTCCTGTGGCTATGGTAAGCACTACACGATCAAAGAGTATTACACTGTGTAGTATAGTATGCTACAGTATACTACACAATTCTATAGTTAGCACTTCACGATCATTAATACATATGTTGAAATATAGGTGAAATTTGATAGTCTGCCTATACCTCCATTACTATTCTATTCAGAGTTTAGAGAAATTAATCAAATTTGAAATGAGCTGGTTAATGCGATGCATGGCTGTTGAATTTGGTCAAATCCACGCGCACTTGGCTCACCCACCAGTCAGAATCCACTACTGTGTTGCGGCTGTGGCATACTGCATACGTTTTACTAAACAATAATTGCAATAATTGCTAAATACTAAGTATGCAACAAATAGCATGCAGTTGAAATCAAATCAAATTACATTTTATTGGTCACATACAGATGGTTAGCAGATGTTATTGCGAGTGTAGAAAAATGCTTGTGCTTCTTTTTCTGACAGTGCAGCAATATCTAACATGTAATCTAACAATTCCACAACAACTACCTAATAAACACAAATCTAAGTAAAGAAATGGAATAAGAATATATACATATAAATATATTGATGAGCAATGACGGAGCGGCATAGGCAAGATAAGTATGTAGTACGCTAGTATAGATATAGGTCCCCAAAGCACACTCATCCTTGGGTCGCTCCTCTTTTCAGTTCGCTGCAGCTAGCGACTGGAACGAGCTGCAACAAACACTTAAACTGGACAGTTTTATCTCAATCGCTTCATTCAAAGACTCAATTATGGACACTCTTACTGACAGTTGTGGCTGCTTATGGGGTTCACCTTGGGGTCATGATAGGGGCTGCACCAAGTGATTGATGTATTATAATAATTGATCATGCTTATGTTGTATTAATAGAAGGGGAAGGGCTATACGACCCCTCCCTCACTACATCTATAGGGTCCTGGACTACAGATTAGCAATACATTTATTATAAGTTTTAAGACTGTTCCACAGTTCTTTTCTAGTCTTTGCCTCTTATAAGAAATGGTCTGAGCAGATGTGTGAGCCATTGCAGTCAAAACAGGGTGTCTGTGAGAAAGCTCCTCAAGGCGAAAAGAGATACATAGACACAGACCCCTACAGGGGAGTAAATAGATAAGAAACAGGTCAGACACACCACTGTAAGCCACACGGTAATGGGAAATTACTGCTGAGCCCTTAGAAAACATTGGACTATTGTTTTCCCCTGCAAGTTTGTATAACTGTATATGCATGGACTTGGTCTCACGAGTAGAAGGTGTTGACGTAGGCAGTTACATCACTAGGGAACGCAAGTATATTAAAGCAACTTTGACCTTTTTTATTTTGCAGAATTTACTCTGAAACATGCGTGCTGTGTTTCCATTGTCACCTTCTGTCTGTAATTGCATTAATAAAGGTTTAATTGATTTAGTTAAAGAAAATATTGTCTGATTGCTGATTTCACCAATAAGCCAATGATTGACATGGAACAAGGAACCTACCCCAACACTGCTTTGTGTGATGTACTGTTGCCTCTACATTCTTGAACTTTGTGCTGTTGACTTTGCCCAATAATGTTTGTACCATGTTTTTGTGCTGCTACCATGTTGTGTTGCTACCATGTTGTTGTCATGTTGTGTTGCTACCATGCTGTGTTGTCATGTGTTGCTGCCTTGTTATGTTGTTGTCTTAGGTCTCTCTTTATGTAGTGTTGTGTCTCTCTTGTTGTGATGTGTATTTTGTCCTTCATTTGTATTGTATTTATTTTAATCCCAGGCCCCGTCCCTGAAGGAGGCCTTTTGCCTTCTGGTAGGCCGTCATTGTCAATAAGAATTTGTTCTTAACTGACTTGCCTAGTTAAATAAAGGTTAAATAAAAAACAAAACAAACTAAAGGTATTCGGACACAGCCAGTGTGAAGTATAGTATCCTACAGTATACTACAAAATGATATAGTAAGTACTACACATGATCGAGGGATACTACAGAGTGTTGTATAGTATTATACAGTTTACTAAATAATACTATATAATTCTATAGTAAACTGTAGTACTTTTTTGTGTGTTGGCTATCTGGTGAGATTCCCGCCGAGCTGTCACTCAAATGATAAATTAATTAGCCCATGGCCGCCTCAGCACTCCTTGTCTTTCCATTAGAGCTATTTCCCCCTACTCAGCTCTGCAAAAGCTTAGGAATATCTCAAACACACACACACAGAGGCCCAAACCACCAGACATACCCCCTGTTGAAATGTGTGTCTACTAAGTGTCTACTAATCAAATCACTTAGTCTTACATTAATGGGCTTATTAAACTGCTGCATCTGCTGGCGTCCTCTGGACCTGAGTACCCGGATGGATTAAAATCAACAACAACAACATAACAAAGTGTGTGTGTGTCTGTGTGTATATGTGTGTGTGTGTGTGTGTGTGTGTCCGCCTAAACAGCACAGTGAGTTGACCATTAATATGCGTGGCAGAGGAGCTTCTCACCAGAGAGCGACAGTATAATAGATTATGATGATGTGGCGAGACGTGGGATAATGTTTTTGATCACGTGGACTGGAAGATATTCCGGGTCGCCTCTGGAGATAACATGAATGAATATGCCGACTCAGTCACCAGATTCATAAAAAAATGCATAGATAACGTGACAGCATTATAGTCTTTCAAAACGTTCCCGAATCAAAAAATTTGGATTGATAGCAACCTTGTAGGAAAACTGAAAGAGAGAGATGCTGTTTATAAACAGAGCAAGGTGACCGGGAACAATAGTTAGGTTAAGCAGTACAAATAAGACCTATACAGTTCGATCAAGATGGCAAAACACAAGTTTAGGGACAAAGTGGAGGAGGAATTCAGCGGGTCGGACACAAGGCATATGTGGCAGGGGCTCCTAACGATCACAGGTTATAAAAAGAAAGCCAGCCACATCGCGGTCACCAATGCCACCCTACCAAAGGAACTAAATACCTTTTCTCACGATTCGAACACAATCAACCTGAGCTGCCGAGGAGAGCCCCCGATGAAAGAATGGGCTACACACTCGGTCTCCACTGAGGACATATGTTAATCTGTGCTACAGACCCGTTCTGGCTCTGTGTGGGGTTAGAAGGGACAAGGATACACAGGTGGGCCTGAAGCAGAGCGGCAGAGGGTGGGCAGGAACCAGAAAGCCAAGCCTCACTGAGAGAACGTGGAGGAAGCACTACTCTAGAAGGTCGATAGTATCCCTAAGAAAGCATGTATAGTACAATGTATAGGAACATGTGTTAGCCATGGTACTATATTAGCTCTATCGGCTGCTGACTATGAGGCAGGTTAGCGTTTTTCATCATGAATCTTGTCCTAGAGGCAAACTCTGCATGGTGGCTGGCTGGCATAGCTGCAAAGTCATAAAATCAGATTTTAAACCTAACCCTAACTTTTTTTATTTTATTTTACCCCCTTTTTCGTGATATCCAATTGCAACCTTGTATCATCTCTGATTCGGGAACATTTTGAAAGACTATATTGCTATCACCTTATCTATGCATTTTTTGATGAATCCAGTGACTGAGTCGGCATATTCATTCATGTTATCTCCAGAGGCGACCCGGAACATATTCCAGTCCACATGATCGAAAACATTATCCCGCTCATTATCCCGTCTCACCGCTCATGACAATAAACGTCAACCTGCAACTGTGGGAGAAGTAGAGCACATATTTTTTTTTACGTGTCTGATGATGTCGCTAAACCAAATAAGTTTTGTTCTCTACTTGTTCTTCATGTGCGTAATCCACAACAGGGTTTTAACGTGAGATGTTATGTATTGACTTTTGTAAATAATGCTCTTTGTAATTATTTCTCTTCCACGAGCAAACCCCCTAAACCATCATATTGATCTCCACATTGTTCCCTTAAGTATGCTTTGTAAATATTCACAGTCACAAACTCTGCCGACTCACACATGGGAATAGTGGCAATAGGGATATTGTGTTCTGTTACATAGAGCTAGTGGACATAGATCAGAAGTTCACCACACATCACAGTTCATTGCAATAGTGCATAGGGAGATCGACCCCCTCCCTTCCCTGATAAGCCCAGAGTTACATGTTTAACCTCATGTTAGATTTGGGGCACACTGTATAATACTCTTTGAGAAGCATCCAAGGATAATCCATGCCTTTAATAAAGAAAGGCTATCATGGCCAAGATGAAAGAATTTTCCAACCCAAAAGTAATTGAAGTTCAACAGAATTGGGAGCACTATAGATAGTGTTAAGGCAAGTTCCCGCTTCTGTCTAGCCGTGGCCAATTGGATTAGTTTAAGAAATGATGAACTAGGAAAGGGAAGGTCTTTCTTCATGGATTATATCCAGCTGGTGGAGATGAAGGCAAAAGTCAAAAAGAGAGAAAAAAACTACAGTATGCTACTTTAGCTGTTCCTTGGGTGGGCAATAAGCCGACACAAACCCACTCAAATCACAATACAAAAGGCTAAGCATACCTTTCCTTAATCATATTGCTATCACTAACACTGAACATACTGTATTAAATACACATCCATACCATTTGAAATGTACAGTGGAAGGGTGAAGTTGAGAGAGAAGAGATGTGTTTATCAGTGTAATACTAAATTCTCCCTCAACAGGCCACACCATCTTGACCAAGGATAAACCTGGCATGATATTGAATGGAAAATGATTAAGAAGGAGGCTTTCAGAGCACAATGTGAGGTCCATTGAAATGAAGTCCATTCATAAATGAATCTTCAGACATTGCTCTGCTATCTCGTTTACAATAGAAGACAGTAAATGCATTTGAATGACATTGTCACAATAATCAGCATCCCTGATTCAATTTAGACCAAAAACGTATTCATACACACACAGAGAGAACACTTCAACGAGCTTTATTGCAATGGCCCTATATCTCAACTCTATAGTGTAATTGTTTGCTGAGTGCAATTGTTTGATCAACAAGCTTCATGAAGCATTAAATATAGGGTAAGAGACAACATTCAAGGCTTGAGTTGATTCAGTCTCCCATAAAAGTCTGGCACACACACACGCACGCACACACGCACGCGCGCACACACACACACGCGCGCACGCACACACACACACACACACACACACACACACACACACACACACACACACACACACACACACACACACACACACACACACACACACACACACACTCGATCAAAACACTGTTTATTCAGTACCGTCTCCAATGTATCTTATTTTCTCCTCTACTGTAATTGCCCCAGCAGACAGAGAAAACCATTCCAGCTCACACTGCCCCAGCACACTTAGAGGCATCCGACTGGACGAAATCTGAAAATTTCATCCAAGTTTTGCCGTGCCAGTTTTGAAAGTGTCACACTCAGAGGGGACAGTCATCTTCTCGCGTAGCCCTCGGGTGTCTTGCATGTCTCTCCCGGATGGCCATCTTGGGGGCATGTTAAAGTTTAACGCTGATAAAAATCTGACTAACATCACGGGAAACGAATGTTACACATCAGCTGGATTGCTCCTGTGTGCGTTAGGAGGAAACTTACTGTGCCTTCGGAAAGTATTCACACCTTGACTTTGTCCACATTTTATTAAGTTACAGCCTTATTCTAAAATGTATCAAAACGTTTTTTCCCTCAAAAATCTACACACACCCATAATTACAAAGCAAAGACAGTTTTTTAGACATTTTAGCTCATAAAAGTTATAAATAAAACTGAAATATCACATTTACATAAGCATCAGACAGTTTACTCAGTACTTTCTTGAAGCACCTTTGGCAGTGATTACAGCATTGAGTTTTCTTTGGTATGACACTACAAGCCTGGCGCACCTGTATTTTGTTAGTTTCTCCCATTCTTCTCTGCAGATCCTCTCAAGCACTGTCAGGTTGGATGGGGAGCATCGCTGCACAGCTATCTTTAGGTCTCTCCAGAGATGTTCGATCGGGTTCAAGTCCAGGCTCTGGCTGGGCCACTCAAGGACATTCAGAAACTTGTCCCGAAGCCACTCCTCTGTTGTCTTGGCTGTGTTCTTATGGTCGTTGTCCTGTTGGAAGGTGAACCTTCACCCCAGTCTTAGGTCCAGCATGCTCTGGAGCAGGTTTTCATCACATATCTCTCTGTACTTTGCTCCATTCATCTTTGCCTCGATCCTGACTAGTTCCCCAGTCCATGATGGTGAAAAATATCCCCACAGCATGATGTTGCCACCACCATGCTTCACCATAGGCATGGTGCCAGTTTTCCTCCAGACGTGAAGCTTGGCATTCAGGCCAAATAACTCAACCTTGGTTTCATCAGACCAGAGAATTTTGTTTCTCATGGTCTGAGAGTCTTTAGGTGAATTTTGGCAAACTTCAAGTGGGCTGTTGTGTGTTTTTTATTGAGGAGTGGGTTCTGTCTGGCCACTCTACCATAAATGCCCGATTGGTGGAGTGCTGGAGAGAAGTCTGTCCTTCTGGAAATTTCTCCACAGAGGAACTCTGGAGCTCTGTCAGAGTGACCATCGGCTTCTTGGTCACCTCCCTGACCAAGTCCCTTCTCACCCGATTGCTCAGTTTGGCCGGACGGCCAGCTCTAGGAATAGTCTTGGTGGTTCCAAACTTCTTCCCATTGAAGAATGATGGAGGCCACTCTGTTCTTGGGGACCTTCAGTGCTGAAGAAATGTTTTTGGTACCCTTCCCCAGATCTGTGCCTCGACACAATCCTGCCTCTGAGCACTACAGACAATCACTTCGCACCCATGGCTTGGTTTTTGCTCTGACATGGACTGTCAACTGCGGGGCCTTATATAGACAGGTGTGAGCCTTTCCAAATCATGTCCAATCACTTGAATTTACCACAGGTGTACTCCAATCAAGTTGTAAAAACACGTCAAGGATGTTCAATGAATACTTTTCGAAAGCACTTTCTATTCGACCACCAAAAGCATGAAGCAGACTGACGTTTTACACTGGGATGTGGAGCCACTGGTGCACTAGTGTGTGGTGCAGCTCTGAGGTGGAGCTCTGAGCTGAGGCTGTGAAGTTCTGCGCTAGGGCTGTGAGGCTCTCTGCATCCTTGAGGAGCTCAGCAGGCCTTGGCTGCAGTGAGAAACCCTGAATATAGATGACATACAGTATCATGGGGCTCTGGAGATCTTCAGGAAAACCAATAGAAATGTAAAAGCAGCACTCATCCTTACAGTGCCTTCGGAAAGTATTCATACCCCTTGACTTATTCCACATTTTGTTGCGTTAGACCCTGAATTCAAAATGGATTAAATCTATTTTTCCCCGCATCTATACACAATATGCCATAATGTTTTTAGATTTTTTTAAAACATGAACGACAGAAATATCTAATTTAAAGAAGTTTTCACACCCCTGAGTCAAAACTTAGAAGTAGAAGTACCTTCGGCAGTGATTTCGGCAGTGATTACAGCTGTGAGTATTTCTTAGTAAGTATCTAGGAACTTTCTACACCTGGATTGTGCAACATTTGCACATTTATTCTTTAAAAAAAATATTCAATCTCTGTCAAGTTGGTTGTTGATAATTGCTCAACAGGCAATTGGATTTTTGAAGCCGATTTAAGTAAAAATTGTAACTCGGTAACATAGGAACATTAATGTCATCTTGGTAAGCAAGTCCAGTGTGTTTTTGGCCTTGTGTTTTAGGTTATTGTCCTGCTGAAAGGTGTAACTACAATGTTGTTGATCTATCCTCAGTTTTCTCCTATCACAGCCATTAAAGTCTGTAACCGTCTCAAATTCACCATTGGCCTCATGGTGAAATCCCTGAGGGGTTTCCTTCCTCTTTGGCAACTGAGATAGGAAGGATGCTTGTATCTTTGTAGTGACTGGGTGTATTGATACACCATCCAAAGTGTAAGTAATAACTTCACCATGCTCTAAAGGATATTCAAATGTCTGCATTTTAAATTTTTTTACCCATTTACCAAAAACCTCCCTCGTGTTTGTGGTTTGTGAAATTCACTGCTCGACTGATGGGACCTTACAGATAATGGTATCTGTGGGTACAGATAAGAGGTATTCATTCAAAAATCATGCTAAACACTAGTATTGAGTCCATGCAACTTATTATATGACATTGTAAGTAAATTTTAAGACATGTTAAGTACATTTCCAGAATTTATTTAGGCTTGCCTTAACAAAGGGGTTGAATATTTATTGACGCAAGACATTTCATCTTTACATCTTTAATACATTTGTAAAAAGTTTGAAAAACATAATTCCACTTTGATGTTATGGGGCATTGTGTGTAGGCTGTAACACAACAACATGGGGAAAAAGTCAAGGGGGTGTGAATACTTTTTCAAGGCATAAGCCAACTGTCTATATTCTGGCCATTTGATGTATTGTGTGCATTTCTCATGTACAGTATATAAATAAGAGTGGTGCATTAGTGGAGAAGTAATTGGTGCCATGACAACCCTCTGATGATTTGTATATATACTGTACAGAGGTGCAGTTTCTCCACCTCCACAGTTAACAGTTGACTTTGTTATTAATACAGTATGTGCTACTTCTATAATTCGTTGCTGGTTCTTTGTTCTTTGCTATTTTCATGTCAGCATTTCCCCCCTTCTACTCACTGTCAATTACCTTTTGTTGTGTATATGTCTGCTCTCACTGAATCTGCACCCAGGTCACTCAATGTACTGCACCAAAGCATGGTACCATCATCCACAACCCGAGGCTAAAAAAAACACCTCACATGGTTCATTCGTAGCTTTGCAGCTAAGATGCTG
Organism: Oncorhynchus kisutch; assembly: GCF_002021735.2. Classification (NCBI taxonomy): domain Eukaryota; kingdom Metazoa; phylum Chordata; class Actinopteri; order Salmoniformes; family Salmonidae; genus Oncorhynchus; species Oncorhynchus kisutch. Next base: position 37,024,341 of record NC_034178.2, read on the forward strand.
GGCTCAATTTCAAACAGGCATGTAAGAGGTTATTCTAAGGTGATTTAGATGCTGCAGTTAATTACTGTTATACTAAAGCCCATTGCAGTCAGCAGTCTTTAGGAAGGATCAAAAAGTACACTTCTTTGTTCCCAGGGCTAATTAGCATGAATTTATACAGTGGAAAATGGGAAGCTGTAAAATGCCTGATTAGCAAGAGCATGAACTGTGGGATGCATAATTACCTTGATGGAGTTATACCACTTCCACTGTCTAGTCGGAAATCACACATGGTCACCCATGACTCGAGCACATCTTTATCCCCCCGTCTCTCTCATATCTATCTATCACTGTCTATATCTATTCTTTCTATCTCTCTAAAATCTTCTCTGAGAAGAGAGTATTGTCATCATCTCACTAATTAATGCACTGTTTTTCCTGTGGCAGCAGGATAAAAGAGAAAGAGTCCCTCTATCACTCCTGTTCTGCTTGTATCTGTCTGTGTATTACTACATAATCTGCTGTTTTATGTGTTATCTCCAGCAGGGTGGGTGTTGAAAGCTGGTGGGACAATTTATCATTCTGTTTCTTTATCTGTCAAGTAAAAGCCCAAGACACTTCCTCGTCTTATCCAAAGAGCAGTGATAACAATAGGAAAATTGCAGAGCCATCACAAACATCTGTGTTTCAGAGACAATCCATGGAACAAACCCCTCAGCCCCCAACGCAGCACAACGCAGCTTTCCTTTGAGTGGTTCCCTGTGCTAGCGTCCATGCATCATGCATACTCAATTTAAATGCAGATAAATAGATGAATAGATAAGGAGATGAAAAGTGGAGAAGACTTGTAGATGAGACACCCCCTCTCTCCCCTGCAAAGGCAGAAGGCACACCTGGTTGGTGTTGTCTCTGTCAGGCCGTGGTGTTGTGAAGACGAGCAGTTCGAAATGTGACGAGCGATCAGATGTGATTAAGCCGGAGGACATGGAGGAGAGTGTGTGTTATCCCTGGTGGGACTACAAATAACATGCAGTCAAAATGAACAGAGCCTTCCAGTCAAACGAAAAGAGTCTCTGTTAGCCATCTTCCAAGTGTGGATGACAGGGAATGGGATGAAAAGCACACAACACCACAATGGATTTAGTGCTGTTAAACAAAGTTCCATAAACTTGAAGACTTACAAAGTTGCCTGTAACTTGAAGACCTCCCCTACTTCCAGCGCCGACAGAGATGGCCGCCTCGCTTCGTGTTCCTAGGAAACTATGCATTTTTTAATATTTTTTTTACGTGTTATTTCTTACATTGGTACCCCAGGTCATCTTAGGTTTCATTACATACAGTCGAGAAGAACTACTGAATATAAGAGCAGCGTCAACTCACCATCAGTACGACCAGAATATGACTTTCGCGAAGCGGATCCTGTGTTCTGCCTTTCACCCAGGACAACGGAATGGATCCCAGCCGGCGACCCAAAAAAACGACTTCGTAAAAGGGGAAAACGAAGCGGTCTTCTGGTCAGGCTCCGGAGACGGGCACATCGTGCGCCACTCCCTAGCATTCTACTCGCCAATGTACAGTCTCTTGACAACAAGGTTGATGAAATCCGAGCAAGGGTAGCATTCCAGACGGACATCAGAGACTGTAACGTTCTTTGCTTCACGGAAACATGGCTCACTGGAGAGACGCTATCGGAGTCGGTGCAGCCAGCTGGTTTCTCCACGCATCGCGCCGACAGAAACAAACATCTTTCTGGTAAGAAGAGGGGCGGGGGCGTATGCTTCATGGTTAACGAGACGTGGTGTGGTCACAACAACATACAGGAACTCAAGTCCTTCTGTTCACCTGATTTAGAATTCCTCACAATCAAATGTCGACCGCATTATTTATCAAGGGAATTCTCTTCGATTATAATCACAGCCGTATATATTCCCCCCCAAGCAGACACATCGATGGCTCTGAACAAACTTTATTTGACTCTTTGCAAACTGGAATCCATATATCCTGAGGCTGCATTCATTGTAGCTGGAGATTTTAACAAGGCTAATCTGAAAACAAGACTCCCTAAATTGTATCAGCATATTGATTGAGCAACCAGGGCTGGAAAAACCTTGGATCATTGCTATTCTAACTTCCGCGACGCATATAAGGCCCTGCCCCGCTCTCCTTTCGGAAAAGCTGACCACGACTCCATTTTGTTGATCCCTGCCTACAGACAGAAACTAAAACAAGAAGCTCCCGCGCTGAGGTCTGTTCAATGCTGGTCCGACCAATCTGATTCCACACTCCAAGACTGCTTCCATCACGTGGACTGGGATATGTTTCGTATTGCATCAAACGACAACATTGACGAATACGCTGATTCGGTGAGCGAATACATTAGAACCTGCGTTGAAGATGTCGTTCCTATAGCAACGATTAAAACATTCCCAAACCAGAAACCGTGGATTGATGGCAGCATTCGCGTGAAACTGAAAGTGCGAACCACTGCTTTTAATCAGGGCAAGGTGACCGGAAACATGACCGAATACAAACAGTGTAGCTATTCCCTCCGCAAGGCAATCAAACAAGCTAAGCGTCAGTATAGAGACAAAGTAGAATCTCAATTCAATGGCTCAGACACAAGAGGTATGTGGCAGGGTCTACAGTCAATCATGGATTACAAAAAGAAAACCAGCCCCGTCACGGACCAGGATGCCTTGCTCCCAGGCAGACTAAATGCAACCAAAACATGCGGACTCTCCTTCACTGCAGCCGACGTGAGGAAAACATTTAAACGTGTTAACCCTCGCAAGGCTGCAGGCCCAGACGGCATCCCCAGCCGCGCACTCAGAGCATGCGCAGACCAGCTGGCTGGTGTGTTTACGGACATATTCAATCAATCCCTATCCCAGTCTGTTGTTCCCACATGCTTCAAGAGGGCCACCATTGTTCCTGTTCCCAAGAAAGCACGCACGCCTCCAACTCAATCATCAAGTTTGCGGACGACACAACAGTGGTAGGCTTGATTACCAACAACGACGAGACGGCCTACAGGGAGGAGGTGAGGGCCCTCGGAGTGTGGTGTCAGGGAAATAACCTCACACTCAACGTCAACAAAACTAAGGAGATGATTGTGGACTTCAGGAAACAGCAGAGGGAACACCCCCCTATCCACATCGATGGAACAGTAGTGGAGAGGGTAGTAAGTTTTAAGTTCCTCGGCGTACACATCACAGACAAACTGAATTGGTCCACCCACACAGACAGCATCGTGAAGAAGGCGCAGCAGCGCCTCTTAAACCTCAGGAGGCTGAAGAAATTTGGGTTGTCACCAAAAGCACTCACAAACTTCTACAGATGCACAATCGAGAGCATCCTGTCGGGCTGTATCACCGCCTGGTACGGCAACTGCTCCGCCCACAACCGTAAGGCTCTCCAGAGGGTAGTGAGGTCTGCACAACGCATCACCGGGGGCAAACTACCTGCCCTCCAGAACACCTACACCACCCGATGTCACAGGAAGGCCATAAAGATCATCAAGGACAACAACCACCCGAGCCACTGCCTGTTCACCCCGCTATCATCCAGAAGGCGAGGTCAGTACAGGTGCATCAAAGCTGGGACCGAGAGACTGAAAAACAGCTTCTATCTCAAGGCCATCAGACTGTTAAACAGCCACCACTAACATTGAGTGGCTGCTGCCAACACACTGACTCAACTCCAGCCACTTAAATAATGGTAATGGATGGGAAATGATGTAAAATATATCACTAGCCACTTTAAACAATGCTACCTAATATAATGTTTACATACCCTACATTATTCATCTCATATGTATACGTATATACTGTACTCTATATCATCTACTGCATCTTTATGTAATACATGTATCACTAGCCACTTTAACTATGCCACTTTGTTTACATACTCATCTCATATGTATATACTGTACTCAATACCATCTACTGTATCTTGCCTATGCTGCTCTGTACCATCACTCATTCATACATCTTTATGTACATATTCTTTATCCCCTTACACTTGTGTATATAAGGTAGTAGTTTTGGAATTGTTAGCTAGATTACTTGTTGGTTATTACTGCATTGTCGGAACTAGAAGCACAAGCATTTCGCTACACTCGCATTAACATCTGCTTACCATGTGTATGTGACAAATAAAATTAGATTTGATTTGATTTGATTTACTTGTATCTGTGTGCCTGAGATGTTGTTTTGTATGATTCTGTCCTTATTGTAATACTTGTGTATATCCCTCTTGCTCGGTGAGCATATGCGCCTTTGGTTTCATTGTGTAAACCAGACAATGTTACAGGAATCTTTTCTAGTAGGGCCTGGAATCGCCAGGGACCTCACGAAACAATATTACCATGACATTAACAGTGCATTCAGAAAGTATTCAGATCCCTTGACTTATTCCACATTCTGTTACATTACACCCTTATTCTAAAATGTATCAAATAAATTATTTTCCTCATTAATCTACACACAATACCCCAAAATGACAAAGTAAAAACAGATTTTTTTAAATATTTGCACATTTACACATAAAAAACCCAAAATAAACAGAAATATCTTGACATAAGTATTCAGACCCTTTGCTCTGAGACTCGAAATTGAACTCAGGTGCATCCTGTTTCCATTGATCATCCTTGAGATGTTTCTACACTTGATTGGAGTCCACCTGTGGTAAATTCAATTAAGTGGACATCATTTGGAAAGGCACACACCTGTCCATATAAGGTCCCACAGAGCAAAAACCAAGCCATGAGGTCAAAGGAATTGTCCGTTGAGTTTTGAGACAGGAATGTGTCATGGAACAGATCTTGGTAAGGGTGACACATTTTTTTTTCAGCATTGAAGGTCTCCAAGAACACAATGACCTCAATCATTCTTAAATGGAAGACGTTTGCAACCACCAAGACTCTTCATAGAGCTGGCTGTCTGGCCAAACTGAGCAATTGGGGGAGAAAGGCCTTGGTCAGGGAGGTGACCAAGAACCCACTTGGAGTTTGCCAAAAGACACCTAAAGGGCTCTCAGACCATGACAAACAACATTTTCTGGTCTAATGAAACTTTTTGGCCTGAATGCCAAGCATCACCCGGCAACATACCTACGGTGAAGCATGGTGGTGGCAGCATCATGCTGTGGGGATGTTTTTCAGTGGCAGGGACTGTGAGACTAGTTAGGATCAAGGGAAAGATGAATGGAGCAAAGTACAAAGAGATTCTTGATAAAAACCTGCTCCAGAGCACTCAGGACCTCAGACTCACCTTCCAACAGGACAACGACCATAAGCACACATCCAAGACAATGCAGGACTGACTTCAGGACAAGTCTGTGAATGTCCTTGAGTGGCCTGCCAGAGCCCGGACTTCAACCGGATCGAACATCTCTGGAGAGCCCTGAAAATAGCTGTGCAGTGACACTCCCATACAACCTGAAAGAGCTTGAGAGGATCTGCAGAGAAGAATGAAATACAGGTGTGCCAAGCTTGTAGCGTCATACCCAAGAAGACTCAATGCTGTAATCACTGCCAAAGGTGCTTCAACAAAGTACTGAGTAAAGGGTCTGAATACTTATGTAAATGTCATATTTCAGTTTTTTATTTGTAATCATTTTTTCCTTCGTCATTATTGAGTATTGTGTATATATTTAATCCAATTTAGATTATGGCTGTAACATAACAAAATGCGGAAAACGTCAAGGGGTCTGAATACTTTCCGAATGCACTGTAGGTGCAGATACTATTGCAATACCCACCATTCAATATTTATCGAGACTCAATACTGCGATTTTATTGCGATGCAAGGTTCTAAACATATTGATGCAGAGGGACAAGAGACATGAGAAGAAACGTTTTGATCAGTCATGGAAATGAAAGTGCTGAAAACATGTTGGCTCACCATTTAAAAAGAAGAGAAATACCGGAGTTTTTGCTAACCCTAAATACCAAACAAAAATATAATAAAATAATTGATACTTGGAGTCATAGAATCTATAATATTGTCCATGATAATATTTTGATACTCTACTATATACATTTTTGTCCACCATCACAAGCTCGTATTACTTGTCCTACCTCTGAATTTTAAGTACTTGAAAATGCTGGTTGTCTATGGCAAACTTACCTATGTCAGAATTGCATTTCACTGGCAAAAGTCTCACTTAAGATTTTGATCCAGCTTCTGTCAAACTACAGAATTCTTAGGGGGTAAGTTCAGCAGAAGGAATCGAAATGTAACCCAGTATGTGCCTTCGTGGAATAATACACCATATTCAGTTGCAGGGTGACCTAACAAAATAAACCTTCAAAGCTGTCAGTGTAAAACTGGCTTAATACTGGGTGTTTCTATAATCGTAAAAAAATGTGAAGGTGAAAGCTATGATCCCTTATTGATGAAGAGCACAATTGAGACATGGATTGTGTATGTGTGCCACTGAGGGTGAATGGGCAAGACAAAACATTTAAGTGCCTTTTAACAGGGTATGGTAGTAGGTGGAAGGCACACCCTGCAAAGCTGCTGGCTTTTTCACACTCAACAGTTTCCTGTTTGTATCAAGAGTGGTCCACCATCCAAAGGACATCCAGCCAACTTGACACAACTGTGGGAAGTATTTGAGTCAACATGGGCCAGCATCCCTGTGGAACACTTTTGAAACCTTGTAGTCCATGCCCTGACGAATCGAGGATGTTCTAAGGGCAAAAGGAGGTGCAACTCAATATTAGGAAGGTGTTTCTAAAGTTTTGTACACTCAGTTTATACACTGAACTAAACATTCAAGCAACATGCCACAATTTCAAAGATTTTACTGAGTTACAGTTCATATAAGGATATCGGTCAATTGAAATAAACTCATTAGGCCCTAATCTATGGATTTCACATGCCTGGGAATACAGATACCATATGTTGGTCACAGATACCTTAAAAAAAGTAAGGGCCTGGATCAGAAAACCAGTCAGTATCTTGTGTGACTACTATTTGCCTCATGCAGAGCAAGATGTCTTCTTCACATAGAGTTTTTCAGGCTATTGATTGTGGGATGTAGAATGTTGTCCCACTCTTTTTCAATGGCTGTGCGAAGATGCTGGATATTGGAGGGAACTCCAGTGTACACGTCACTCCAGAGCATCCCAAACATGCTCAATGGGTGACGTGTCTGGTGACAATTTGCAGGCCATGGAAGATCTGGGACATTTTCAGCTTCCAGGAAATGTGTATAGATCCTTGCGACATGGGGCCGTGCATTATCACGCTGAAACATGAGGTAATGGCGGCAGATGAATGACATGGACCTCAGGATCTTGTCAAGCTATCACTGTGCATTCAAATTGGCATTGATAAAATGTAATTGTGTTCTTTATCAGTAGCTTATGCCTGCCCATACCATAACCTCACCGCCACCATGGGGCACTCTGTTCACAACGTTGACATCAGCAAACCACTCGACCACACAACACCATACATGTGGTCTGCGTTTGTGAGGCTAGTTCTAAAATGACATTATCGTAGAGAAATTAACAATGAATTCTCCGGCAACAGCTCAGGTGGACATTCCTGCAGTTAGCATGCCAATTGCACACTCCCTCAAAACTTAAGACATCTGTGATATTGTGTTGTGTGACAAAACTGTACATTGTCCCCAGCATAAGGTGCACCTGTGTAGTGATCATGCTATTTTAATCAGCTTCTTGATATGCCATAAGTGTCAGTTGGATGGATTATCTTGGCAAAGGAGAAATGCTCACTAATGGGGATGTAAACAGAGAAATTGAATATTTCTGGAACCTTTCATTTATCTTGGCCAGGTCGCAATTGTAAATGAGAACTTGTTCTCAACTTGCCTACCTGGTTAAATAAAGGTAAAATAAAAATAAATAAATAAAAAATTTCAGCTCATTAAACATGGGACCAACACTTTATATGTTGCATTCATATTTTTGTTCAATGTATATGCAGCACCAGTCAAAAGCTTTGAACACTCTTGGCATTCTCTCAACCAGCTTCACCTGGAATGCTCAGCATACTTATTGACTGCTATTCCTTCACTCTGCAGTCCAACTCATCCTAAATCATCTCAATTAGGTTGAGGTCGGTTGATTGTGAAGGCCAGCTCATCTAATGCAAGCACTCCATCACTCTCCTTCTTGGTCAAATAGCCCTTACACAGCCTGGATGTGTGTTGGGTCTTTGTCCTGTTGAAAAACAAATGATAGTCCCACTAAACGCAAACCAGAGGGGGTGGCGTATCGCTGCAGAATGCTTTGGTAGCCATGCTGGTTAAGTGTGCCTTGAATTCTAAATAAATCACTGACACTGTCACCAGCAACGCCCCCCCACACCATCTCCTCCATGCTTCACGGTGGGAACCACACATGCAGAGATCATCCGTTCACCTACTCTGCATCTCACAAAGACACGGTGGTTTGAATCAAAAATCTCAAATTTGACTAATCAGACCAAAGGACAGATTTCCACCGGCTAATGTCCATTGCTCGTGTTTCTTGGCCCAACAAGTCTCTTCTTTTCCTTGGTGTCCTTTAATAGTGCTTTTTTTGCAGCAATTTAACAATGAAGGCCTCTGAAAAGTTGATGTTGAGATGTGTCTGCTACTTGAACTCTGTGAAGCATTTATTTCGGCTGCAATTTCTGAGACTGGTAACTCTAATAAACGTATCCTCTGCAGCAGAGGTAACTCTGGGTCTTCCATTCCTGTGGTGGTCCTCATGAGAGACAGTTACATCATACAGGAGCGCTTGATGGTTTTTGCGACTGTAATTGAAGAAACTTTCAAAGTTCTAGAAATGTTCCATATTGACTGACCTTCATGTCTTAAAGTAATAATGGACTGTCGTTTCTATTTGCTTATTTTAGCAGTTTTTGCCATAATTTGGACTTGGTCTTTTAAATAGGGCTATCTTCTGTATACCACCACTACCTTGTCACAACACAAATGATTGGCTCAAACGCATTAAGAAAGAAAGACACAAATGAACTTTTAACAAGGCACACCTGTTAATTGAAATGCATTCCAGGTGACTACCTCATGAAGCTGGTTGAGAGAATGGCAAGAGTGTGCAAAGCTGTCATCAAGGCAAAGGGTGGCTATTTGGTTTGTTTAACACTTTTGGTTGCTACATTATTCCATATATGTTTTTTCATAGCTTTGATTCCTTCACTATTATTCCAAATGTTGAAAATAGTACAAATAAAGAAAAACCCTTGACTGGTTGAGAGAAGCAGGACATGGATACTAAGATGATAACATATGTCATATGATATGGGTACATGATGTAAGATGCGCGCTTATATTGTCAACATGAGTTATTGCATAAACATATCCCAAATAAAAATATAGCCTCGCTCTTTTCCCTTTCAGTGTGTTATTCCCTCTCTTCTATCATTAGAGATAACAGAGTGGATTCCGATAGGACTGTAGAGAAGGAGAACAGAGACGCATTTTGGCAATGCCCTAGATAATGTCCTCGCATTAAAAGCTTCTGCCTTAGAGGGCTGTTTCTAAACTGGCTGTCATGGGCAGTAATGTTATTCTTTCCAAATGATTCAATATGAATTACTTTCATATTGAATATGCCAACCAGAAAAGGCTAAAAGAAAGAAAATAATTCCCCAAGTACTCAGGATGTTAACTGACTACAAATTGTGTCAGCAATACATAGTGTGTGTGTGTGTGTGTGTATGTGCATTCATTCCAGGTGGGATATCCCTAGCCTGCGTTACTTGCTGCGTGTTTCTTTCTTATTGTTCTAAGCTGCAGTGACAGTCCAGGTGCAGTTAGTCACCTAAGTCTTAATCTAGTCCCTAGCCCCCAGGCCCCTGCTTTCTCTATCTCTAAATCTGTACAGAGGACAACAACTTCCCCTTTCCGGCTCCATCTCTGCCTGCCTTTACGTCTATCACTTTATTTTCCCAGGCTCCTGTCTTTCGTTAGCTTTTTAAAAAAACATTTATTCTTTACAGAATCTCCGTAAACACCAAATCATTACTGCAGGCAACTCGGCTGGATAGAGTCTGCCTCTCTCTCATTTTGACAAAAAAATTATATTACAACAGCAGAGCCATGAATTATTTAAACATTAATAAGTAAGTGCATCCCCCTCAAGAAATCATGAGCACCACAGTTAGTTTATTTTGTCCAAAAAACTAATGGATTAGTTCAGGGCATTCGACTCATATACTTTATATAATTGTTAGTTGCACGTTGTTGCTATAGTATTCATACTTTCACTATGAATACATTAAGTCATATGTGCTTTATTTCAGGGAAAACATCTACAATGATTTACCCTGTGTATACAGTACCATCCAGGAACACACTAATCAGCATATCAAGGAACCCAACCAACTTCCAAACTTCCTGCTAAAACTCTTGTTCCCTTGCCAACATCTCTGGCTGTAGTTTTGTTGTACAGTTTCCAGTACAGTATGCTGTTTAAGACAAACAAACAGGCAAAAACCTCTACTCAGCTTGGTGGCAGATGTCCCGTCGAGCAAGGCTACCCTCTCCCTGCCAGCAGACAATCACAGCGTGATCAAATGATGAAGTCCAAACTTTCTGCCAAATTGGATGATGGGAAAATTATATGCTTGGCACAGGCCCCTGTGTTGATGAAAAGAAACTCTAAAAATTGACTTCTATTTTTAGTGGCGGCTTCTGTTAAACAGAGTAATTTGATTTATTTGGTCATCTGCCTCTGCTCTTATCGTTTCCAAACCAGTGAGCAGCACTCGATAAAACAGAGATGTCTAGGGAAATAATGCATAGAACACGCATCCATTGCAGAGACCATACTGGAGACATTTAAATATTACGTAACTTCATGGTGCCATTGTTCTTGGGAGGAGAGGAATGGTATAATATATGTCCCTGTCATGTAGCACTGAACTGGGGTAGCAGAGGGAGAGAGAGAAAGTCCTGTGGTACAATGGACCCACGATTACTGCTCCAACTAGCATCACTGCATTAACTTCCCGTTCCTCATCTCAGCCGTACGCAGCACAGTCTCCCAAACTCTCACCAGGGGAGAAGGCCAGGCAGAGTTGAGAGGCAGACCACTGTGGGTTTGGTGCATGTGTGCATGCATGGGTGTGTATAGAGGTAGACTGCAGCCAGCACTTCTGATTATCACAGTGACTGTGAGGACTGGGTCCTGGATGATGAGGGCAGGTAATGAGAGGTGTGTATCTGGGAAGAAGTGGTACAACAATAGGGGTCTGTGATGTATGGACATGTTTAACTACATTTGTGGGCACTGTAAGTTAGGAACTAGGGTTAGGGTTAAGAGTAATGGCTAGGTTTAGGTTTAAGGTTAGGTTTTGTGGTTAGGGTTAAGTTTTAGGGAAAATAGGATTTTGACTAGGACTGAATTGTGTGTCCCCACAGTATGCACGCATTGTGTGTGTGTGTATGTGTGTGCGCGTGCGTGTGCGTGATATGGAACATAGCCATTGACGCCCTGACCCTGTGTATCCAGGTAAATAGGAATCAGTACTATTCCTACACCACTACCATTGTTTAATTAACACTCAAAAGCAGCAGCCAACAAGCTTTGAGTTAACTAATCATATTCAATGCAAGACACTACTTTATGTCTGTATTTTTACAGGTACCTTTTCACAATGCATTTGTATGGTAATTTTAACACATATTAACACACACATACCTAGTTAAATTCTACTTTTTTTAAATACCTTTTTTTACAACACTCTACCTCTGTTTATAGATTTTCAGAGGAGGAGAGATGATGGAGTGGGTCAAACTTTTAAAAATGTGGTCTCTGTTATGGTTGTGGAAAAGCCATCATCACACAGCTTGGCATTTTCCATTATAGCTTGACAGCTCTTTTATGAAGTTTGAAAATGTCGTCACGCACTTTTCTTTCTGGTCCTTTTACAATTTCACATGGCCAAAGATAATGTCTGAATAGGCAATTAACTTTGTATTATTTCTCTGTGAAGAAGTACATTGCACAATTAGTCATAAAAATGGTCATGCAGGTCTATGACCAGTAAAACATAATACACAATTGCAGATCAGTGATAAAAGTTGATTAAGTACTGCTATTCTTGAGTTCCAATCAACTACAGCAAAAAAACATTACTGGGCGACTAAAGATAGCACCACTGCAATGTTTCCTTCCTTTTGGATGTAGAACGGCAGAAGAAATACTGTATTTCATCATGATGAAAATGTGCTCTTGGGTTATGGGTTTGGAATAGGGATCACTTCACACATGTTCTATGTTTTCCTGACATGAAACATACTGACATGCCACTTCCCATTCCATTTTGGAACACTTCATAGAGTAAGCCACTGTATCTGTATGACCTTGTTCTCTCCTTGGCCTTCTCCTCTCCCAGTTTCACAGCATCACCACTGTATCTGTATGACCTTGTTCTCTCCTTGGCCTTCTCCTCTCCCAGTTTCACAGCATCACCACTGTATCTGTATGACCTTGTTCTCTCCTTGGCCTTCTCCTCTCCCAGTTTCACAGCATCACCACTGTATCTGTATGACCTTGTTCTCTCCTTGGCCTTCTCCTCTCCCAGTTTCACAGCATCACCACTGTATCTGTATGACCTTGTTCTCTCCTTGGCCTTCTCCTCTCCCAGTTTCACAGCATCACCACTGTATCTGTATGACCTTGTTCTCTCCTTGGCCTTCTCCTCTCCCAGTTTCACAGCATCAGCTCTGTCTACGTGGTCGCTCACTACCACCAGCCTGAACCAGGGGATCGATGAGCGACTGGGCCTCTTACTGTAATCACTGACCCATTCCCCAGCCACCATTTGTCCCCTGACCCCTACTCCCCAGCCCTGTGCGGAGAGCTCGATTTCTGCAGAGCCGGGTCCAAGAGATCGTAATGATTTCAGTTCACTCAGGCTCTGGCCCATGAGCCCTCTCAAGCTCACATATGACAGTTTCGAAGACTACACATTTATTCTATAGAAACAGCAGTTATGTGAGCCATGAAGACATTTTCATCAAGAGAACAATGTAGGTTATTATGTACTGTAACAGTTATACTGGTGGGCAGCGCTGTGCATTCTCTACCTTAATGAGTCCATGGAGGCAGGAAGGCAGACCAAGTGTCAAACTGTCTTTATGTGCTAAATGTTTTCCTAATCCATCTCTATCTGAACAGATGTTGTGCTGTCTGTCTGATGATACAGGCACTTAGTTGGCGAGACTCAAGTATCTAAGCTACATACCTGAGGGTTTTTTAAAGTTCCTAACTTATGCAGTCCAGATTGGCGTCTCCATGGCAACCCTCAAACTGCATCACGTGGCCCTGCATGAAGTCTCCACCAGTGTTCTTTGTCTAAGGGCAACAACGTGTTCAACACTTGGCTCAGACATCTGCTGTCTGTTTGACAGGATTGTGATTGATGACCAGGGTGAGCAATCAAACAATGACCGGGATGAACAGATTTTTATCGGTTCGTCCATTCTCTTCCTATCCCACCTTCTCCTTAACTGGTGTTACCGGAACTGGTAGCCATGGGCCCATGGTGGATGCCGTTGCAATGTGAGACATACAGCAGCTGGAGAGCTAGTGGGGCTGTGGGGAAATGTTTTCTTAGGCCCAAGGATCCTCCCATGGAACAAGTCATCTGTGAACAGCTGCCGGAGTCAGATGGAGAGGATGCACACAGCATTCTAATTAATGAAGCTGTTGGCAATGGGGGTGCTCATCGCTCACGTAGCTTTACTTATGGTGGTGCGGTGGGAGACTGTGTAACAACATAATCCACACATGCACACACTGGAGGAACATGCTGTTTGTGTGTAATAGAGGTGGTATGTATTGTGTGACAGTAAAGTCTTGTGAAATAAAGACCTGAAGTATTGTAACTATTGCCTCAGAAACACAGAAGCTGGGATACAATATCATGGGAGCATTCTATAGAACCCCAGCAGGTTTGGTACATGTTACATATGGAAGAGGTTGTTCATCATTCTGACAGTAACACCGACGTTATTTTCATATTACATGCATTGAATCATTGATGCGAGTCAACTCGAGATTACTGGTGAGGGAGACTTTTATCTCCCTCACCAACTTTAAACATCTGCTATCTGAGCAGCTAACCGATTCCTGCAGCTGTACATATTCCATTGGTAAATAGCCCACCCAATTTACCTACCTCATCCCCATACTGTTTTTATTTATTTACTTTTCTGCTCTTTTGCACACCAGTATCTCTACCTGGACATGACCATCTGATCATTTATCACTCCAGTGTTAATCTGCTAAATTGTAATTATTCGCCTACCTCCTCATGCCTTTTGCACACAATGTATATAGACTCTTTTTTTTAAATGTTTTTTTTCTTGTGACCTGTTTATTGTTTACTCCATGTGTAACTCTGTGTTGCTGTCTGTTCACACTGCTATGCTTTATCTTGGCCAGGTCGCAGTTGTAAATGAGAACTTGTTCTCAACTAGCCTACCTGGTTAAATAAAGGTGAAATAAAAAATGAATAAAAAACAATAATAACACGCACATCTCCTGTGTCTTCTCTCGCCTCTTTTTGAATGTGGAGTGTTCACTAATGTCTGGGTCTGACGCAGTGTGAAGATGTGTGAGGCGAGTATGAGGCGAGTGTCTGATCCTTTAATCTGTAAAACAGCTGCTCTTTGGAAGTTGCAAATAACTTAATTCATGTATCAGGCTCTTCAAACAGAATCCACGATGAGCCATTGGGGAGAATGCTGATTGAGTTTAAAAGACCTTACTTAACTCTAAGTCAAAAGCCAAACTTGTCTTCACCTTGGCTAGCAATACATTGCAAAAGCATAACTGCTCCAGTGATGTATAATTTGTCACCATGTCTCAGAGAAGCTCTTGTGCCTCCTAAGAAGAAGTGATGGGTAGGGTCCTTGGTATGAGGTGTGATATGACAGTGTTTTCACTGTAATCCAGCATTAGACAGAGGGTTTACAGAAAGAGCTCACACCCCTTGACATATTCCACATTTAGTTTGTTACAGCTTGTTTTTTAATTGTTTTTTTTAAGCATCTTTGGCAGTGATTAGAGCCTTTCTGGGTAAGTCTATAAGAGCTTTCCACACCTGGATTGTGCAACATTTGCCCATTATTCTCTTCAAAATTCTTCAAGCTCTGTCAAATTGGTTGATGATCATTGCTTGACAACCGTTTTCAGGTCTTGTCATTGATTTTCATGTAGATTTAAGTAAAAACTGTAACTTGGCAAGCATAATATTGGTAAGCAACTTCAGTGTAGATTTCGCCTTGTGCTTTAGGTTATTGTCCTGCTGAAAGCAGTGCTTAATTTGTAAATCGGGGGGTCCCGGAAAACATAGTGAGCGCGAGATGGGGGGGTTCCAGGGGGCTCTGATGTACACATTGAGAAAAAAAGTGACAAACACAACGTAGCAGTGAAGCAGACAGAATAAACATCCAAGTAGCCTAATATCTATGGTGGTGAAACGGACAGTACTCTCCAAGGAGCTGATTAATTCAAAAGCATTTTAGACGTCACTGCAGTATGCCTACATACTTGAGTATACTGTAGCTGTGGGTCTTACACATGTCAGAATTTCTTATAGCCTAATTTTCTAGACATCAATGTATAGCAATGTATAGCAACATATACACACATACTCAGCTGACAAGACCTGAATTTCATACCATTTTCGAGACTTCAATGAAACAGTAAAACACATATCACAAATAGAACTTCAAATAAAATAAATCCATGTAGGCTACAGCAGAACACATATGATAATATATAGGCCTTCTGCCTATGTGATAATATGAGGCACATATTCAGATTAACTTCACAGTAAAGAACAAGTTTGTAAAGGAAAACCATGTTTCTAGCTTAGTTTTCAAAACCTCCCACAGTGGCTTTCTCCATGTCAAGTCCATTTAACTCCTGACAGTTAATTTCTTGCTCAAAGCCATAAGCGGGCATGTGGCTGTGACGTTTAGCCTCCTTCTAAGGCTGTTCTGAAGAGTCAAGCAGTAGTGTTTATTTTTTCATTTTGAGAGTTAACTATAACCTGGGTGTCCTTTTTAGCCTTGTCTGTCATGCTTTCTGCCACCAAAACGTGCCTTGGTTCGGGCATGTTCAAAAACCTTTTTCTGAGTGCTCTTTGTTGTGTTTTTACTAATTGTTCTTGACTAACCAGGGGTTATACATTTGCTTGTTCTTGAACTGCAAATCGCACCTGCTACGAGCACTTCGTTGGTGGAGGTGCCGGTGGGAATGCAGAACTGGTGGTATTAGCAGCGCTGCTAGCTAAGGCATTGCCTTTAGGAACTGTTTGCCCCTCACTCCTCTCATCCGGCACTGAAAGTTATCTGGATTGTTCTGGGTTCGATTCACAATATTTTTCTGGATTTTTGGACTTGAAAAATGTCATCAAACTCGATTGCCTTTTCTTATCCATTTTTTATTTGGCTTTACCACCAATTCAGTAGGGAGACTTCTAGCCTAGGTTATGTGACATGATTACGTTGGGACCGCTTCACCAGCTGACCACCACTACAAAGACCTGTGTCAAGATCAGTAACTTAGCCCACCCCCCATAACATCTACAGTATGCACAAATAAGAGAGCAGGTCTGGAATCAGTGTGGCAGGATAGGATGATTACGCAGAAGGATCTCCTCACTTTTACATGGTCTTTTTGCAGAGCGGGAGAAATAACAAGGAGGCAACTTGATTTAACACAGATCGTTTTTATTAAAATGTCTATAGTGCGAACAGGGAAACAATTAATAAATCATGCCGCGAGAGGTGGATCTGGCTCAAATTAAGCACTGGCTGAAAGGTGAATTCATCTCCCAGTGTCTGGTGGAAAGCAGACTGAACCAAATGTTCCTCTAGGATTTTGACTGGGCTGAATTCCATAAAAAAAATTGTATCCTGAAAACTCCCCTGTCCTTAACGATTACAAGCATACCCAAAACATTATGCAGCCACCACTATGCTTGAACATATGGAAAGTGGTACTCAGTGTCACGTTGGCATGAATGATTCGGGAGACAGGCGCAGGAATGCGTAATTTTTTTATTTATTAAGCCCATATTACGGCATGCTGTGTAAAAGTACGGGGACGAAGACCAAAAGAACATAACAAAAACACAGGGTTGAAATCCAAAACACACAGCACAGGTACTCACACACACCAATGGACATTGTAACAATAATCAACCCCCCAATGGAAACCAAAGGGCACATATATACAAATACTAATCAGTGGGAATAGGGGACAGGTGTGCGTGATGAAAGTTCCGGAGGGATCCGTGACACTCAGGACATAAAGTTAATTGCATTGCCACAATTTTTGCAGTATTACTTTATTGCCTTGTGCAAACAGGATGCATGTTTTATGCATGTTTATGCATGTTTATGCATGTTTTAATATTTTATATGTACAGGCCACCTTCTTTTCACTCTGTCAATTAGGTTCGTTTTGTGGAATAACTACAATGTAGATCCATCCTCAGTTTTCTCCTATCACAGCCATTATACTGTTATAAAGTCACCATTGACTTCATGATAAAATCCCTGAGCGGTTTCATTTCTCTCTGGCAACTGAGTTAGGAAGGAAGCCTGTAACTTTGTAGTGACTGGGTGTATTGATACACCATCCAAAGTGTAATTAATAACTGCACCATTCTCAAAGGGATATTCAATGTCTGTTTTGTTTATTTTTACCAATCTACTAAGAGGTGCTCTTCTTTGCGAGGCATTGGAAAACCTCGCTGATCTTTTTGGTTGAACCTGTGTTTGAAATTCACGTCTCGACTGAGGGAACTTACAGACAATTGTATGTGTGGGGTAGAGATGAGGCAGTCATTCAAAAATCATGTGAAACACTATTATTGCACCCAGAGTGAGTTAATGCAACTTATTATCTGACTTGTTAAGCACATTTTTACTCCTGAACTTATTTAGGCTTCCTTTAACAAAGGTGTTGAATACTTATTGACTCAATACATTTCAGCTTTACATTTTTAATTAATTTGTACAAATTAAAAACAGAATTCCACTTTGATATTATGGGGTATTGTGCGTAGGCCAGTTACAAAAACATCTCGATTTAATACATTTTAAATTCAGGCTGTGTCAGGGATTTCCTCCTCCTCTTCCGAAGAGGAGAGGCGAAAAGGATCAGAGGACCAATATGCGGCGTGGTAAGTGTCCATGGTTCTTTTAATATGTAAACGTACACATGAACAACTGATTACAAAAAAACAAGAAACGTGTGAAACCCTAAACAGCCCTATCTGGTGCAAAACACAGAGACAGGAACAATCACCCACAAACACACAGTGAAACCCAGGCTACCTAAGTATGATTCTCAATCAGAGACAACTAATGACACCTGCCTCTGATTGAGAACCATACTAGGCCGAAACATAGAAATACCCAAATGATAGAAAAACAAACATAGACTGCCCACCCAACTCACGCCCTGACCATACTAAATAAATACAAAACAAAGGAACTAAAGGTCAGAACGTGACAGGCTGTAACACAACAAAATGTGGAAAAAGGGGTGTGAATTATTTCTGAAGGCACAACAGCTCTAGAGATCTGATTTCGTTATTTAATCCAATTAATGCAACATTTGAAAGAGAAGTAAGATATTCTCCAACAGAGACCTGGCCACAAATAACTAGTGTAGCTTTTGAGCTGTATTATCATGCTGTTTAAGGTTCTGCACATGCCAGATTTGAGCTAAGTACATTGTACAAACCTCCTCTGTGTGTGTGTGTGTGTGTGTGTGTGTGTGTGTGTGTGTGTGTGTGTGTGTGTGTGTGTGTGTGTGTGTGTGTGTGTGTGTGTGTGTGTGTGTGTGTGTGTGTGTGTGTGTGTGTGTGTGTGTGTGTGTGTGTGTTTGTGTGTGTGAGAGAGAGAGAGAGAGAGAGAAAGAGAAAGAGAGAGAGAGAGAGAGAGAGAGAGAGAGAGAGAGAGAGAGAGAGAGAGAGAGAGAGAGAGAGAGAGAGAGAGAGAGAGAGAGAGAAGGGTCCTCTGTGACTGTTCACAAGCCCTGCTGGAGGGATGTCCTGCTTAGTCCCCATGAGCAGGCTGACTGGGATGTCACCAGACATTAGCATCAAGCCCAGGGCCGCTAGGTGAGTGAGAGCTGCTGTTTGTTACCATGACGCCAAGGAGCCATCACTTCATCTTTTCAC
The DNA here is from genome assembly GCF_002021735.2 of Oncorhynchus kisutch. Taxonomy (NCBI): domain Eukaryota; kingdom Metazoa; phylum Chordata; class Actinopteri; order Salmoniformes; family Salmonidae; genus Oncorhynchus; species Oncorhynchus kisutch. The sequence continues at coordinate 37,043,516 of NC_034178.2, forward strand.
CAGTCTTTTTATGTTACATCTGTATCCCTCTCTTTCTGTCTCTCTCTGTCTCTCCATTGCTCTCTCTCTCTCTGTCACTCTGTTCCTCCCACTTTCTGGTTGTTATGAATAAGTCATATAATTGTGAGCGGCAGACAATGTTCTTTGCCATGTAGCGCGTGTGTTTTTAACATTCGGAGCTCTATGAGCTGGGAGAGTGGTAGGCACAATAGAAGGTGAAGAGAATGGATGTGGAGATGGACAGCTAAAATCCACATTGTTTACTCCCTGAGGAGCCAAGCTTAGAGGCCGGTTAAGGTGTATATAGAAGAGGTACCACATTCGGCTAAAATCCACATTGTTTACTCCCTGAGAAGCTATGCTTAGAGGCCGGTTAAGGTGTATATAGAAGAGGTACCACATTGTTTACGGTTGCTGAGTTGGTAAATAATAAACAGAGAATTAATTGATTTATATCTTGAAGGAGCTTGTGCTTGAACCAAGAGAAGCTTTGAAAACCTATGCCTCTGAGGATTCTGCAGACAGTAGAAAGCTAGCTAATGACCTTTTCAAGGCCTGGCTTTTAGTGAGGTTTTAGTTTAAGACTCTCTAAAGTATTCAAAGGTATCACCTACCTGACATAGTGAGCCTAGTCTTCAAGACCACCATTGTGGGGATTAAACCAATGACTTTTGTCAGCTATGACCTAAACCACTAAATCAATCACATTTAAAGACAAGCACACACAGGAAGCCTTTCTTCTTCCCAAAGGCAATCAGGAAGGTGACATTGTCAATTTACCCAATCATGGGATAGGGAAAGGGTGCATTCCTAATATGGACACGGTTTAATACAATGTAAACAAGGTAATTTATTCAGATTCATCAACAAAAAGAAGAAAACACTGATTTGCACAGCACAAACTCTTATTCTATGACTGTCCTTTCTCATTTTGGTGGAAGCACTGAAAGCTTTTCTTTCACATGCTGAACTGACCTTCGCTCTCTCCCTTTCTCCAACTCTCTCTTCTCTCTCTTTTTACCCTTCCATCCCTCCTCTCCCTCCCTCTCACTAGACAATATTACAAAAGGCAAGGTATAGCTTAATTATCTTCAACATGACTTCTCTTACCATCTAAAAAACAAGATTAACAGTGTGATCTCTTCTTAATCAGTAGCATGGTGGAGTGGCCTTGCCACAGCCACACTGACTCTAATAAAGTGAAGCATTCAGATCCAGTGTACCGTGTCTGGCAGAGAGGCACAGTAGGGTCTGCAACTATTGACACCCTTGATATAAATGTGTAATAATGACTGTATAAAATAAAATAATTCAAATACTATATGGTATAAAATAATGGAAATTATAATACAATTGCTCAAAGAAAGAGACTTTGTTTAACAACTAATACACATTTTTCTCAAAAAGGAAAGGGTCAAATTAATGACACCTCTAAATATTCTTATAAAGAAAGTAATCAAAAGTTTAGTATTTGGTCCCATACAGTGTTGCGTGTCCAAGGGCTGGCCCAGGGTGGCCCTGGGTGGCCCAGGGTGGCCCAGGGTGGCCCAGGGTGGCCCAGGGTGGCCCAGGGTGGCCCAGGGTGGCCCAGGGTGCCCCCCACCCCCCTTAAATATGAGATCTGATAGATCATTAGTGAAGTTGATCAACCTAATGAAGTGGGACCAGCGGCATGTTGTGCAAGTGAGAGCTGATCTGTTAGTATTACACTTTCCTCATGTAGCATTCGTGGCAGGGAAACTGATTCCAGCAGCACTCAGTGGCATCTTCACCCGGACTGGACCACCCCACCCTAGGATATGCCCCTGTCCCGGAGTCAGAAAAAGTAGGTAGTGGCATCAAGTTCCAAACACAACACACAAAACACTCTACGAGGAATGGTCGTACTCGGAACAAGAACACAAAGCAAGTTTGTCGTCATTGTTGGATAGATTGAGTCTGAGAAAATCGGAGGCAGTGAGAAATAAATAAATACTACATACCTAATGAGTATATACTACATACTATATACTATTAGTTAACTGTAGTATACTGTAAACGAACGGTATCCTTTCAGTTGAACGTACTAGTGATTCACCTGTCTACCGGAAGTTGATGCTGTTACTATGCAACCTCTTGCTAGCTTATTAGCATTACACATTACTAGCTAGACATCCTACGATTTCGGGTGTGTTTGTAAATTCAATCTGTAGTGCCATAGTGCGCTCTGGGCGTTCATAAATTCAGAGCGTTGTCAGATTGTCTGTTCGTAAATTCAGAGCGTTTCGTTCTCGGAGCGCTCAGAGCACACATGTCACTGGGAGCTCTGGCTGAGGAGTAGGGTTGATCCACGCGTTCTGACCTCACAATGGCAGTCAAGCACCCTAGCTAACTGGCTAACGTTGCCTAGCTCGCTAGCTACTTCCAGACACATGAGAGAACACCTCACTCTGACCATTTTACTCTCCCTAGTAGAGCTGGTTAGGCTGTTTTCATGTTATCCAGACCGTTGGTGAATGTAACTGTGCTGCACGCAACCAATTTAATTATGTTTTTTTGCCGACATTTACTGACACAGGTTATATTCAATGGGTGTTGAGCGTTCGTAAATTCATCAGTCCTTCTGCACTCTTAGAAGGACTGATAGCCAGAGCGATGAACAATGTCCATTGAGAACACACAACGACTATACCACCTAGCTAAGCTATGAATGACATGAATAATCAAGCCACTTTGTAGGCTTACTCAACTGAGCTGCTAGCTAGCCATCAAACTTTACACACTGTTTAGTTAGCAGAGTGAAATAAATATAAGCAGCTAGCTAATGTCCTATTAGCTAGCTATCTTTATGTAATCATTGTAAATTAAAAACAAATTGCAATTCCAGCTGTCAATAAAGGGAGAGTGTGGGCTACTGGATAGGGCAGGACATTTTGTGGGAGGGAATTATGAAAAGATTTTCAATTTCTAGTCCTTAGAGGGGAAATCTTTGAGGACACAGTGATAATTAGGGTGACCACATGTCCTGGATTCTGCGGGACAGTACCGTATTTTGTCCCTCAACCAAACAATTATACTCCACATTTTAATCAACAAATTCAAACACCAATTATTTAGAAAAAAAGGTTGATTGGTCCCGTATGTCAGTCAAACAGTCCAACCTGTCTATTGGAGTCATGTTGCGCTTATGAAAATATATATAATGAGTTCACAAAACATTAAGATCACCTGCTCTTTCCATGACATAGACTGACCAGGTGAATCCAGGTGAAAGATATGATCCCTTATTGATGTCACTTGTTAAATCCACTTCAATCAGTGTAGATGAAGGGGAGGAGACAGATTAACATCTTCTTATGGCTGCAATCCCGTTAACAGGATCGATATGACAACAGCCAGTGAAAGTGCAGGGCGCCAAATTCAAAACAACGTTGTAAAGGTTATCTTATTGTTAATCCCACCACAGTGTCCGATTTCAAATAGGCTTTACAGCGAAAGCATCACAAACGATTATGTTAGGTCACCACCAACTCACAGAAAAATTCAGCCATTTTCCCAGCCAAAGAGAGGACTCACAAAAGCACAAATAGAGATAAAATGAATCACTAACCTTTGATGATCTTCATCAGATGACACTCATAGGACTTCATGTTACACAATACATGTATGTTTTGTTCAATAAAGTGCATATTGTAGTGCATTGGCTTCTCACTTCTCACAATGGTGCTTGTTTAGTAAAGTTAGATTAAAGCTGAATCTTGTCTTGCAAGTCTTGCAAGATTCCATAATGACTTAATTAACGTAATTTAATTGAAAGGATGTTGAAGCAACATTGATTTAACCAGTGTGTGCTCAGTTGGTTAGTATTTTACATAACATAACCAAATGTGAATGCATAGTATAATTTTACTATTACACCGCAAACATCATCTAATTTCTTTAGATGGTTGAGATTTTAGGATGGTTATGTTATGTAGACGTTTTAAATTTAGGGATGTGCTTCCAAATTATTCACGTAGAAGTCACTACCCGGCTAATGTCCCACAAAATCATCCTGTTGTCTGCCTTTGGGTATTTTAAATGTGGACACCCTAGAGTTAATACCAACATAATATTCAGTGCTATCTAATTTAAGTATAATGAAGCCTGATTGTTAGATGTTTTCTGCCCTTAGATATGGAAAACTGTGAACGGTTGTTTGCAGATGAAGAGAGAGGTCCCAATGAATGTCCCAAGACTGAGACTAACATGCTGACCAGGCCGCACGCGCACATGCGTCTGCCTGCACCATTGTGCACATGTTGATTTTGTGCCCCCACATCAGACGCGATCAGGACACGCAGGTTGAAATATCAAAACTAACTCTGAACCGATGACATTAATTTGGGGACAGGTCGATAAGCAAATTCTTATGGTAATTTAGCTAGCTAGCTTGCTGTTGCTAGCTAATTTGTCCTGGGATTTAAACATTGGTTTGTTAATTTTACCTGAAATGCACAAGTTTCTCTACTCCAACAATTAATCCACAGATAAAATGGTAAACTGAGTTTGTTTCTAATAATCTCTCCTACTTCAAGCTTCTTCTTCTTCTTTGGACTTTATATGGCGGTTGGCAACCAACTTTAAGGGGCGTTACCACTACCAACTAGACTGGAGTGCAGACATCAGTTTATCTTTCAATCCCCCAGGTGGGTACAGTTGAAGTCAGAAGTTTACATACACTTATGTTGGAGTAATTAAAACACATTTTTCAAACCCTCCACAAATTTCTTGTTAACAAACTATAGTTTTGGCAAGTCGGTTTAGGACTACTTTGAGCATGACACAAGTCATTTTTACAACAATTATATATAGACTGACTATTTCATAATTCACTGTATCACAAATCCAGTGGGTCTGAAGTTTACATACACTTAGTTGACTGTGCCTTTAAACAGCTTGGAAAATTCCAGAAAATTATGTAATGGCTTTAGAAGCTTCTGATAGGCTATTGACATCATTTGAGTCAATTGGATGTGTACATGTGGATGTATTTCAAGACCTACCTTCAAACTCAGTGCCTCTTTGCTTTACCTCATAGGAAAATCAAAGGAAATCTGCCAGGACCTCAGAAAACCGATTGTAGACCTCCACAAGTCTGGTTCATTCTTGGGAGTAATTTCCAAATACCTGAGGGTACCAAGTTCATCTGTACAAACAATAGTACGCAAGTATAAACACCATGGGACCACACAGCTGTCATACAGCTCAGGGAGGAGATGTGTTCTGTCTCTTTGAGATGAACATACTTTGGTGTGAAAAGAGCAAATCAATCCCAGAACAACAGCGAAGGACCTTGTGACGATGCTGGAGGAAAAGGTACAAAAGTATCTATATCCACAGTATAATGAGTCCTATATTGACATAACCTGAAAGGCAGCTCAGCAAGGAAGAAGCCACTGCTCCAAAACCACCATAAAATAGACAGACTATGGCTTGGACCTGTACATGGGGACAAAGATTGTCTTTTGGGAGAAATGTACTCTGGTCTGATGAAACAAAAATAACCAAAAATGTTTGGCCATAATTACCATTGTTATGTTTGGAGGAAAAAGAGGGAGGATTGCAAGCCGAAGAACACCATCCCAACTGTGAAGTATGGGGATGGCTGCATCATGTTGTGGGGGTACATTGCTGCAGGAAGTATTGGTGCACTTCACAAAATAGATGACATCATGTGGAAGGAAAATTATGTAGATATATTGAGGCAACATCTCAAGACATCAGTCAGGAAGTTTAAGCTTGGTCGCAAATGGGTCTTCTAAATGGATAATGACCCCAAGCATACTTTCAAAGTTGTGGCAAAATGGCTAAATTATGGCTTAGATCCTGCTAACGGGATCAATATGACAACAGCCAGTGAAAGTGCAGTGCACCAAATTCAAAACAACAGAAATCTCATAATAAAAATTCCTCAAACATACAAGTATTTTACACCATTTCAAAGATAAACTTGTTGTTAATACCACCACAGTGTCCGATTTCAAAAAGGCTTAACGACGAAAGCACACCAAACGATTATGTTAGGTCTGCACCTCGTCACAGAAAAACACTGCCATTTTTCCAGACAAAGAGAGGAGTCACAAAAAGCAGAAATAGAGATACAATTAATCACTAACCTTTGTTGATCTTCATCAGATGACACTCATAGGACTTCATGTTACACAATACATGTATGTTTCATGGATAAAGTTCATATTTATATCCAAACATCTCAGTTTACATTGGCGCGTTACGTTCAGTAATGTGTTGCTTCCAAAACGTCTGGTGATTTTGCAGAGAGCCACATCAATTTACAGAAATACTCAACATAAATGTTGATGAAAATACAAGTGCTATGCATCGATAAACTTCTCCTTAATGCAACTGCTGTGTCAGATTTCAAAAAAGCTTTACCGAAAAAGCACGCCATGCAATAATCTGAGTACAGCGCTCAGACAACAAAACAAGCCATACAGATATCCGCCATGTTGTGGAATCAACAGAAGTCATAAATAGCATTATAAATATTCACTTACCTTTGATGATCTTCATCAGAATGCACTCCCAGGAATCTCAGTTCTACAATAAATGTTTGATTTGTCCAAATTTTTGTTAGCGCGTTTAGTACACAATGCAAAATGACGAGGCGCGGGCATGTCCAGGCGAAGGTTCAGACGAAAAAGTCATATTACAGTTCGTAGAAACATGTCAAACGAAGTATAGATTCAATCTTTAGGAATTTTTTTGCATAAATCTTCAATAATGTTTCAACCGGAGAATTCCTTTGTCTGTAGAAATGCGATAGAACGCATAGAACTTTTTTTTGCATAAATCTTCAATAATGTTTCAACCGGAGAATTCCTTTGTCTGTAGAAATGCGATAGAACGCATAGAACTTAGGAAGTGCAATAGGACCCCATAGACACTGTATAATGGCAATGACTTGAAAAACTACAAACCTCAGATTTCCCATTTCCTGGTTGGATTTTTTCTCAGGTTTTTGCCTGCCATATGAGTTCTGTTATACTCACAGACATCATTCAAACAGTTTTAGAAACTTCAGAGTGTTTTCTATCCAAATCCTAATAACATGCATATATTAGCAACTGGGCCTGAGTAGCAGGCAGTTTACTCTGGGCACCTTATTCATCCAAGCTACTCAATACTGCCCCCAGCCATAAGAAGTTAAGGACAACTAAGTCAAGGTATTTGAGTGGTCATCACAATGCCCTGACCTCAATCCCATATCTTGTGGAAGGCTGCCCAAAACAATTGACCCAAGTTAAACAATTTGAAGGCAATGCTACCAAATACTAATTGTGTGTATGTAAACTTCTGACACACTGGGAATGTGATTAAAGAAAAAGAAGCTGAAATAAATCATTCTCTCTACTATTATTCTGACATTTCACATTCTTAAAATAAAGTTGATCCTAACTGCCTCAAGACAGCAATCAAATACAATTTGGAACAAAAAATCCATCAACACAATGTCAAATAAAATAGAAATACAGTACATAACACAACATTTCTGAAAAACTATTACTTCAGTTTCTTCAGCTACTAGGTGCTTAATTAAAACTTTAAATTGACAGAGTGGCACCAGAACATCCAATTGTAATGAGTTTTGTAAATTGTTCCAGCAGTGAGGTGCATTTAACCTGAAAGCAGATTTACCTAATTTGGTGGAGACTCGAGGGATCTCAAGAGTTAACCAGCCCTGTGAACAGGTTTGGTAACTCGTGTTTTTATACAACAAAGTTAGGTAAGTCGGAAGCTTGTGTAGTAGAGCTTTGTAAACAAAAAGTGAATAGTGAAGTGATAGTGAAGTGACTTTAATGAGGACATTTTGGTAAAGAATGCAGTGATGAGTGTTACAAATGTCACCTGTGATAAAGCGAAGGGCGCTATGATAGACAGCATCCAAAGGTTTAAGAGTAGTGGCTGCTGCATTCTGGTAAATTATGTCACGTTAGTCAAGAACAGGCAGGACATTTGACTATGCAATCTGCTTCCTGCTGTTTAGGGAGAGGCAAGATATATTTCTAAAAAAGAAGGACACTTCAAATCTTAGCTTTTTAACCAGCTCGTCAGTATGTTTTTTAACCTCTTAGAGTTTCTGCGGTCCAGCAGAAGTCTAATAAGCATAATAAAAACATAAAAATTGATACTTCAAGGGTCCTTAAAATTCAAAATCAAATGATCCTTGGTATGACCTTCTTAAAAGGATACATTTTTGCCTAAAATGACATACCCAAATCTATCTGCCTGTAACTCAGGACCTGAAGCAAGGATATAAATATTCTTGATACCATTTGAAAGGAAACACTATGAAGTTTTTGGGAATGTTAAATGAATGTAGAAGAATATTTAAAAAAATTGGTAAAAGATAATCCAAAGAAAAAAATCATCTTTGAAATGCAAGCTAAGACCATAATGTATTTTTCCAGTTTAGTCACAATGTAGATTTTGCCCACTAAATGGCAGCAGTGTATGTGCAAAGTTTTAGACTGATCCAATGAACCATTGCAATTCTGTTCAAAATATTATATAAGTTTGCCCAAATGTGCCTAATTGGTTTATTGATACATATTCAAGTCCATAACCTTGCACTCTCCTTAAACAATAGCATGGTATTCTTTCACTGTAATAGCTACTGTGAATTGGACAGTGAAGTTAGATTAACAAGAATTTAAGCCTTCTGCCCATACATACATCTCATGCTAATCACATTAGCCCACGTTAGCTCAACCATCCCTCCGGGGAGGGGGGGGGGACACCCACACCAATCCCGTAGAGGTTAAGCAGATAGACAATGTTATTTTTGTAAATGGTAAAAGGAACAGGTCCCAATATTGACCCCTTACGGTACACCTTACAGGAATATCCGGCAAACTAGACCTAACACTATCAGAAATCACACATTGTGTCCTGTCTGACAGATAATTCTCCAAACACTTGCCTGATTCAGGCCTTTTTAAAACAATGTTTAACAATCAAAACAATCTAAGCTGTCTAGCAATGATAAACAACCAACTTGACAGAGCTTGAAGAATGTTGAAAAGCATAATTGTACAATCCAGGTGTGCAAAGCTCTTAGAGACTTTGCCATTGATTTATTTACCATGAATTAATTCAAGGAAGCTAACAAGCATTCTTTGACTTTCTCTTGACATTGTAGAACAAGTTTTTTTCTCTGCCACACTGGTAGGAGCCATTGTGAGTAACAGGGTTTTAATGCACAGGCAGCAAGAGTAGGGTACAACCACCAGATGTTCAACTAGTCTATTTTATGCATCAGGTTTAAATATGTGTATTTAAAGACCACAGCACCATTCCCTTCCCTCATAATGATATCTCTCCTGAGGCCTATCTGAAACCACAATAAAAAATCAAAAAAATCATGAAAGGCTGACACCATCCGATACAACTCTGCCTGCATGGCCGTCTCACTCAAAGACCTAGCCTAATTGCTCAGCAAAAGTACCATTATGTGATGGTACTCAGGCTATTGTAACGAGGGATTAATTTGTGCTTCTATGCCTTAAACCTCATGTTAATGAAGAGATGTGCGATTTTAATTCCAGTGTGTTTAATTGCGAGGCCCTGGTTTGAGGAGAGAGAGTCAGTCGTTCAGTTTGTCTCGTGTGCGTTATGTGGGACTTAAAGGCCAGCAGACCATGTCTTATTCACTACCCCTGTCTGGGGCTGGACTGCCTCTGAGCTGAAAGAGACTCCTCACCTCTTCTCTTCATTCTGATTACTCTCAAGCGTGGGATCACCAAACTACCCTTTGTACCGTGGAGAGCCCTTGTTTAATCTATCATTTAAAAGCATTAGCTAGAGAAGGGCCTATTAAAAAAAGGAAACATGACCCGCCATATCTACTTCCTCTTTATTTTTTAATTAAACAGTTAAGAACAAATTCTTATTTACAATGACAGCCTAGGAACAGTGGGTTAGCTGCCTTGTTCAAGGGCAGAACAACAGATTTTTTACCTTGTCAGCTCAGGGATTCGATTTAGCAACCTTTCGGGTACTGGCCCAACACTCTAACTCAGATCAGATTCCTTCTACTAAATGTGCTTACTAAATGTGCTAGCTTACACGGCTAGCTAGCTGTCAGTGTGTTGTACAGCCTATCCGACTGCTTCTTCATGGGCTCTGTGTTTGTTTTCTCCTGTGAAGAGCTGGGCTCATATGTCTCTGGCATGATGGACAGGAACCAAGTGGGTTTCCCAGCGTCCCGTCATATCAGGGTGAAATGTTGATAGTGTGGCGATCGGGAAGTCGAACGCTGTTTGTTTAGCTGCACTCTTTACAGGCAGCTCTACTCATCGATTTAAACTCAGGTTTAAGGGTTTGAGTTTCCTAACGATTCCGATGCTTCCCATCCTGATTTATCAGAAAGACCTTGCCCTTGGGATGGGCTGCGGTATGTACACTATATATACAAAAGTATGTGGACACCCCTTCAAATGAATGAATTTGTCTATTTCAGCCACACCCATTGCTGACAGATGTATAAAATTGAGCACAAATCCATGCAATCTCTATAGATAAACATTGACAGTAGAATGGCCTTACTGAAGGGCTCAGTGACTTTCAACGTGGCACCGTCATAGGACACCATCCAACAAGTCAGTTCATTAAATTTCTGCCCTACTGGAGCTACCCCGGTCATCTGTAAGCGCTGTTACTGTGAAGTGGAAACATTTCAGTGGTAGGCCACACAAGCTCACAAAACGGGACCACTGAGTGCTAAACATAATCTGTCCTCAGCTGCAACACTCACTACCGAGTTCCATGTTGCTTTTGTTCCAAAGCAACATCAGCACAACAACTGTTAGTCTGGAGGTTCATTTCCATGGCCAAGCAGCCGCACACCATGTGCAAAGCCAAGCATCGGCTGGAGAGGTGTAAAGCTCGCTGTCATTGGACTCTTGAGGAGTGGAAATGCGTTCCCTGGAGTGATGAACGCTTCACCATTGCAGTTGAATGGATTCATCTGGGTTTGGCAGATGCCAGGAGAACGCTACCTGCCGAAATAGATAGTGGCAACTGTAAAGTGTGGTGGAGGAGAAATAATGATCTGGATCTGTTTTTCATGGTTCGGGCTAGGCCTCTTAGTTCCAGTGAAGGGAAATCTTAACTTTATAGCATACAATGACATTCTAGAAGATTCTGTGCATCCAACTTTGTGGCAACAGTTTGGGAAAGGAGTTACACAAAAGGAGGTCCATACAGAAATGTTTTGTTGGAATTTGTATGGAAGAATTTTACTGGCCTGCACAGAGCCCAGACCTCAACCCCATCGAACAACTTTTGGATGAATGGAAACACCGACTGCGAGCCAGGCCTAATCGCCCAACATCAGTGCCCGACCTCACTAATGCTCTTGTGGCTGAATGGAAGAAAGTCTCTGCAGCAATGTTCCAACATCTAGTGGAAAGCCTTCCCAGAAGAGTGGAGGATGTTATAGCAGCAAAGGGGGGACCAACTCCATATTAATGCCCATGATTTTGGAATGAGATGTTCAACATGCAGGTGTCCACATACTTTTCATCATGTAGTGTATCTGCCTTGCTCATCTCTGACTAACACAGTGATACTGTTAAGCATTTTCCTATACTGTACATGTACCACTGCCATCTAATGAACAGCTGGGTCAGTTCTGAACAGTGCCGGCTCCAAGCATACGCAACTTAAGAAACTTTTTGTTTTACTCAGTCAGGGTCTCAACTTGCTGTTGAGTGTTCGAATCATAGAATACACAAGGCGCAAGTTCAAAATTGGGTTGTGCATCAGAACTTTTCATCTTGTTTTGTCAGTCACTGACATTCACTCAATTAACCATGTCAGTTAACCTTTTTTATTTATTTATTTATCTATACTTGTAGTAATCATTGCCGAATACCAATCAGGCACACTTGCCCAGGGTCCCTAACCTCCAAGGGTTCCCCAATTCTTTTTTTAAAGGTCCCGAACAGTCATTCTGATTCCCATGTAAAATAGCCTTTTGAGTGACTAAAATATCACCCATCATTTTTGGGGGGAATAGAAATGCTCACAACTTCAGAACAAGTAATTTTTCTTTAATGGCTAACTACCAGGAAGTTGGAAAAGACAGGCCGAGTGGGTGGGTAGCTTATATTCATGAGCTCACCTTGACTGACAGCTCTTTGAAATGCTTATGTCAAGAAACTTGGATGCAGTAAGCAGTGTTGCAGTAAAATCTTCTCAAGCTAATTTGGTGAAACACAAAGCAACTCAAACATCATTGAAATTTCATCAGTGATATCAATTTCTGTGATATGTCTCCCATTTAGCATGCATATTGTGTTGCGATTCAAAGCAGCACTGATGGTATTTTCACATGACAACTGCGTCAACCATTCCCTGCCTTTTGTTCCATGCCAGCTGAAGACCTAGTTAGCCAGTAACTAGCTAACACCAGACACAGAGAAAGAGTGTAAACTTTTTGTTATATTTACTGACACCGTACAGTCAATTTCTGAGACCAGTTTATATCTAGTGATATAAACCACACCCCTCTACAAACATGCCTTCTCCGATGTTGGTTACAAGGAGGCACTTATACAAAATTAAGTAAGAAAACATCTATTAAATGGTCTATTAAAATGACAGAGTGATGTCACCCTACCCCCTTAATAATTCCACCTCCTGAATCCAAGTGTTTGACATGGGGTGAGATGACCAGTAACTTTCAAAAATGCAACAGTCATTTTTTATACTTTGGTAATCACGCTTTGATTTGGTTTCATCAAAAAATAATACAATTTCATGAAAAACATGATTTTGACTGTTCTTGTTCAGCTGCTTAATTCAAAATCAAATCCATTGTGATTTAATTGTAATGTTGCTAGCTACACAACTTCTCCAGTTGTGACCATCTAGTTAGTATCAACAAAAGCTTACTACAAATTCTAGCTAGCTAGCAACCGCATTAGTGCAACTTGATAGTTAACATATATTAGCTACAGTAGGCACAAGCCAAACAAACTACTGCCACCTTGTGACCTGGAGTATTAAAGGAAGCAAATCGGAGGTAAAACTGTTTTCGTGAGAAGACCGATTTTCAGGATCTCATGGTCTGACTAGGGCTGTAGTGGTCATGAACTTTTGTCAGCCAGTAACTGCCGGTCGCATGGTAATTGACCATTAATTAACGTAAACACGTTTAGCATCTCCTGGCTTCCACGCATAGCCACTGATGCAGCTCTTTGTAACATCGACACTTTAAAAAGTCTAATAAATCAATTTAATATAACCTACACCATCACAATAAATCCATTCTTTATTTTAGACAGGTCTAACCACACATGACATGAAGAAAATGTAGTCTATTTTAGAAGAACAGGATAGCATACTCTGAGTTGTCCTTATGTTAGGCCCTGATATGGCTATGCCATATGGCTGTGGGCTACACTAGTTCATTTAGCAGTATTTGCTTAGAATTCAGATGCATTTTTTTTATATTAGCATATAATATGCTAATGCATATAATTGCATCAATCCAGTGGCTATTTGTTTAGCTAATTGCAGTCTTATGAGTGCTACAGAAACATTGCTAACCAAACAACAGTCTCTGGCTGGTGCCACTTGAATTAAAGCGTAACTAGACCCAAAAATAAAGATCTTAGATTTTTTTCAGACCTCTAGAAAAACTAAATGGAAACTTTTATAGGGCCCTAATATTATGTATAGAAAGATACCACTCTGAGAGAGTCTATGACTAGGGTGGCTGGACTCTTTGGTGGCTGGTATAGAGGTCCTGGATGGCAGGATGTACTGGGCCGTACGCACTACCGTCTGCAGTGCCTTGTGGTCGGAGGCCAAGCAGTTAACATACCACGAGGTGATGCAACCAGTCATGCTATCGATGGTGCAGCTGTAGGACTATTTGAGGATCTTAGGACCTATGCCAATTCTCCTGAGGGGGAATAGGCATTGTTATGCCCGCTTCACAAATGCCCTGGTGTGTTTGGACCATGTTAGTTTGTTGGTGATGTGGACACCAAGGAACTTGAAGCTCTCAATCTGCTCCACCACAGCCCTGTCGAGGAGAATGGGGGCATGCTCGGACCTCTTTTTCCTGTAATCCACAATCATCTCCTTTGTCTTGGTTGTTATCCTGGCAGCATACTGCCAGGTCTCTGAACTCCTTTCCATAGGCTGTCTCATCGTTGTCGGAGATCAGGTCTAATGACGACACTGTTGTGTCGTCTGCAAACTTAATGATGGTGTTGGAGTCGTGCTTGGCCATGCAGTCAGGGGTTAACAGGGAGTACAGGCAGGGACTGAGCACACACCCCTGAGGGGCCCCCATGTTGAGGATCAGCGTGGCTGATTTGTTGTTACCTACCCTTACCACCTGGGGGTGGCCCATCAGGAAGTCCAGGATCCAGTTGCAGAGGGAGGTGTTTAGTCCCAGGGTCCTTAGCTTAGTAATGAGATTTGAGGGAACTATGGTGTTTAACACTGAGCTGTAGTTAATGAACAGCATTCTCACGTAGGTGTTCCTTTTGTCCAGGTGGAAAAGGGCAGTGTGGAGTGCAATAGAGATAACATCATTTGTGGATCTGTTGGGGCGGTATGCAAATTAGAGTGGGTCTAAGGTTTCTGCGATAATGGTGTTGATGTGAGTTGGCACTTTGCCTGTTTGATGGTTCGTCAGAGGGGATAGTGGGGTTTCTTATAAGCGTCAGTGTTAGAGTCCCGCTCCTTGAAAGCGGTAGCTCTACCCTTTAGCTCAGTGCAGATGTTGCCTGTAATCCATGTCTTCTGATTGGGGTATGTACAGGTCACTGTGGGGACGACTTCATCGATGCACTTATTGATGAAGCCAGTGACTGATGTGATGTACTCCTCAGTGACATCGGAAGAATCCCGGAATGTGTTCCAGTCTGTGCTAGCAAAACAGTCCTCTAGCTTAGCATCTGCGTCATCTGACTATTTCCGTATTGATCGAGTCACTGGTACTTCCTGCTTTAGTTTTTGCTTGTAAGCAGGAATCAGGAGCACAGAGTTATGGTCAGATTTGTCAAATGGAGGGCGCAAGAGAGCTTTGAACATGTTTCTGTGTGTGGAGTAAAGGTGGTCTAGAGTTTTATTCCCTCTGTTTGCACATGTAACATGCTGGTAGAAATGAGGTAAAATGGATTTTCCTGCATTAAAGTCCTCGGCCACTAGGAGCGCCACCTCTGGATGAGCATTTTCTTGTTTGGTTATGGCCTTATAGAGTTGGTTTAGTGAGGTCTTAGTGCCAGCGATGTGGTGGTAAATAAACAGCTATGAAAAATATAGATGAAAACTATCTTGGTAAATAATGTGGTCTTATCAGCTTATCATGAGATACTCCAGTTACCCCAGTTGAGTAAAACCTCGAGAATTCATTAATATTAGATTTCGTGCACCAGCTGTTATTGACAAATAGACATAGACCGCCACCCCTTGTCTTACCGGAGGCAGCTGTTCTATCTTGCCGATGCACGGAAAACCCAGCCAGCTGTATGTTATCCGTGTCGTCATTCAGCCACGACTCAGTGAAACATAAGCTATTTCAGTTTTTAATGTCCCGTTGGTAGGATAGTGTTGATCGGAGCTCATCCAGTTTATTATCCACTGATTGCACGTTGGCTAATAGGACTGACGGTAGATGCGGTTTACACACTCGCCACTAGGCACCCAGACCTACAAACCCTATATCTTTGTCTCTTCTTCATGCAAATGACGTGGATTTGGGGCTTTGTCTGAAGTAAATCCTTCATGTCCGACTCGTTAAATATTTTTTTTTTGTCCAGTACAAGGAGAGTAATCATTTTTCTGATATCCAGAAGCTATTTTTGGTCATAAGAGATGGTGACAGAAACTTTATGTACAAGTTACAAATAACACAAAAAAACACACATAATAGCACAATTGTTTAGGAGCCTATAAAAACGGCAGCCTTCGAAGTCATTTTCAGCATCATTGCAAAGAGAAAGAGAAAAAAAGTTCATTATATAAGGTTGGATGGTTTGGAATGGTTTGCAGGCAGACACAGAGACATGGGTTTGTTCATTGGAAATCTTAAACAAAGAGCAGGGTCTTTTGGCCCTCTCGGATTTGGGAACGGCAGAGCTGGATTGGCTATTATCTCGGGTGGCCCCTGTTTTGAGTTGCAGTGGGAGACTGTTAGCAGACCCCAGGTGCTCTGTGTTACATGGAGGAAATTGAGCAAACAAGGAGGTAAGTGAGATGGAGGGCTGTCTCTCTATAGACCGCGCCACAGCAACCATTCATTCCTATTAGGTCTCCTCTCTTCTACTCCTCTCTCCTCTACAACAAAATAAAACATCCCGCTAGTGTCTGGCATGCACACACACACACACACACACACACACACACACACACACACACACACACACACACACACACACACACACACACACACACACACACACACACACACACACACACACACACACACACACACACACACAGCCAGAGCTCCCGTGAGGAATGGGCAGCCCAGCTGGCAGTGTTGTAGCATGCCACCCCTGTGCTCCTAACCTGGCGAGAGGGGACAGGGGCCCTGGGGTGGTCGTCACTGCTGCTCATAGGCATGCTGGCTCAGAATGGTGGTGGCAGGCTCCAGATGCGGGGCCTAAGGGCTTGGACGCATGTCTCTACCCATCACAACATAACCCCAGAGTGGGGAAAGGAAGGGACAGCACGGGGGTGGGAGCTGGCTATCCAGATCAGATGGAGGCGGAGGGGATGGAGAGGAGCTCACTCTACCACGCATTCAAACCCCATGACATGGGTTGAGGAGAGGGGAGAGAGATGGGGGCTAGTTACCCGTAACAGCAATCTCCAACTAGTGTGTGTGCGTGGGGAGATGGCATTGTCAGTGATATGATTAGTGGCTACAGGGGAAAGAGTGACAGGACATGAGAGGGGGTGTGGAGGGAGGGGGGAGAGAGAGATATGCCTCGCGAGGGCACGCTTACATAAGGCTATTAAAGTGTCAGTGTGTTATATCATGCAAGCAGGCAAAAAACATTTGGTTTTTTCTTTCCCCTTGCCTTTGCGAGGGAAGACGCCTGCTCGTGTAAGACACATTGTGTGAAGATGAAAGGGTCCGTCTTTGCCCAGAGCTCACGGAGTGTGTGTGTACGACTAACAGGAGCATGTACAGTGTGTCTATCTCACGTGAGTACACATACACTCTTAGAAAAAAAAGGTGCTATCTAAAACCTAAAAGGGTTCGACCTGGAACCAAAAAGGGATCTCCTATGGGGACAGCCGAAGAACACCTTTGGAACCCTTTTTTGTAGTAGCGTGTAGCGATCTTGGAAAGATTGTTTTGTTAGTATTCCCCTCGGGTAGTACAGTTATGATGAAGGGCTATAATTGTGTGCTCTGTACTTGGTGTGCAGTATGTCATTTACCCATCCATCAGAGCTGTTAGCCACCTCTCCTCAGAGCACAAGTGTTGATTTCTCTCTGATGTGGGTGGCTACTGCTATCTTCAGAGAACTCAACAAGGAGGTTCAACCCTGACATGTTATGTGTCTGTGTGATTAGTCTATACTTTGCGAGTGATTTATATGCATTGCATTTGCTAGTTTTTGCAAATGTGTTTGTGTACTGTCATGCCTCAGTGTCTGCATTTCAAAACTCGGACTCCTGAGCCACTCAAGAACCCACAATAAACCGAAGTGACATGCACGAGTCGTCATCGGCAAAACCGACAGACGACCAGAGAGATAAAGTACAGTATGTACTGTATGCAATGTGCAGTTTGTGTGAATATGTCTTCTCCCATGATCTCTCCATCAGTACCTCTCTGTCAGGTCTTTGTTATCCCAGTCTTACATCATGATCGTGCACCACACAGCATCAGCAGCACACCCACACATCCCCATGCCAGCCCCTGGATGACGTGTCTTGATAGTCAGTAGAATAAATGCCCCTGAGAGCTGCTCTCCTCCAACACTACAGCTCTTCATCTCTCTCCCTCTGTCTGTCCCTCTCGCTCTCACTCCATCTCTGTCTCTCCTTCTGTCTATCCCTCTTGCTCCCGCCCCTCCTCTGTCTATCCCTCTCTCTCTCCCTCTCCCCCTCAGTCTATCCCTCTCTCTCTCCCTCTCCCCCTCAGTCTATCCCTCTCTCTCTCCCTCTCCCCTTCTGTCTAGCCCTCTTGTTCCCTTTCTCTCATCTACATCTCTCCTTCTTTCTATTCCTTTCACACTCTCTCTATCAATCTCCATGTCTCTGTATTTCTGTCCCTTTCACTCGCTCCCTCCGTCTTCCCCTCTCCCTCCCTCCTCTCTCTACCTTTTCCCCATCCTCGACAACATCCCTGACAGGATTTATTTCTTCCTGGAAGTTATTGTCCCCATAATATACTGAATCCATCTTCATTAGTCATTGGCCAACGTCGGCTTGGGGAGATAAAAAAGTGCCCCCTGTCACTGGGGGAGATATCTATGGCAGTGCGTGTCGATAGATTCACTAGGGTCTGACCTTTCCTGTAGAGAAGAGCGAGGGAGGGTTATTGAGGAGAAACCAGGTTATTGAGTGCCTCCTCCAAACCTTGTAGTTTATCGTTTTTGTTTTCTCTTTCCACGGTGCGACATCACCGACGAGAATTAACTTTGAAGTAAAGCTAACAATCGATAGAGTGTTGCATGGGGGTGAGTTTAAATGACATGTTTGAAATCCCATGCTATCACATGGGCAATAGGGTCCTTCTGGCATCTGCGTCAAAAATAATGACAGTAATATTCAGTATGGTAGTTAAACAGAGCATCCAGTTATATGATCTAGCACAAATTTGTTAACGACACAGGGTGCCTTTGTAATTGAAATGTCTTTGCCGCTGTGATAATTTTACTGTAGAGAGGAGGCTCAGGTTAGGAGAGTGGCTCAGGTTACTATCTATATAACCTCGTCCCTAGGCTCGAATAGCTGGGGCATAGAACCTGGTAATAGTGTGGGGCTGTTTGAGACTTGAGGATTTACTAAGTGGCACGATAAACAATTCAAATGCTGAGCAAATCACACGACTTTGAGGCGTGGCTCCAAATCGAGGCAGAAAAGTGTTTGCTATGGTGCACCACGGAAATCATTTCCCTGAATCCGAGGTAGTAGGAAAATATTGTGTTCATGCAAATACAGTAGCTAGCCAGCTTAACTCTGTTAACCATCCTATAACGCGATTTACACTGAGGTCACTGAATGCCGTTTACACACTTCAGATATAGCAGACTCTGGAATATCCATGTTGCACGAGCTTAAATGAGTTATCTTTGTTGTGCATTAACACAAAAATAATACTGGCCCCGAATGCAGCACACTTAGGGGAACTTTCTAAGCCTGTAAGTGTTGAGCTAGATGGTGACGTACTGAGAGATCAGCTCACCCATGTCAAAGGCTTACAGTCAAGTCCTGTTCTGAGTCTCTCAGAAGTCCTACCCTGCCTGATATGAGCATGATGTTTGTGTGCGCATTCACATTTGTGTGCCTACTCAATTGATTGTATCCATGTATGCACTGGCCTCTCCCTCTGCAACAGAAGGCTCAGCCCACAACCCGTGTTGGGGAGTAACTGCTACATCTAATTACAAAAAACGGCAACTGTAATCAGTGAAATTACCAGCAAAAATATAGTAACCAGATTACCAGTGGTGTTGTGGCTATAATATACTCACTTCTTTATCCCCGCTGATGCGTATCAAAGTAGTGTAGTGGAGGTATAAGATTTATCAATTTTGTAGTACAATAGAGAAATCCTACACAACTGCCAAGCACGTGAAATATATTCACATGAGCGCTGCACACAGCCTAGTTTCAATGGAATATAATCTTTCAGGCAACAAGAGCGAGCTCTCTCAACTGGTTGTGGCAAGGAGCAGCTCACAGGAGAGGAACTACA
Source organism: Oncorhynchus kisutch (assembly GCF_002021735.2). NCBI lineage: Eukaryota > Metazoa > Chordata > Actinopteri > Salmoniformes > Salmonidae > Oncorhynchus > Oncorhynchus kisutch. Next base: position 37,063,461 of record NC_034178.2, read on the forward strand.
TCGGTAGCAGATAGGGTCATAGCTGCGGGCAGTACGGGTGCTGAGGGCACTGCAGCACCCCCTCTAAATGTTGAATTAAAATATATATATATTTTTTGAATTATCTCAGCACCCCACAAACATCTTTGTGGGTAGGGTAGGTAGGAAAAGTGTTTTAACGTATGATATGTACCAGTAAATGCTAACTAAAGCAACAATGGGTTATGCAAACCAGGTATTGAAAAAGGTTTGGTCCTAAGTCTTAGTTGAGTCTATGGGATGTCAATTCAGTCATCATGTGCTGTTTGAATGAGCATTTCTGAAAGCTTCCCAAGTAAAGGTTGTCTGCAAAGTAGGCCTACCTGGCAGAAGGATATCATGATGATGATTATCAATGAGGATGGCATTTGTTTTGCAAACTCTGCCATCACATGTCAATTGTAGGCCAATATTGTACAGTACATTAAACATTGCTAGCCAAATTATCTTTTGCTAAGTGCGCAATTGAATTAAAGGGCAACTTCACCCTCCCCAAAATATTAGAAATTATGGTTTAAACATTGTAGTGGAGTCATGAAAAAATATACATAGGAAACTCACACATGGCGCCTTTCCTTCACAGGGTGGGCCCTTTGGGATGTTTTTGGCAACATTAGAGTATACCCACTTCTCCAGGCACCACTACACAACTGGTTACAGATACTTTTGAAAAACTAGATGATTGTTATTGGATTACTTTTACACTCAGAAAGGATGTTCGCGAATAAATACATTATGACACCTTTCTCTTTCCTCAATGATATCCAATTAATTCAGCATTGAAAAAAAAGGCACAAGTTCAAGTCTGTTGCACCGGAGCGAGTCAGAGACCACTATGATGACACACCAAATGTCTTGTTAACCCCTTACGCTCGTGGGAATTGGCCTATATGGATAGGGCTAAATTGAAATGTTTCTTATGTTTCTTATAATGTTTCTTATGTCCCTTATAATTGCTACCATGGTTATGCTTTCCATATTTCTTCTGTAATATGGAAAGCATAACCATGGTAGCAATTATAAGGGAACAGTTTGGACGCGATGGGAAAAGTGTACATAGTTCCTAGAAAATGTCAATGCCCTTCTATGACTCAAAGAAACATCTTCAACTATATTCAACTGTAGTTATTTTGTATGGAACACAGTCCTGCATCCCTGCTTTTGCACACTTAATGTCGTTGTTTATGCAATTCAAAAACGGTCTATTATAAATAGCAATCTGGGTAAGGTGGGCATAATTTGAAAGCTTGTTCTACTGCCAACATGACTGGCTAAATTATAGTGCTAGGCTATCACAAGGCAGTTCAGAGATGGCGTCATGAGTGTATTCAGATGTGCATAGTCCGCAACAAATGTGGTTCCCAATAGAACAAACATAGGCTCAATCTGTTAACGGTAATGATTGCAATTCTGATACAGGTAACTACAATAGTAACTGTAACGGATTACATTTAGGAGGTAACCCTATATTACTGACACTGAGACATACTGGCAATCAACTGCCTAACCTACTGCAGGCCACGCAATTCACTTCATTACTTTCCCTTCACCCACAACCCTATTACTGTTTACTGCTGCTACAACCCAAGATGAATGGTGAGAAAGAGAGAGAGAGAGAGAGAGAGAGAGAGAGAGAGAGAGAGAGAGAGAGAGAGAGAGAGAGACAGAGATAGACAGAGAGAGAGATAGACAGAGAGAGTGACCGAGAGAGAGACAGAGAGGAGAGAGAGAGAGAGGAGGGAGAGAGAGGAATAGAGAGAGGAGAGAGACGAGATTAGCAGAGAGAGAGATGCTTACAGTGTGATGGAGATAACTTATTTTAATCAGCCTGAAACGGTAACTGTGGCCTTCCAATCGATTGTAATCGGGGTATAAACCATCATAATGGAAATGTGTTTATTTTCAACACATTAAACTGGCACAACATATTTCTCTGCAGATCTGAAAATCAAACCACTTTCAACTCACCCCTGATAATGAGAGCTTTAATATTGTTAATAAATCAGTACCTCTTTCCTGATTGCTAGGGCTAATTTTATGTGCGTTGTACTGGGAATTCAGAGCTATTTTCTTCTCTAAACAGACACCGAATTCCACTGGCTCTGTGAAAGCCTTTTTCCTCCATCTTTTTTTAACAAACCAATTATGAAGAGGAGAGAGGTGAGTATCCAAATACAATGTGTGAATCATTAAGAGGAGAGGGGCATTAATATTTAATGGACCTTATACCACCAACAAGTGCATGTGTAACATTTGGAAAAAACACATACGCACATGGCCACACACATATGTGTATATTCCTGGAGTCAATTGACGCATTGGTGCGTAAATCTAAGTTACATAATAAAAACATCCCCATCAAAATCCGTCAGTTTAAGCTAGAGATATTTTGTATTGGATTCGTCTCAATCCACCGGATCTGCCTATGTCGCGCTTCCACATCTGAGGTGAAAGCTAACAGAGCTAGAGAGGTGTTTGTCAGACCAGGAGACATCCCGAAAATCGGTCTTCTCACAAATACGTCTGTAGCATCTGAATGGTTATGACCACTCTGTGGAAAGGGGAGACTCTCATGAACACAATGGTGTTGTCCGTTTCCCTCTACGACCCCCACAAGTGTCATGGGACTCGTCTGAAGGTATGAATGAAAGTATGAAGATAGGTTAAATATGTGTTAAATATTCATAATAATATTTTTCAACAATTATTATAATAATAATACGTATTATTAATAATAATTAGAATAATAATATATATCTCCTGAGCATTCTTATATCTCCTAGATATCGGACAGACACTTCCAAACCTTGTTTCTTCTGATTTATTTGGTGAATATGTTTTTTGACATTTATGGATGTGTTATTCAATAGGTTTCTCTGTGCTATAGCAGTAAAGGCCACATTTAATAGCTAAATAGCTAAATGATCCATAGTATGATCAATCTTAGAACAATTCCCACCCAAAGACTTAGACCTACAGGGTTATACACACATAAATACACACGCATACACGCATGTACATCCTCTGTAGAGAAATTGTAATTGCCGTCTGAGGGGTGACATACTGGGGTGTAAATTGAACTCTTAGCAAAGACCCCCTACCTCTCACCTCTTTCCCCCCTCACCTCTCCTCTCCTCCCATGGCTCCCCCATCCTCCACTCCTCCCCTCCTCTCCTCCCCCATTCCCTAAGCAGAATCTTTCTTCTCCTCTCCTCTTTCTAAATAAAGAGAGCCCTGGTTTCCTCTGACTAAACAGCAGCAGGTTTCTGTTTCCTCCCATTACTCTAACCTTAGCTGGGTCGCCTCTTCTAATCACCCGCTAAGAGCCTGGAACCATATCAAAGGGCTTGGAAGTGTGTGTAAGTTTGTGTGTGTGTGTGTGTGTGTGTGTGTCTGCATGTGTGTGTCTGCGTATGTGTATGTGCGTGCGTGCTCTCAAGTGTGTATTGTGCGTTAGATCAAAGCCCTGGTAAACCCCTCTGGGGCTGACACACTCTTGCAGGGCTCCTGCGTTGTGAGATGAGCTACTGGTAATTCTGCTGATACTGTATGCTGCTATTAAAAGTTGAGGTGGAGTTTGCAGGCCTGGAATTATCCCATTCTTCATTGTTCTGTGGAGGTGGGGAATAGTGGATGTGGGGATGTGATGTAAGGTATACACTGAGTGTAAAAAACATTAGGAACACATTCCTAATATTGAGTTGCACTGCTTTTTGGCCTCAGAACAGCCTCAATGTTTCGGGGCATTGACTCTAGAAGGTGTCAAAAGCGTTCCACAGGGATGCTGGCCCATGTTGACTACAATGCTTCCCACAGTTGTGTCAAGTTGACTGATGTCCTTGGGTGTTGGACCATTCTTAATAGACATGGGAAACTGTTGAGCGTGAAAAACCCTGCAGCTGTGCAGTTCTTTACACACTCAAACCAGTGTGCCTGGCACCTACTACCATACCCTGTTCAAAGGCACTAACCTCTTTTGTATTGCTCATTCACCCTCTGAATGGCACACATACACAATCCATGTCTCAATTGTCTCAAGGCTTAAAAATCCTTCTTTAACCTGTCTCCCCCCCTTCATCTACACTAATTGAAGTTAATTTAACGGGCGACATCAATAAGGGATTATAGCTTTCACCTGGATTCACCTGGTCAGTCTACATAATTGAAAGAGCAGGCGTTCCTAATGTTTTGCACACTCAGTTTAGATTTCCCTCTTTAAGTCTCTCTGGAGATTTCCAGGGGTGATTGGACTTATAAGAAGAGATTTCTGTATGTTTCTATGGTAGCTGGCTAAAAGGGGTTGAGGGTTTACGCAGTGTATGAAATAGGTTGCTATGGGATTTACTAAGCATTTATATCATTGGAGAACCCTGCAATCCTTATCCAGAGGGAACAACTCATGCAAGTTAAAACAAAAAGGTACAATAAGGGCAAGAGAAGGAATATGATATTTAGGCCCATCTAGAACCTTAAAGGGTTCTTTGACTGTCCCCATAGGAGAACCCTTTGAAGAACCCTTTTTTGTTCCAGGTTGAACCCTTTTTAGGTTCAATGGAGACACCTTTCTACATAGTGTTCTATCTGGAACCCAAAAGGCTTACATCTTGAACCAAAAAGGGTTTTACCTTAAACCAAAAAGGTTTATCCTATGGGGACAGCCGAAGAACCCTTTTGGAACCCTTTTTTTCTAAGAGTGTAAATAAACATAGTTTCGTGTTTTCTGTCTTCTCTTCCCATCTGAGAATGCAAAGGTGAAACGTTTGCATTGGGGCAAAGGCTTAGTATCCTAGATCTACAGTAAGCAGAGGAGTAGTGATTGTAGGTTGAGGGTCTCTCCTTCCTGGAGAGGGGGTGTTGATAGAGATAGCTGATAGGGAGGTGTGTTGTGGGCTAGCAGAGCTCAGGGGGGGATATCTGTAGAGATAGAGTGGTCTTTCTCTCTGTTCTCCCTATCCTATCTTCATCTTCCCCAGGGGTAAGGGGTCTCTAACAAGGGCTCTGGTGGCATGGTTGAGGAGACACCTGGAGACAACTGGTAGTGGAGTTGCAGAGAGGATCCCTGAATAAAAAAGGGTTATTTGATGAGGTAGCATGGGGTTGGGGGGACACTGAGGAGAGAGAGGGGTCCGAGTATAGTTGGGGAGAGAGAGGGGGTCTGAGTATAGGTGGGGGGAGAGAGGGGGTCTGAGTAGACGTGGGAGAGAGAGTGGGAGAGAGAGTGGGTCTGAGTATAGGTAGGGAGAGGAGGAGTCTGTGTATAGGTGGGGAGAGAGAGGAGGTTTGAGTAGAGGAGGGGAGAGAGGGGAGGGGGGTCTGTGTGTAGGTGGGGAGAGAGGGGAGGGGGGTCTGAGTAGAAGAAGGGAGAGAGGGGAGGGGGGTCTGAGTAGAGGAAGGGAGAGAGAGGAGGGGGGTCTGAGTAGAGGAAGAGAGAGAGGAGGGGGGTCTGAGTATAGGAAGGGAGAGAGGGGAGGGGGGTCTGAGTAGAGGACCGGAGAGAGGAGGGGGATCTGAGTAAAGGAAGGGAGAGAGAGGAGGGGGGTCTGAGTATAGGAAGGGAGAGAGGAGGGGGGTCTGAGTAGAGGAAGAGAGAGAGGGGAGGGGGTCTGAGTAGAGGAAGAGAGAGAGAGAGGAGGGGGGTCTGAGTATAGGAAGGGAGAGAGAGGAGGGGGGTCTGAGTAGAGGAAGGGAGAGGGGAGGGGGGTCTGAGTAGAGGAAGGGAGCGAGGAGGGGGGTCTTAGTAGAGGAAGAGAGAGAGGAGGGGGGTCTGAGTAGAGGAAGGGAGCGAGGAGGGGGGTCTTAGTAGAGGAAGAGAGAGAGGAGGGGGGTCTGAGTAGAGGAAGGGAGAGAGGAGGGGGGTCTGAGTAGAGGAAGGGAGCGAGGAGGGGGGTCTTAGTAGAGGAAGAGAGAGAGGGGAGGGGGGTCTGAGTAGAGGAAGAGAGCGAGAGGGGGGGGGGTCTGAGTATAGGAAGGGAGAGAGGGGAGGGGGGTCTGAGTAGAGGAAGGGAGAGAGGAGGGGGGTCTGAGTAGAGGAAGGGAGAGAGGAGGGGGGTCTGAGTAAAGGAAGAGAGAGAGGGGAAGGGGGTCTGAGTAGAGGAAGAGAGAGAGAGAGGAGGGGGGTCTGTGTATAGGAAGGGAGAGAGGGGAGGGGGGTCTGAGTAGAGGAAGAGAGGGAGGGGAGGGGGGTCTGAGTAGAGGAAGAGAGAGAGAGGAGGGGGGTCTGAGTAGAGGAAGGGAGAGAGGGGAGGGGGTCTGAGTAGAGGAAGAGAGAGAGGGGAGGGGGGTCTGAGTAGAGGAAGAGAGAGGGGAGGGGGGTCTGAGTAGAGGAAGAGAGAGAGGGGAGGGAGGGGGGTCTGAGTAGAGGAAGGGAGAGAGGAGGGGGGTCTCAGTAGAGGAAGGGAGAGAGGAGGGGGGTCTGAGTAGAGGAAGAGAGAGAGGAGGGGGTCTGACTAGAGGAAGGGAGAGAGGAGGGGGGTCTGAGTAGAGGAAGGGAGAGAGGAGGGGGGTCTGAGTAGAGGAAGGGAGAGAGGAGGTTGCTGTGTCAAGTAATGGTACGGTTCACTACCGGGGCTGAGAGGGGGGGATCCCTGTATGAAGAGTGATTCTCTCTCTCTCTCTCTCTCTCTCTCTCCTTAAGAATCTGCAGCCATAGTACAGGCTCAATGAATAATGGAGTGAGCCGTGACCTTCTCCTGCTGGAGTTCAGGACTGCACTAGATTCTGTGTGATTCTGTGTGATCTGCAGCCTGTTTGATCCAACCCACACCGGAGACTCCAATAGGAACAATGTGATAGGCTGCTGTAACATGATCGCAGCTCTGATCCAGAGATGGTAATATTTACCTGAAAGTGAAAGTAGAAATGCACACTTACTGCTGATGTTATGAGAGAAAAACTACAAAGAGCATTTTAGATGAGTTACAATTGTGCTTGTCAGTGAAGCAGCTGTCTCAAAACGATATGTCAAAGTTCCGCCACTGCTGTAATGTTGTTCACAGAGATACCACAACATCATCACATTTTCTCTATAAGGTGTAATCTTAGCATGAGCGGTTAGAGCTTTGGGCCAGTAACTGAAAGGTCGCTGTTTTGAATACCTGAGCTGACAATGTGAAAAATATGTTGAGGCACTTAACCTTAATTTGCTCCAGGGTGACCCTGTAAAACAACACATTTCACTCTACTTATCTGGTGTATGTCACAATAAAACATCAATTTTTTCTCACATGTATTAAGTTCACATATTAACACCACCTTTTCATGTGAGGGAAAAACATGTTTTCCCCTCACGTGAAATGCAGATGCATGTGAGATTTGTAGTTTCACATGTTAAAAGTTTTCTCATGTGAAAATCTCACGTTCACATGTACAGTGGCTTGTGAACGTATTCACCCCCTTGGCATTTTTCTTATTTTTTTGCCTTACAACCTGGAATTAAAATATTTTTGGGGGGTGTTTGTATCATTTGATTTACACAACATGCCTACCACTTTGAAGATGCAAAATATTTTTGATTGTGAAACAAACAAGAAATAAGACAAAAAGAAACAGAAAACTTGACCATGCACGACTATTCACCCCCCCAAAGTGAAAATGGTTTTAGAGTCACCTTTTGCACCAATTACAGCTGCAAGTCTCTTGGGGTATGTCTCTATAAGCTTGGCACATCTACCACTCTGATTTTTGCCCATTCTTCAAGGCAAAACTGCACAATCTCCTTCAAGTTGGATGGGTTTTAAGTCATACCACAGATCCTCAATTGGATTGAGGTCTGGGCTTTGACTAGGCCATTCCAAGACATTTAAATGCTTTGCTTTATCTTGGCCAGGTCGCAATTGTAAATGAGAACTTGTTCTCAACTTGCCTACCTGGTTAAATAAAGGTGAAATAAAATAAAATAAATTAAATGTTTCCCCTTAAACCAAACGAGCGTTGCTTTGGCAGTATGCTTAGGGTCATTGTCCTGCTGGAAGGAGAACCTCCGTCCCTGTCTCAAATCTCTGGAAGACTGAAATGGGTTTCCCTCAAGAATTTACCTGCATTTAGCGCCATCCATCATTCCTTCAATTCTGACCAGTTTCCCAGTCCCTGCCGATGAAAAACATCCCCACAGCATGATGCTGCCACCACCATGTTTCACTGGGGTGGCAAGGTAGCCTAGTGGTTAGAGCGTTGGACTAGTGACCGTGAGGTTGCAAGTTCAAACCCCCAAACTATTTTTGTGCTGACTTTGCTTCCAGAGGTAGTTCGGAATTCGGAAGTGAGTGTTGCAACTGAGGATAGACGATTGTTACGCATTTCAGCACTCAGCGGTCCCATTCTGTGAGCTTGTGTGGCCTACCACTTCGCAGCTGAGCCGTTGCTCCTTTCCACTTCACAATAACAGCACTTACGGTTGATTGGGGCAGCTCTAGCAGGGCAGAAATATGATGAACTGACAGTGCCATGTTGAAAGTCACTGAGCTTTTCTGTAAGGCCATTCTACTGGCAATGTTTGTCAATGGAAATGGCATGGCTGTGTGGTAGATGTTATAGACCTGTCAGCAACAGGTGTGGCTGAAATAGGCAAATCCACTCATTTGAAGGGGTGTCCACATACTTTTTTATAAATAGTGTATCTGTGCCCAACAGATGGATATCTGGGTTCCCATTCATGTGAATTGTGTAGATTAGCCTAATTTATTTATTTCAGTTGACTGATTTCCATATATGAACTGTAACTCAGTAAAATCTTTGAAATTGTTGCATATTGTGTTTCTATTTTTGTTCAGTGTAGAAAAATGATTATTTGGGTTTCAAGGTATAACCCTTTTTGGTTCCATGTAGAACACTTTGTGGGAAGGGCTTTGTGGAAAGGATTCTACCTGGAACCAAAAAGGGTCCCGCAAAGGGTTTTCCTATGGGGACAGCTGAAGAACCCTTTCAGGTTCAAGATAGCACCTTTTTTCTAAGAGTGTACACTTCATCTTCCCCCAGCCCATCTATCTCCCTGTACTGAGTAAGACTACGACACCAGGATAGGGAGCCTGACATGAGCTAATGCTCCAGCAGCAGCAGCAGCTCAGGGAGCAGACTACCAGGCTCAGAGCTCTCTTGCTCTCTCCGATGACAAGAGATGATACCCTGATTAAAACGAAATGTGAAGCCAGAAAACATTGATCACACAAAATGCATTTCACCTCAACCTGTGTCCTGAGATATGGCTGTGATTAAAAAATCATGAGGGGAAGTTCCCCAGAGCTACGCCTCGACAAGAGAAAGAGAGAGGAAGGGTGAGAGAGAGAAGATAGAGGGATGGAGAGAAGTCTTTAAGAGGCCTGGCTGGTGGAGCGTGAAGGGAGGTGAAGAAAGGAGAGGTTGAGCAGAGGAGACAGGACAGAAGGAGTCCCTCGCTTTAAAGATAAGAGGAAGTCTTGGCCAGTCAGTCAACAGGCAGAACTAGCTGACCGATTTGTGACACCCACCCAGATAAGAGTCAACACAGAATCAACATGCTCGAAAACCTGAGTCCCTTAATGCAAAATATATTTTTTAATTGAGATTACAACTAATGGCAATAGAGCAATTAACCTAAAATGAGAAGTCAAGCATGATGTCTGTGGACATGCATGGTGTATAAATAGGAGCATCTGATGGCATTGAGGTGCATTTAGGTGTGTTGGGGGCTGTAGCTACATGCCTTTGGATCACTATGTCCTCAGAGACTGAAGATGAATCATTGTGGCGCAGATGGAGCCATTCTCTCCCACTCCTCCCTAGCTGAGCTCCAGATGAGAATAGAGAATAGGAGAGTTCATTACCTGTGCTACAGTGCTCTTGAAATAGACATCGAGAGAGCAATGTTCAGAGAGGAGCATCCCAACAAAACAAATAAGTCATAGCTGTGGAAAATTGACAGCAGTTTCATACTGATGGAAAGAGAGGGAGGGAGGGAGGGAGAGAGAGAGAGCAAAAGAGACAGGATGGCGGAAGACGAATGTTGAAATGACCCATGATGGATATCCTAGCTTAAAAATAGTCCCCAACACCCCTCTATGCCTACTATCCCACACATACTCAAACAACCACGCACACACACACAGGCACACACACACAGGCACACACACACACAGGCACACACACACACACAGGCAGACACACACCACCCCCTGTTTTTATGGCAGCCCAGCAGATATGAACACTACCCCCAATATCTACTGCTGTGCCTCAGAGCAAATGAGTGACAATTGACCAGTTGTTGTTGTTGTTTTTGTTGTTGAGCCACATCATGTGCAGCGTGAGTGCCATAGTTCAACCCTGGGAAATGGAGAGAGCAAACAGGCCAGGGGAAAAGGGTTGGCTCTCATATCTCAATCACATCGCTCACCACTGTCTGTGGCCTGTCCGTTGCTCTTAAACACTGCAGAACAGGGCAATAACATCATCAGTAATCTACTGGGATAACACACACGCACAAACACACAAGCTGAGTGTGATAGTTGTTCCGTGTTCAGACTGATGTCTTATTTATTCAACTGTCCATGTTGGTTACTGTTTCAGAGCAGATTCTATACTGTAGACTATGAACTGACCTGTTAGTGCCTGTGCTGTAGTCAATGAAGTGCCTTATGTTGCCCTTTCATTTCTGCTTAGTCCCTCTAGTACTCCAGTTATTATATAAGAGACGATTTCTCTAGTCTATTACTGCTGATAAATTGGATTTAGACCAGTGGACTGGCATGAATCACGGGCTAAATACCGAGCTTGACACATACTGTACCCCTGGCAGAAGAGAAACTGGGTTGGCTCTCCTGACACCCTGCCTGTTGTGAGAACTCATTAGGCCTACCATACCCTGGCCAAGGCTTTATCTGACTCTCCTTCAACACAACACAACATGCCTCCAACACAACTACACACCTCCAACACAGCAAAACTCAACACAGCACACCACACCACAATGCAATTCAATGCAACACAACACGCCTCTAACACAATGCAATGCAACACACGGCATCACAACAGAACGCGCCTCCAACACAACACAACACGACGACAGAACACAGCAGATTCGCTCTGGCCGATCCTGTAACACTTATTCCATGTTCTCAAATCATTCTACAGTATGTCATGATCCGTGTTGTTGTTGTCTTTACCATCATACTGGATAGTACTCTTTTCAAATATCTGCAATGAAAGTGCTATCCTCTGCTATTGTCTCTCCATGGACTCGCTAAAGCTTCTGGTGTATTGACCTGATCCAAGCCTTCTCTACAGAAACCATACTGTATCTCCACATACTGCAGTGACTGTACCAGAGTAATGGCAATCCTTTTGAGATGTTTATTGTGTGCGTTCTCGTGAACATGTAGTGGGGAGAGAGCGAGAGAGAGCGAGAGAGAGCGAGAGAGAGCGAGAGAGAGAGAGAGAGAGAGAGAGAGAGAGAGAGAAACATGCGGCTACAGTAATAGCATAAAGATAATGCATATATCAACTAATTAAGAGATGATAGAACTGCCATGTGAACAAGTTCCTATACCTTCGGAAATTCTCAAAATGTGCCTCTTTATTTGTTTCACTCTTTTTTTCACAGGAGGGATGCGAGAGTACCCATGACTAGGACTAGGCGATATACCATATTTTACTATATACAGGTATTGATGCACGGACAAGTTTGAGTTTTTACTATACCTTGTATAACGGTATTTTAATGTTTAATGTTTGATTTAATGTTTGATTGCCACATGTAATAATGTACGTTTTTATAGTTTACTCTGTTTGCTACTTGAGTCATCTCTCTCCCTCGCTCCTTCCACACACGCCCCGCCCCCCATCACTCAAGGAGAGCAGTTTTTGCGCTACCACGAGTCACAACAACCAGTTGCGCTGACAGTCTGCATGGTCAATGCCGCAGATGTTGGTGATAACGATGTCGATTTCCACTTTGCTTCTTAATATAAATCCACAAGCGTTCTATAATCACACTATTAGTTTGCGTATTTTACTTTCTGCAAACAGCTAGTTTGTCTTTTCTTAGCAAGTTGAGGCTAAAATAAATGATTAACTGCTAATGCTAATCACTAGTTAGCTAGCTAGCTAAATGTACTTAGTCAGAGCAAACTTATATAGTGAGCTAATCCAGCCTGATACCAGTGCTGGTGTAAGCTTAGATAAGCATGATGTTTGTGCAACAATATATTCTAAATCAGAGGGGAATATTAATATTTTAGCTACATCAAATCTACAGAAAGATAAAAAAGATTTAATGTAACACCGACCAACACAAGGAAACACTGACCAACACCTACCCTGTCACAATAACACCTCCCTGGCTTGTTCATTCATTGTCAAGTCAAACAACACTATATTCAAAGTGCCCACTATATTCCAACTTTTGGTTGCTGTTTTACTGAACAGTATAAAACAATTAGAATGGACAAAGTGCCATTAAAAACACTTGGAATGAGCCATGTCACAAACTCTTCAAACGTTGGTGGAAGTTTGCACTGGCGAAGGAAAAACAGGATACTCTTGTTTTTCATCCAATCCATCCTCCCACAACATTTACACATATTCCTGCAGCTCAAATACGCATGCAATCACCAACCAATCAACATGCTGTGGCCAAATGACTCCCTCCTGTGTTTCTTTTATTTAAACTTCAGCATTTGATTCACATAAACCATCAAATTTGAGTGTGACTCAACAGGGAGAAATAGGGCTCTGATTTATTGATAATTTTTTAGATTTAGAGCATTATTTTCCCTCTTCAAATGACGAATCAGTTATTAATGAGGAGTGCAAATGTATTTATAATGTTAAGTACAGTCGTGGCCAAAAGTTTTGAGAATTACATAAATATTAATTTTCACAAAGTTTGCTGCCTCGGTGTCTTTAGATATTTTTGTCAGATGTTACTATGGAATACTGAAGTATAATTACAAGCATTTCATATGTGTCAAAGCCTTCCCCATTTCTCCTTCTCCCAAATCCATTCAGCTGATGTTCTGAAAGAGCTGCAAAATCTGGACCCCTACAAATCAGCCGGGCTAGACAATCTGGACCCTTTCTTTCTAAAATTATCTGCAGAAATTGTTGCCACCCCTATTACTAGCCTGTTCAACCTCTCTTTCGTGTCGTCTGAGATTCCCAAAGATTGGAAAGCAGCTGCGGTCATCCCCCTCTTCAAAGGGGGGGATACTCTTGACCCAAACTGCTACAGACCTATATCTATCCTACCGTGCCTTTCTAAGGTCTTCGAAAGCCAAGTCAACAAACAGATTACCGACCATTTCAAATCTCACCATACCTTCTCTGCTATGCAATCTGGTTTCAGAGCTGGTCATGGGTGCACCTCAGCCACGCTCAAGGTCCTAAACGATATCTTAACCGCCATCGATAAGAAACATTACTGTGCAGCCGTATTCATTGATCTGGCCAAGGCTTTCGACTCTGTCAAATACCACATCCTCATCGGCAGACTCGACAGCCTTGGTTTCTCAAATGATTGCCTCGCCTGGTTCACCAACTACTTCTCTGATAGAGTTCAGTGTGTCAAATCGGAGGGTCTGCTGTCCGGACCTCTGGCAGTCTCTATGGGGGTGCCACAGGGTTCAATTCTTGGACCGACTCTCTTCTCTGTATACATCAATGAGGTCGCTCTTGCTGCTGGTGAGTCTCTGATCCACCTCTACGCAGACGACACCATTCTGTATACTTCCGGCCCTTCTTTGGACACTGTGTTAACAACCCTCCAGGCAAGCTTCAATGCCATACAACTCTCCTTCCGTGGCCTCCAATTGCTCTTAAATACAAGTAAAACTAAATGCATGCTCTTCAACCGATCGCTACCTGCACCTACCCGCCTGTCCAACATCACTACTCTGGACGGCTCTGACTTAGAATACGTGGACAACTACAAATACTTAGGTGTCTGGTTAGACTGTAAACTCTCCTTCCAGACCCATATCAAACATCTCCAATCCAAAGTTAAATCTAGAATTGGCTTCCTATTTCGCAACAAAGCATCCTTCACTCATGCTGCCAAACATACCCTTGTAAAACTGACCATCCTACCAATCCTCGACTTTGGCGATGTCATTTACAAAATAGCCTCCAATACCCTACTCAACAAATTGGATGCAGTCTATCACAGTGCAATCTGTTTTGTCACCAAAGCCCCATATACTACCCACCATTGCGACCTGTACGCTCTCGTTGGCTGGCCCTCGCTTCATACTCGTCGCCAAACCCACTGGCTCCATGTCATCTACAAGACCCTGCTATGCAAAGTCCCCCCTTATCTCAGCTCGCTGGTCACCATAGCATCTCCCACCTGTGGCACACGCTCCAGCAGGTATATCTCTCTAGTCACCCCCAGAACCAATTCTTTCTTTGGCCGCCTCTCCTTCCAGTTCTCTGCTGCCAATGACTGGAACGAACTACAAAAATCTCTGAAACTGGAAACACTTATCTCCCTCCCTAGCTTTAAGCACCAACTGTCAGAGCAGCTCACAGATTACTGCACCTGTACATAGCCCACCTATAATTTAGCCCAAACAACTACCTCTTTCCCAACTGTATTTAATTTTATTTATTTATTTATTTTGCTCCTTTGCACCCCATTATTTTTATTTCTATTTTGCACATTCTTCCATTGCAAAACTACCATTCCAGTGTTTTACTTGCTATATTGTATTTACTTTGCCACCATGGCCTTATTGCCTTTACCTCCCTTCCCACCTCATTTGCTCACATTGTATATAGACTTGTTTATACTGTATTATTGACTGTATGTCTGTTTTACTCCATGTGTAACTCTGTGTCGTTGTATCTGTCGAACTGCTTTGCTTTATCTTGGCCAGGTCGCAATTGTAAATGAGAACTTGTTCTCAACTTGCCTACCTGGTTAAATAAAGGTAAAATAAAAAAATAAAAAAATAATAAGGCTTTTATTGACAATTACATGAAGTTGATGCAAAGAGTCAATATTTGCAGTGTTGACCCTTTTTCAAGACCTATGCAATCCACCCTGGCATGCTGTCAATTAACTTCTGGGCCACATCCTGACTGATGACAGCCCATTCTTGCATAATAAATACTTGGAGTTTGTCAGAATTTGTGGGTTTTTGTTTTTCCACCCGCCTCTTGAGGATTGACCACAAGTTCTCAATGGGATTAAGGTCAGGGGAGTTTAGTGGCCATGGACCCAAAATATCAATGTTTTGTATATCAAGGTTATCAAGGTTATCACTTTTGCCTTATGGCAAGGTGCTCCATCATGCTGGAAAAGGCATTGTTCGTAACCAAACTGTTCCTGGATGGTTGGGAGAAGTTTCTCTCGGAGGATGTGTTGGTACCATCCTTTATTCATGGCTGTGTTCTTAGGCTGTGTTCTTAATTGTGAGTGAGCCCACTCCCTAGGATGAGAAGCAACCCCACACATGAATGGTCTCAGGATGCTTTACTGTTGGCATAACACAGGACTGATGGTATGACACAGGACTGATGGTAGCGCTCACCTTGTCTTCTCCGGACAAGCTTTTTTCCTGATGCCCCAAACAATCGGAAAGGGGATTAATCAGAGAAAATTACTTTACCCCAGTCCTCAGCAGTCCAATCCCTGTACCTTTTGCAGAATATCAGTCTGTCCATGAAGTTTTTCCTCGAGAGAAGTGGCTTCTTTGCTGCCCTTCTTGACACCAGGCCATTCCCCAAAAGACTTCGCCTCACTGTGCATGCAGATGCACTCACACCTGCCTGCTGCCATTCATGAGCATGCTCTGTACTGGTGGTGCCCCGATTCCGCAGCTGAATCAACTTTAGGAGACGGTCCTGGCGCTTGCTGGACTTTCTTGGGCACCCTGAAGCTTTCTTCACAACAATTGAACCTCTCTCCTTGAAGTTCTTGATGAGCCGATAAATGGTTGATTTAGGTGCAATCTTACCGGCAGCAATATCCTTGCTGGGAATCCCTTTTTGTGCAAAGCAATGATGACGGCACGTGTTTCTTTGCAGGTAACCATGATTGACAGAGGAAGAACAATGATTCCAAGCACCACCTTCCTTTTGAAGCTTCCAGTCTGTTATTCGAAATCAATCAGCATGACAGAGTGATCTCCAGCCTTGTCCTCGTCAACACTCACACCTGTGTTAACGAGAAAATCACTGACATGATGTCAGCTGGTCCTTTTGTGGCAGGGCTGAAATGCAATGGAAATGTTTTTGGGGGATTCAGTTCATTTGCATGGCAAAGAGGGACTTTGCAATTAATTGCAATTCATCTGATCACTCTTCATAACATTCTGGAATATATGCAAATTGCCATCATACAAACTGAGGCAGCAGACTTTGTGAAAATTAATATTTGTGTTATTCTCAAAACATTTGGCCAAGACTGTACATTCCCCCCACGCTGCTGAGAGTGTACTTGTTGATCTGAGTGGGATGATAGGTGTCTCAGTGGAGTGAGAAGGTGACGTTGGCTGTTGACATCTTGCTCAGCATGAGAGTGGTGCTACATCAAGTGGCAAAAAACTATTGCCTGTGTACAGTCAGGGGTAGTGTTCAATTATAGGCCTCGCTACAATATCTGTTTATATGTTTAAGCATCATCTCATGTCACGCTTAACTAGACTTAATACTTAAGCTTCCAAAGCACCTGGTGTTAAAATGCCCTTGCTTTAGCTGGCAGGTTGGCTGTTGGCAACAGTTCATTAGGTAAGCTGCCGTGCAATGTTAGATAAACACAGATACAGTGACAGCAAACGTTAAAAAAAAGATATATACTTGTTTTTGCACAGCAATAATGGACACTTCTAATAAAATGTGCACTTTATGTACTCCATACAGTAGAAATGTTGTTGACTGTTGTCGGGTAATAGTTAACCAAAAGCAAGCAAACTAGCCCATGCATTTAGCTCAATTCAAGTAGATGTTAAAACTGTTCTACAATAATTAATGATATTACCTAATAATAATAATAATAATAACACTGTACAACACAGCTTTTGTGGAGGAAGAATCAGAATTAGTTAGGTACAGTAACATAGATAATTAAGATTTCTTATCTGCATAATATGCTTATATGATATGCTTGTTATTAGAATGTATCCCTTCGGACTCTGGTGATGGCAGTTGCACTTCCTCCCTCAGCTGGGGCTCAGTCACCTGGGGCCCAGAGAGGGGAGATGTCAGGCTTGGCTTTCACATGTCTCTGGTGCTACGCAGAATATCAGAAAGAGAAGAGGACAGGAGGGAACATTGTCTTCATATGTGAATGTGTCTTTAACTATTCTAAACCATGTGAAGGGATGGCGTGATTGATGGGGAACCACTTACTTGTCTCCACAATGTCTGTGAGCCAGTCACTCCCTCCTTGGGGGAGATAAGGTCTGAAAAAAAATATGTGAGGTAGTGTCTGGAACAATTGTATGTCATCTATGATGTTGCACCTATCCTGGGGGAGTGAATGACCTAGAGGCTCACTCCCTTCAGTGAGCTTGTCCAGGCATTTGGTCAAGAAGGGGTTTTACTTGAGATGGGAGTATCTGGAGTTGACAACTGATTTATGCATAGAATAAGTTGGTGTTTATGTGCTATGAAGTACCAGGAACGAGATCAGAGCCTCGTCTTAGGGGCCAGACTAAACAATAAGAACAGTCTTCATAGCAAATGCTATCTGACGGGATACTCCTTTCTCATATATCAAGTTTCACCTTGTGACCCATTCCATACGTCTGTTGTTTGTCATGAAGACTAAAAGGACGTATCTTTTCTATAAAATATATTTGTGTTCTTCGTATGTCAGAGCTACTCGCCACAACACTGGGAAGTGTTGAGCCGACCAGCCTCATCATTATAGAAGCAATTACTCTATGCTTTCCTTATTAGTACGTTTTGAATAAAGTAATATCCTGATTGGTGATTGACCTTGTCTCTCCTCATTGTTGATTAAAATTGCCACTACAATCTCCACTTGAGTTTGTACTATGATATCATATTGGAGTCTCATATAGAGCTGGGACAATATTCCTTTTATCGTTAGTGGTGGAAAAACGACCCAATTGTCATACTTAAAAGTAACAATACCTTAATAAAAAATTATTCATGTAAAAGTGAAAATCACCCAGAAAAATACTACTTGAGTTAAAGACTAAAAGCTTTTGGTTTAAATATACTAAGTATCAAAAGTACATTTAATTGCTAAAATATAATTCAGAAACAAATGCAACATTTTACATTTCAAATTCCTTCTATCAAGCAAACCGGATGTAACATTTTCTTATTTTTTTAATTTACGGATAGCCAGGGGCACATGCTCAGACATAATTTACAAACAACACATGTGTGATTAGATACGTTTGCCCACTGACAAAGAAATGATCAGTCTATACTTTTAATGGTAGGTTTATTGAACAGTGAGAGACAGAATAACAACAATAAAATCCAGAAAAACTCATGTCACAAATGTTAGAAACTGATTTGCATTTTAATGAGGGAAATAATTATTTGTCCCCCTCTCAATCAGAAAGATTTCTGGCTCCCAGGTGTCTTTTATACAGGTAACGAACTGAGATTAGGAGCACACTCTTAGAGGGAGTGCTCCTAATCTCAGTTTGTTACCTGTATAACAGACACCTGTTATAAAGAGCTCTCCAAGGATGTCAGGGACAAGATTGTAGACCTACACAAAGCTGGAATGGGCGACAAGGCCATCGCCAAACAGCTTGGTGACAACAGTTGGTGCGATTATTCGCAAATGGAAGAAACACAAAATAACTGTCAATATCTCTCGGCCTGGGGCTCCATGCAAGATCTCACCTCGTGGAGTTGCAATGATCATGAGAACGGTGAGGAATCAGCCCAGAACTACACGGGAGGATCTTGTCAATGATCTCAAGGCAGCTGGGACCATAGTCACCAAGAAAACAATTGGTAACACACTACGCCGTGAAGGACTGAAATCCTGCAGCGCCCGCAAGGTCCCCCTGCTCAAGAAAGCACATATACATTCCCGTCTGAAGTTTGCCAATGAACATCTGAATGATTCAGAGGACAACTAGGTGAAAGTGTTGTGATCAGATGAGACCAAAATGGAGGTCTTTGGCATCAACTCAACTCGCTGTGTTTGGAGGAGGAGGAATGCTGCCCATGACCCCAAGAACACCATCCCCACCATCAAACATGGAGGTGGAAACATTATGCTTTGGGAGTGTTTTTCTGCTCAGGGGACAGGACAACTTCACCGCACGAAAGGGACGATGGATGGGGCCATGTACCTTCAAATCTTGGGTGAGAACCTCCTTCCCTTAGCCAGGCCATTGAAAATGGGTCGTGGCCTGGTCAACTGTATATTGACTGGTTTTCTGATCCACTCCCCTAACTTTTTTTGAAGGTACACTGTACAGTATGTGACCAACAGATCTGTATTCCAGGTCATGTGAAAGCCATAGATTAGGGCCTAATGCATTTCTTAATTTGATTGATTTCCTTGTATGAACTGTAACTCAGTGAATGTACAGATCCCCCAAAAAGTACTTAAGTAATACTTTAAAGTATTTTCACTTCAGTACATTACACCACTGCTTATCACAGGCATTCAGCTGATTATGATAATAGTCTATACTAGAGAAATGTGAAGTTTGAAATGAAATAAGTTTGATTATATGGGTGATTGTTAATGGGACAATTGAATACTATAGTGGTAGTAGTAGTAGTCGTAGTAGTAGTAGTTTAAAGAATAATTTAAAACAAACTGTGGTGCATATTAATGATAGTAACGTATCATTCTATTTAATGTTATCCCATCACTATAGGCAATTTATTGTGATATGGATCTTGGTCCATATCTCCCAACTCTAGTCTCATATGTTTTGTGATATACTGTAAGTGCGTACATTTGTCAGTCCTTGATTTAGACCTAATGGAAATTAATCTCATATGCTAATTGCAATTGTCACATACACAACAAACACACTGAGAATCACACTGGGGGACGTGGCAGGAGATTCGGATTCAAGGAGAAAGTATCTCGCATCTTAGACAAACCAATTGATTATCAAATTAAAGGCAAATCACAGTAGAGATATTGTGCCACAAATGTGTTTAACAGTCCTTCACACATACAGTAGTTTGATATGTTACACAACTCTGATTAAAAGCACTGTCTAGAGTCTCCTATGAAAGTTCTGAGATAAATAGGAGACCAACAGATCATGATATTTGTAGTTACATAATACATACTGTAAGTAAACACTCTGGAGCTCTGTCAGAGTGACCACCGGATTCTTGGTCATCTCCCTTACCAAGCCCCTTCTCCCCCGATTGCTCAGTGGTCCATCACCCACTACCCATCCAGGAGTTGGGCCCATTTCGTAGATTATGGCACTTGAAACACCAGGGTTGTGGATTCGATTACCACATGGGACCAGTACAAAAATGTATGAAAATGTATGTCCTCACAACTGTAAATCGCTCTGTATAAGAGTGTCTGCTAAATGACTAAAATGTCAATGTAAAACATTATGAGAAAGACAGTGGACCATCTGCTCTAAGTGTTGCATGGGTTCACAGTTCACAGTCAGACTGGCTTTCTACTGGCCCATTAAATACCTAATGTCACACATTTTGTACATGCACAACAGATTAGTTTGTCTATTATATTTCTCAGGATGAAATGTGTAATCTTATATCTGTGGGGGGAGGGATGTGGAAGTTCCTGCCATTTAAATCTAACCTTCAAAACATTGATTTGCGAGTGTGACAGGATAAGGATATGATCCTGAAAATGCCTATGTCAGCAGCACAAGAGCACTTCATGAGGAAATCAATACTGATACAACATACTGTATCACCAAAATATTACCATTTGTGTACATATGTGATCTACTTATTCAGGGGGAATTTGAATGGGCACATTTGTCAGGGAAGCTTGTCTAATATGATAAAGTCCATTAAAAATGAAAAAATCCTACACATCTCTGTGCATGAGGATGCTAAACGGAACAGTTGTCTATTCCTGCAAGCAATCGTCCATGAGTAAAAGGTGTTTCTGTCTGGTTAAATAAGATGCCAGAGACAGGTGAGAATTCTGATAATTTTATGGCAGGCCTAGTTTATCTGTGGGCCATTATTTGATCTGATGGTACCACCATTGAGAATGAGGCCAGGCCAGGCTTCCCCTCCCAGGCTGGGCAGATTGCAGGGGAGGAGGATGTTTTTTGGTGGAGAAAGGCAGAGACAGGCAAGGAGGGGCAAGGTGTGCCACAGCGGGCAGGACCAACCAAACACGGGAGTAGTGTCAGGTGACCTGCTCTCCAGCCAGCCATTTTCCAAACACATGTATGCACAAATGTGCACACCCACACATAAATGCGCACACGCGCACACACACACACACAAACACATCTTTCTCATGAGCGAGAGAACATATACACATACCCCAGAGGAGACCAACCAGCTGTTCCTTGGCTATACCAGACTGTGGTATAGATGATTGAAGCTGAGTGAAACCAAATTCACAACCAGCAACCAGTGGCAGCAGTGGGATGGCAGGTTTTTAAAAAGGTCAATGTATTTACTGACAGGCAGGCTGGGAGGACGGCCTGCTCATAAGGACCAATGACAGACAGTCGTTTAGCCACACTCCCTACCGGCCATTACAGTTTCTCCCTGATCAAATGGGTGTTATCTGTCTGGCTGAGACACAGCGACAGCAGCAGAACAGAGCAGGCTGGCCAGCCGACACAGGCAGGCAAGCGGGCAGGGCAGGTGCAAATGTCTGAGCAAAAAGGCATTCTGGGAATGGATGCCATCTAGTTTCTCACAAGAGGCGGCTGGGTAAACAATGATAGATGGCGGTCATCGTACAGAGGAAAGGGATTGATCTGCCAAATCATCCCCCAGCCAAGCCAATGTCTAGCTCATCGCTCCTCGCTCACCTCTCAGCCAGGCCGGGAGACGGAAATCACAAATCCAATTTAGTGCTCTGCAGACACACAGAGAAGCAGGGGAATGGTAAACACTAACATGGACACTGTCTGGTTCACAATGAGGGAGCAACACTAAGTTTCTTAAAGATGTGCTCTGTTGTTTGGTTCATGTACAGTATCTGTCAATGTGTACTCATTTTGCAATCCATCTTGAAATGTTCTTTTTCATTCCAAACCTAACATTTTACATATTTTATCCATCAGTGAACTATAGTTTGATCCACCATTCCATTCCAAACATAAGGCAGAACACTATAATCTTACTTGTATTATAGGGTCATTCAGTATACTATCATATTGTTTCTATAATCAGTACTCCCACCAGAGCAGCTCTGCTGAGTGGCGTCACATAGGAAGTGATGGCTCTGAAAAGGACTTACAATGGCTCATCCTCCTCTGCATCCACTTCTCCCTGGGATGGACTGTTATGTTCACCAGAGCCTTTAAGACCTTAGGAGAGCAAATTTTCTCCATTGAATATCACTACCATTAGCCCACATCACCCAGGAAATGAGAGAGAGCTCTCTGGCTGGATCCCCCCTCCTCGTCTCAGGCAGTGGCCCATTCAGCAGCTAACTGCTGGATAGCATCTGCTGCGTTGGGTGAAGGGCTTTCATCTTCTAAGTTTAATTTAAATCTCATTCATTGATTCAGCACACAAGTGGTGCTCAGGCTAATTCCAGGCCCGCTGTGGGTTTTCTCAACCTCTGCCACGAGGTGGACGTTCAAGCACTGAGCAGGCGGCTCTTAGCTAGAGAACACTTAGAAAATGGTACACAGGAATGTACTTGTTCGTGTTTATACTGGTTTGTTTCCACATCCTCTGTGGAAAAGTATCAGAAAACAGGTTTACTGGATTTTGTGTCTTTCTGTGGTACACATTTAGGAATACCATGGTAGGCGTAATAGAGGAAGCTCTATGTTGCAATTCATGGACTTATTGATAATATATCATGAGATGTTAATGTGAACGAGATGAACACAAAGAGAGCAGCAGATCAATTAGAGGAACGCTAACATGGTGGCACCATCACACACACACACACACACACACACGTCACTCTCTGTGTCAAAGTGTCAGGGCGGGGAAAATGACACGTAAAAAATGTACTGTACAGGTAACAGTCAAAATAAAGGAAACAATTTAAATGAGGGATACAAAGTACAGTATATTGAATAAGTATATTAATCAGGTACTTCCACACAGGTGTGATTCCTGAGTTAATTAAGCAATTAACATCCTGTCATGCTTAGGGTCATGTATAAAAATGCCAAGTTGCCCTATCAATGACTTTGAAAGAAGGTTCTCAAAGTAGTATAGGTTTTTTTAAGGGTGTGTGTGTGTGTGTGTGCATGCGTACGTGTGTGTGTGTGTGTGTGTGTGTGTGTGTGTGTGTGTGTGTGTGTGTGTGTGTGTGTGTGTGTGTGTGTGTGTGTGTGTGTGTGTGTGTGTGTGTGTGTGTGTGTGTGTGTCTCAGTCATCAGATTATCTCAACCCAATTGAACACTTGAACACAGATTCTGGATCAATGCCAGAAACAGCATTTTCCACCACCATAAAAAAAAAAGGAATTTCTGGTGGAAGAATGGTGTAGCATCCCTTCAATAGATTTGCAGACATGTATATAATCTAGGCCAGGGAGGATTGAAGCTGTTCTGGCAGCTCGCAGATACTGTAGATACTCAAACTCCCTCTACTTTCTCCCCTCCTCCTCTTCCTCCTCCTCCTATTCCTACTCCTCCTCCATGTGTCTGGTGGGTACCAGCCAACCAAACTTTAGTGGAACAAACTGTCACACCCTTCTAGTGTACCCCTCCAGCCTGCCTCTGTTTGGGTTCTGGATGACATTTCTCATTTGCTGGGAAAGTTGGAGAGACTGCCGGCTGGCATCAGAGCGTGCCCTCTCATGTGAATCACTGAAACTCTAATTATCTCGCCACGGCAAAGGGGCGGTAGGATGGAAGGACGGAGGCCCGGAGGTGACAGGCTGCTCGTGACGGCAGTGACAGAAAGCCTGCACCTGTTATGCATCTCAAAGAACCTCTGGCGAGTCAATCAAAACACTATAGAACTCATCTCCTCACTTGGAGTGGTTTATCCTCTCACGTATAAAGAACTAATAATATGCTAATTGCATACGAGGAACTCAGCCCTGGAGTCAGAGAGAAAAGGTAGCAAGTGAATGACTTCTGATTGAGAGAGTGATATTAGTCGTGCCAGAGACAGGGCTGTCGTCTTGAGAGAGGTCCTTAACCTGTCTTGCCGTCAGTAAAACGTTCAGCTATAACGATGAGCTACGGAGATCTGTGAGTCACAAATGGATGAAGAAGTCTGCTCACAATATGGGAAAGTCTCCAGAGACTCAGTACCTATTGCATGTGGCCAGAATTCAAAGCCCCTACTTTTACTAATGAGACAAAAAAAATGCTAGAGTACCTTACCTCACCTGTCTGTCTTCTACAGTGACAGTACACCACAGGGGCTACAATAAGATTTAATGTACGCCTCTCTTCGATGTCCAAAACAGTAGACAATGACACAATGTGGTGAGCTGAAGCCAGAGCTGAGAAGTAGAGAACACATAGATCATTGGTCAAATATACATTGTAGGTTGAAGACATCAGTAAACCCTGATTATGTTTAATGTAAGTGCATACTTCCTGTTAGACAAGTCGTGTATTTATTCTAAGCCCTGATGTCTTCAACCTACAATGTCTCCCGTGAACATTTGGGTGTACACTACATTTTAACAACCCCTAAGGTCGATGTCTGCTCCCACGTGGAACTCTAATATGCATAACAAAACAATCCCCATACAAATCTGTCAGTTTAAGATATCTGGTTTGTTTTTGCATTGTATTCGTCTCAATCCACCGCATCTGCCTATGTCGTGCTTCCACATCTGAGGTGAAAGGTGGCAGAGCTAGAGCATTGTTTGTCAGACCATGAGGTAGAGTATCCCGAAAATCGGTCTTCTCACAAAATCGTCTGTAGGGTCTGAACGGTTTGGCCTAGAAACGATTATGACCCCTCTATGGAAAGATGAGACTCGCACAAACACGGTGGCGTTATCAGTTTTGCCCACGACCCCCACAAGCGTCTTGCGACTAGTCTGAGGTCGGTACATCCGATCTGCCAACTTCTGTCTGTAGTGGCCGAACAGTTTGGGCTACACACTAATATGACCCCTCTATGGAAATGTGAGACTCTCGCTAACACTTACATGTTGGTTGGTTTGAAAAAAAAGGAATGGAAGTACAGTATATATAGAAACTGTTCAGTGCCAAAAAGAAGAGGTTAAATACATGTAAAAAATATATATATGTTTCCTGATCTTTCTTATATCTCTATCTGTTGTTCCATGTAGTGACTCTGTTATTCAATGCGTTTGTATGGGCTAATAGCAGTAAGTCTAAATATGTATTTACATGTTGTAGATATTTTTATTAATAATAGTGCCTGCCACGGCCCCCATTGGCCAAATCTGAGGTGGTTTGATATCTAAATATTTTCAGGGTACATACAGTACATCTACCTCCATGTCAAATGTGGTGCTTTTATCACAAAGTCTACTACTGAGCCCACATGTTTGAGTCCAGCACTAGTATACAAAATATGTATTATTTTTTATTCCTCCATAATAACACAGACATCATGGTAAATGTGACCGACCGGCTCGAGGGTCTTATGTAAATTTGAATTTTTTTTATTTTTTATTGAATTGAATAAAAGTAGAGACTCAGTGATAGAAAATGGTATATCATAACCTACAGCTGAGGAACAATGGGAAAGTAATTCTGCTTTGAAAGTTGATAAACTTTTAACCCTACTTTTGAGAAAATTGCCTCATTTTGGTACACCTACTGGAGAGCTCTTCTTTGTCTACACCCATTCAGCATCGTTCACACCCTCTTAAGCCTTAGCCCCACCCATCTCTTTAAAGATTCACATGTGAGGCAATGTGCTAAACAGCGTGAGTACGGCAGTGTACTAAACAATCAAAAACTAAAGCCTGGTTTACACTACATCTATCGACATGTCCGACATCAAACTTCTCGTTATGAAAAAGAATAAACACAAAAATGACAGGCTGCATGACATCATGATGTCATGCAGCCTGGTGCTCCAAAATAGCATAATTGGTGTATGCTAACACCAATAAACCCAACTGTTTCAAAATTAATGAAGTATATGTCAATCTAGCAGACCAGACAACTCAAATAAACTTTCTATTTTGAAAACTCCATGTTCCATAGCCTCGCTTTGCTGGATTTAAAGGGATATGAACCAGATTCCTTTTCCTATCGCTTCCTCAAGGTGTCAACAGTCTAGAGACATAGTTTCAGGCTTTTATTTTGAAAAATGAGCCAGAACGATAACATCGCGTCAAGTGGTCGCATGAGTTTTGCTGGCGCAACAGAATTTGGACAGCTATAAGACATTGCGGTTGATATATTATCGATTATATATTTTAAAAACAACCTGAGGATTGATTATAAATAATGTTTGACATGTTTCTGTGGACATGATGGAAACTATTTGGAATTTTCATCTGCATTGTCGTGACCTCTCTTTCAAATATTAATTTGATTAATATTATGGTGTTTCTATTCCAAGAAAAAACAAAAACAAAACCCTCAGGGTTTCCATTCGGAAAATATGGCGCTGTACAAAGTGACCAGTCGGGAGTAGGCTACAGTACTAAGAGCAAATAATCCTAACATTTCCTCACCCTAATTGTAGTCTAACCAATACACAAACAGAGATTCCGTGAAAATCAAAATATAATTGATTTATCAAAACCAGTCCCCATGCTTGTCTCAGAGCAGCGCTGTCCTGACTTCTGAATGCTGTATTTTCCCCCTTCCACTTGCCTGTTCCATTAATTTTGAAAGACTATTTTCCAGTAAGCATAATCAGTGCTCTAACTCCCCCTTGCGCTGGTCTGGAGCAGTGGCCTTAAAGACAGTTTCAATACATTCAGAGACAATGATAAACATTACAACTCTATTTTTATTCAACACTTTAGAAATCATAAAACACGCTTCTTCACTTCGACTCGCACTCTCTCCCTCCGCTGAAACATGACCATCAGTCCAATGAAATAAAAAATCAGGTCATTTAAATTTATGTTCCTATGTGCCTCACAAGTAATAGGCTACAATAACTGACCGAATACCAGTGTTATCATATAGCCTAGTTTGAGACTCGAGTTTTGAAATATAAGGGACTCTACATTTCTTATAGTAAGGGGTAGGCCTACATGAAGAAAATTGTCCCTCCCATAACAATATTAATTTCCGTTCAATGTCAATAGCCTATCAATTTTAGGAATTCAATTTAATTGGAAATAGAACTTTGCCCTGTGGTTTTCCTTCATGTACTATATTTAGGCCCTATAGGCCATTGATAATTTAATTGGTATCACACAATGCATTGTAGGCACACTTGATCTCCCGCTTCCAGCAGAGAATTGCACTCAGCTTGCATTTTGGCTAAAACAATGATTGACTATGAAAAGGTTGGTGACCACTGTTCTAGTCTTTGATAGGCTATGGCTGCCTATTGTGATTATTACTGTTATATCAGGGCATTATGTTCTACAGTAGTCTCAGTCTATTAATTATAGGTCTAGGGTTTATTATTTTTAGGTCTATGTGAGTCTCATGTTAAATGCAAGAGTCACGGATTTACATAGACCTACAACATTATTTGGTCTGTAATGCAAAATCACATTAGATGGTGTGTTATGTCTAATTGATTACAGTGGGATATAGGATAGTCTACATGTATGCTTTTATGATAATTTAATGATGACTTGAGTTCCCAAATTTAGCCATCAATGAATTTCTGCCTGTATTATTGATTCTGAGCTCTCACTTCTCCCACATGCTGACCTCTGACATCACCTACTAAGGTAATGACCTCGATAACAGCATTTTCGGACAAAACATCTATTTGTATGGTTTTTGAACACTATAATGTGTTTACAAGCCTGATAGCTTTAATTTTAGTTTATGGTTTACCCAGCTAATTGGGGTTTCTCAATGAGTTTAAAGCATGTGAATGCATTCAACTGGTATTTACGACATCACAACTGGTAACTTCCCACATCCCACTTGGTTACGAATGCAGCATTGGAGTATGCACTAATCTCTGAATGAACCACACTTTATGAAACACATAAGTACAGAGTACAGGTCGGAAAGGGTTTTTGTAGGAAATGTATTGCTGTAGTTTAACATTTAAAAAAATCAGGTCTTGGGAGAGGAATAGAAAGTCCTCAATAGCTGCTTGACTTGGGTTCTCATAAATAATGCTGCCTCTAAATATCCAGCTCAGGCTTTGCTAAATTGTCCATGAAAAATATAGTTTTACATGTGTTTTGGCAGCTCTGAGGAGAAGAGTGGAGCCCAGCAACAATGACATACAGATACTGGGTAAAACAAAACGGTTGGCGTTTATTGGGATGAGTCTTGTCCTGCAGGCAGAACTGAGCGATTTCCACTAGATAGGCCAGCTGCAAAGTTGAAATTGGTTATATTGTTAAAAGTCATGAAAACAAAAATTTGCTTTTTGGTCTTCATTTAAGGTTAGGCAATAGGGTTAGCAGTGTATTACGTTTTAAGGTTAGGGTTAGGTTTAAAAACATTGTGGCTGTACCAGCTAGTGGCCAATCTCCAGAACAAGATTCATGACGAGAAACACTAGCCTACGTAAAACAATGGTATGGTAGATGGCCATATAGATGGTCTGGACAGGTAAGGAATAAACAGCCATGATGGAGAGGATGAGGCCCCCGCTGGGTCATTAGACCACACAGTCACACAGTCACACACTCTGACGCCATGACTCATTCGTCAAACACACACAAACTCACACACTAGCCAATGAGAAGCAGACATAGGTTGTAGAAAAAAGCCATGGAGAGATACAATGAAACTGTTTCAGTCAACTATGATTAACCTTTCTAAGGCAGGCGTATGTAGCTTTCACACAATAACAAGTACAATACAGCAAATGAAAGATAAACATCTTGTTAATCTACCCATCGTGTCCAATTTCAAAAATGCTTTACAGCAAAAGCACAACATATGATTATGTTAGGTCATAGCCAAGTCAAAAAAACACAGTCATTTTTCTAGCCAAAGAGAGGAGTCACAAAAAGCAGAAATAGAGATAAAATGAATCACTAACCTTTGATGATCTTCATCAGATGACACTCATAGGACATCATGTCACACAATACATGTATATTTTGTTCGATAATGTGCATATTTATATCCAAAAATCTCAGTTTACATTGGCGCGTTACGTGCAGTAATGTTTTGATTCCAAAACATCTGGTGATTTTGCTCATAATACTCATAATACTCATAATAAACATTGATATAACATTGATATAACATTGTTATTCACAGAATTAAAGATAGACTTCTCCTTAATGCAACCGCTGTGTCAGATTTAAAAAAAACTTTACGGAAAAAGCCTAATCTGAGAACGGCGCTCAGAACCCAAAACAGCCAGAGGAATATCTGACAGAAGTTAGAAATTACACCATAAATATTCACTTACCTTTGATGATCTTCATCAGAAGGCACTCCCAGGTATCCCAGTTCGACAATAAATGACTGATTTGTTCCATAAAGTTCCATAAAGTCCATAATTTATGTCCAAATAGCCACTTGTTGTTAGCGTGTTCAGCCCAGTAATCCATCTTCATGAGGCGCAGGCACTTCGTCCAGACAAAAACTCTAAAAGTTCCATTACAGTCTTTTAGAAACATGTCAAACGATGTATGGAATCAATCTTTAGGATGTTTTTAACATAAAACATCAATAATGTTCCAACTGGAGAATTCCTTTGTCTGAAGAAAAGCACTGGAATGAGAGGTAACTCTGTCGGGAGCGCGCGTCATGAGACCAAGGCACTCTGCCAGACCACTGACTCAAAGAGGTCTCATGAGCCCCTCCTTTATAGTAGAATCCTCATTCAAGTTTCTAAAGACCATTGACATTTTGTGGAAGCCGTAGGACGTGCAACTTTATCCATATCTCAATGTGTATTCGGTAGGCCAAGCTTTGAAAACTACAAACCTCAGATGTCCCACTTCCTGGTTGGATTTTTCTCAGGTTTTCGCCTGAGAAACCTATACTCACAGACATCATTCAAACAGTTTTAGAAACTTTTGAGTGTTTTCTATGTTTTCTATCCAATACTAATAATAATATGCATATATTAGCATCTGGGACAGAGTAGGAGGCAATTCACTCTGGGCACACTATTCGTCCAAAAGTGAAAATGCTGCCCCCTATCCCAAAATAGTTTTAAAGTAAGAAACATCACACATACAGTATGTACTGGTTACAGTCAAACAGATGTTGAGAGGTGGGACAAAAGGGTCTCTCAGATCAAGCCTGTTTTGATTGACTTTAGATCAATGTCCTGTCTATTATTTCTCTGTCATCTGGCTACTGTGTCTAATCTGGCCTGTATCATTTAGCTACAGTCATGTTTGTTGTGAAGATGCTGAGAAGGGGCTTTCCCTTTCCCCTACATCGCTCATTGCATTATCAAGTCCCTCCTTGGCCGATAAGGAGGTGATGAGACAATGTAACGCTGCCTCTGTCTGCAAACTACTACAGATACGGCCCGGCACCAAGCATATCACACAAGATTAATGGACTTATTCTCACCCTGATAGAGCACCCTGAGAGACTATACAGACGCACTTTCAATCACCCCTTGTGACAAACACAGAGCTTTTGAAGAGCAAATAACATCCATATATTTTAACCTTGTAATCCCTGTTCAATACACATCACTGCTAAAATGAAGATATAATAAGACTAACAAAACATGTAACCGTTGCAATATATTACAATTGAAGTCAGAAGTTTACATAAACCTTAGCCAAATACATTTAAACGAAATTTTTCACAATTCCTGACATTTAATCCTAGTAAAAATTCCCTGTCTTAGGTCAGTTAGGATCACCACTTTATTTTAAGAATAATAGCAGAGAGAATTATTTATTTCAGCTTTCATCACATTCCCAGTGGGTCAGAAGTTTACATACACTCAATAAGTATTTGATAGCATTGCCTTTAAATTGTTTAACTTGGGTCCAACATTTCAGCTAGCCTTCCACAAGCTTCCCACAATAAGTTGGGTGAATCTTGGCCCATTCCTCCTGACAGAGCTGGTGTAACTGAGTCACGTTTGTAGGCCTCCTTACTCACACACACTTTTTCAGTTCTGCCCACACATTTTCTATAGGATTAGATCAGGGCTTTGTGATGGCCACTCCAATACATTGAATTTGTTGTCCTTAAGCTATTTTGCCACAACTTTGGAAGTATGCTTGGGGTCCTTGTCCATTTGGAAGACCCATTTCCGACCAAGCTTTAACTTCCTGACTGATGTCTTGAGATTTTGCTTCAATATATCCACATAAATTTCCTCCCTCATGTTCCATCTATTTTGTGAAGTACACCAGTCCCTCCTGCAGCAAAGCACCCCCACAACATGATGCTGTCACCCCCACAACATGATGCTGTCACCCCTGTGATTCATGGTTGGGATGGTGTTCATCGGCTTGCAAGCCTCCCCCTTTTTCCTCTAACGATGGTCATTATGGCCAAACAGTTCTATTTTTGTTTCATCAGACTAGAGGACAGTTCTCCAAAAAGTACGATCTTTGTCCCCATGTCTTTCATGGTTATGTCGATATAGGACCTGTTTAACTGTGGATATAGATACTTTTGTACCTGTTTCCTCCAGCATCTTCACAAGGTCCTTTGCTGTTGTTCTGGGATTGATTTTCACTTTTCACACCGACGTATGTTCATCTGTAGGAGACAGAATGCGTCTCCTTCCTGAGCGGTATGACAGCTGCGTGGTCCCATGGTGTTTATACTTGCATACTATTGTTTGTACAGATGAGTGTGGTACCTTCAGGCATTTGGAAATTGCTCCCAAGGATGAACCAGACTTCTGGAGATCTACAATTATTTTCCTGAGGTCTTGGCTGATTTCTTTTCATTTTCCCATGATGTCAAGCAAAGAGGCAATGAGTTTGAAGTTAGGCCTTGAAATACATCCACAGGTACATCTCCAATTGACTCAAATGATGCAAATTAGCCTATCAGAAGCTTCTAAAGCCATGACATAATTTTCTGGAATTTTCCAACCTGTTTAAAGACACAGTCAGCTTCTGACCCACTGGAATTGTGATACAGTGAATTGTAAGTGAAATAATCTGTCTGTAAACAATTGTTGGAAAAATGACTTGTGTCATGCACAAAGTCGATGTCCTAACCGACTTGCCAAAACTATAGTTTGTTAACAACAAATTTATGGAGTGGTTGAAAAATGAGTTTTAATAACCTGTTAAGGCTGTTGCGAATTTTCGCAGCTTTTTGTTAAAAATCGCGCAACATTTCAGCGCCCTGCTACTCATGCCAGGAATATAGTATATGCATATGATTAGTATGTGTGGATAGAAGACAGACGTTTCTAAAACTGGTTAAATCACGGCTGTGGCTATAACAGAACGTGCGTTACATCGAAAAGTGCAGGAAAATCTGATCACTGAAAATGGAAAAAAATATCCATGCGCTACTTCCAGGAATTGTTCACGGTGAACCGGATTAAATGAGGTCGAGGTTGCAGTACCTACAGCTTCCACACGATGTCTAGAGTCTTGTCATTTGCTTCGGCTTTGTTTTTTGGTCAAACCGAAACTAGGGAGCCGGTACTGGTACCGAGTCAGTGTGTGCGGGGGTACAGGTTAGTTGAGATAATTTGTACATGTAGGTAAGGGTGAAGAGACTATGCAAGTGACTAATGGATAATGATGTGAGAGAGGTCATTTCACTCTAAAATATAGATGCAGTGTTACACAAGCGTTGTTTCCTGACTTTGAGGCGTAGGATGATGAGAACCAAGACAGGGACTTTAAAGCAGCACTACAGATGTTAACTATAAATATTTCAGTGGTACAACAGGAACAGTGAGCAAGGGATGATCAATATAGACCTGAGGCGATAGGTTACCTGAGATTTAATATCAATCATTCCATCTGTGTTTATTTCCACTTGTAAAGTCGGGACTTCAGTGAAGGAGAAAAGCAAAGGGAGTAAAATGTTCTGAACACAAAAAAAAAGATACAAAAAAATTGGAAAACTAGTTCAGATAACAAAGACAATAGAGGTCAAACCGCAACAAAATGAGAGACTAGCACTCCCAGCTCATTGGCTGTCTGTCCTCGTTCCTCAGAAGGAATAGAGTTATTATTACTGCGACGAAAGAACACATTGATCTAACCTTATTTCACCATTTATTTCTATTTCAGTATATTTCCAAACTTTAAAGGGTATGCAAAACTCACAGTGAAGTGAATAGATTGGGAGGTAAATTGCTACAACATTTAAGACAATCAATTTTCACAGTCACTAAGTAAATTAGGTGCCTGAGTGCAGTGAGTCCTCTGCAAACAACATAGCAAATGAGCAACATTCGTCCCGTGCAGTGGTTCTAAATGATGGTGCAAAGTCATCTGCTGCATTACAATTACCTGCCCGTGTCTCTTTACCCCATTAACATAACCAAGCTATTTCAGTCCAGACACACACCAACAAAAAAAGCTGGGGATGGTGGAGGAGCTGAATTAAAACACTGATATTTGCACTGTTCTATATAAACTATTGTGTTCCCTGTATGGGTTTCTATTTGGTAGGCTGCAGTATGCGTTATCGATATGGCATTGATGTGATACACTGTTTTCTAAAACGCCTTGGATGATATCAGATAGTGGTGTTCCAGATAGCGAGGGTTCACATTTTGCTGTCACTTCACATCGACCATGATACAGTTTTTGTTACAATTTTTTATAACTATCTAAATGCAGTTGTTGAAAAACACAAATATACTGGATAGTACCACAGGGTATGTTATGAGGGTGGAAATCCAGGTTAGGCTGATATAGGACGGAGGACAAATCCTTTCCTCTAAACAGTGACTTGGTCTATTAGTTTGAGTTTGTTGTATGACGGGGTAGAGGAGCAAACTTTTGTAATAAACAGGACCTGTTCTCTTTCTGACACAGTTCTCTGACTATAGAGAGAAGATAACGATAGCACAGGATCAAATCCACTACTATCTAATTTCACTCAGGGGAACAAGTCTCTCACTCAAGTCTCTCAAAGTACAAGCAGTGAGACCCCTGTGATAGGAAAGTCTGCTATGTAAATACTAATACTCTTGCAGCTGAATTAAATGTGTTGAATAGGCCTAGGAAGATGTTGAAACAGCAATCTGTCTCAATGTGTACCTCCATTATTCTAGTCAGGGATACTCAAACAAGAGTTATCATTAATATTTCCTTACAAATCAATAAATGAAGACATTTGACATTATAAGGTATTGTGTGACGGACCATGACAAAAAAGTCTCAATTTAATCCAGTTTAAATTCAGGCATCAAAATGTGGAAAAAGTCAAGGGGTGTGATTACTTTCTGAAGGCACTGTATATATGCCAATTTGAGCCATACATATACACTACCGTTCAAAGGTTTGGGGTCACTTAGAGAGATCTTCAGTTGCAATTTATTGCATGGAATAGCCTTCATTTCTCAGAACAAGAATAGACTGACGAGTTTCAGAAGAAAGTTATTTGTTTCTGGCCACTTTGAGCCTGTAATCGAACCCACAAATGCTGATGCACCAGATACTTAACTAGTCTAAAGAAGGATAGTTTTATTTCTTCTTTAATCAGAACAAGAGTTTTCAGCTGTGCTAACATAATTGCAAAAAGGGTTTTCTAATGATCATTTAGCCTTTTAAAATGATAAACTTGGATTAACTAACACAACGTGCCATTGGAACACAGGAGTGATGGTTGCTGATAATGGGCCTCTGTACGCCTATGTAGATATTCCATTAAAAAATCAGCTGTTTCCAGCTACAATAGTCATTTACAACATTAACAATGTCTACACCAAAACTGTTGGTTGATACATTGTAAGGGAAAATCATGTCTTAAATTTCAAAGTGGAAATTAGAAACTTTAGCAACCTTTTTAAAAGTTTGACATTTCCTGTTATTCTTGTTAATTAGGGCTAGTCAGCTGTCAACAATTTACGGTGAAATTGGAGGACGCACAATTCAAATAAATAATCGTAAAAATTATGGATATTAAACAACTAGGTACATACAAGTGTCTTATATCGGTTAAAAGTTTCAATTCTTGTTAATATAACTGCATTGTCCGATTTAAAATAGGCTTTACAGTGAAAGCATGCCATGCGATCGTTTGAGGATGGCGCCTCACATCAAAATATTTTTCAACCAGCACAGGCTTCATAAAATCACAAATAACGACCAAATATTCACTTACTTTTTGAAAATCGTACTCTGATTTGCAATCCTAAGGGTCCCAGCTACAACATGCATGGTCATTTTGTGAGATAAAATCCTTCTTTATATCCCAAAAAGTCTGTTTAGTTGGCTCCATCGATTTGAGTAATCCACTCGTTCAAATGCAGCGAAAGGAATCCATAAAGCTACCACAAAACTTTGTTTAAACCAATTTAAATACGTTTATATTTAATCCTCAGGTACCCTAAAATGTAATTAAAATATAATATTTCATATGGAAATAAGTATGTTCAATAGACAAGCTAAATTAGCAAGTGTGCGTCCTCTTCGTCGCACGTGCACAGACTGATTTCCAACTCTGACTCCCTGTACCAAACTCTAAATTTTTCCTCGTTTGGGAAGAAACAAGCCTGAAACCTTGAACAAAGACTTGACATCTAGTGGAAGCCATAGGAATTGCAATCTGGGAGCTGGAATTGCATAGGACCCATAGCTTTCCATTGAAAGAGCATGGGCTCTCAAAAAAAAAAAAAATCTGGTTGGTTGTTCTTTGGATTTTCTCCTACCATATTAATTGTGTTATAATATCATACATTATTTTAACATGTCTTCAAACTTCAAACTTCTGTTGTCTATCCAATGGCACCAATCATATGCATATCCTGGCTTCAGGGCCTGAGTAACAGGCAGTTTACTTTGTGCACGTCAGTCAGACAGGAAGTGGAGAAAAATAGACCCTAGCCTGAAGTTAATGTCCTCCTGCAACAGGGTGATCAAATTACGATCCTGCAGTACATACAGCATGTATTCACACTACTTTTCCATTCTAGAGCTACTTCAACGAGACCACCTCCTCCAAGTGGACTCCCTTCCAGATGAGTCAGTGCTTCTGTGTCATACAAGAACAAAAACGGTATGAAGCTCATATAAAGTGCCAATTCAACCTCCATCCCTAGTCCCTTCCCCCCGCCAGCCATAAAAAGCATTGTAATAGAATTCCTAAGCTTTTCCAGTGACTGCTTCCACTATCACACAGACATTTAAGTGCACTAATCCATGACAAATTGTCACATCTGATCCATGACAAATCGTCTGAGGGGCAGATAGAGACGAGGAAATGGAGGGAAGGAGGGCAGGATGGGGGAGGGAGGAGGAGAGAGAGAAATGCAAGGGTGAGAGAGAGTGGTGTTC